>NC_048598.1:37378817-37694077 GCF_003668045.3 Cricetulus griseus | reverse complement strand
TAACAAGGCCACACCTCCTAATCCTAACAGTCTACCAACTGGGAAGCAAGCATTCAAATATATGAGGCTATGGGGCCATTCTCACTCAAATCACAAGAGTAATAAACCACGTTTTAAAGTTGATTAACTATATATGTTGCCAATTCCATGAAAAGATGACTGGCACAGCCAGTCATCATCGTGAATTCAGCAGCAGAGTGACTAGGCACATGACAGTCAGACTGCTCAATGAAGGTATCTGTGTTAGTCATTTTTCCACTGCTGTGTAAATCACCATGACCAAGGCAATCTACAACAGAAAGAATTTAATTGGGCTTACAGCTCCATGATGATCCAGTGAAGGAATGGTGTCAGAACATCTAAGAGCCCACACTTTGAACTGCAAACAGGAAGCAGAGAGAACACTGGTAATGGCACCAGTCATTTGGAACCTAAAGTAACACACCTGCACTACCAAGGCCACTCTTCCTAATCCTTCCCAACCAGTTCCATCAACTGGTATTCAAACATAGGTGCCTATGGGGGCCATGCTCATTCAAGCTACTACAGTCTCCAAACTGAAAAAAAAATGTTCACAAGCTCTTTCTTTTTTTATGAAGTTTACTTCTTTTTCTGTGTTTTTGTTCATTTGAGACAATGTTTTGCTGTGAAGCCAGGCTAGAGTTGAACTTGAAATCTTCTTGCCTTAGTCTCTCAAGGTCTGGAAGTATAGGTATGTACCATCTTATCCAGCAAACAGCAACATCTCCTGATGGGGGATGTCCTTCTGTATATATGTTTCTCTTATTGGTTGACCAACAAAACACTGATTGGCCAGTAGCCAGGCAGGAAGTATAGGCAGGGCTACAAGAGGAAGGAGTAAAGAGAGAGAGGGAAGCCTCGAGAGAGATGCCTTGTAGAGACTGGAAGATAGGATTCGCCAGGTGTTTTCTGGTAAACTAAGGCATGTAGAAATACATAGATTAGTAGTTATGGGTTAATAATTAAGAGAGAGCTAGCCAGTAAGAATCCCTAGCCATTGGCCAACAGTCTATAAATTAATATGTCTTTGTGTCCTATTTGAGGCTAATAGGCAGCAGAATCAGGCTGGAAAGAAACTCCAGCAGCAATTACCTATGCAATATTAAATCCATCTTTCTTTTTTAAAAATTTAAATTAGAAACAAGCTTCATTTACATGTCAATCCCAGTTCCCTCACACTCCCCTCCTCCCCTGCCCCCCCCACCAACCCCCATCGCATCCCCTTTCTGCTCCCTAGAGACGGTGAGGCCTTCCTTGGGGGATCTTCAAAGTCTGTCATATCCTAAATTTATCTTTCTTCCCATCCATATATCATATGGAAAAATAGGAGATGTGCTGGTGCCTGCTTCTTTTTGGTTGAGGCAGATGCTTAATTCAAACTTTTCCATCTCACCTTAAACACAAACCACGGACCCATTGAGTTAGCTTCTGGGATAGGTTCAGAAAAGGATGGCTGAAGTTGTGGTAGTAAATGGAGCCTCCCTAAAAGTAGTGGCTTAACCTAAAACCAAATGAAGCAATAGTTAAAGTGATAGTTATGATTTCATATGAGAAAATCTTGATGTTTCTGGTGCTTCAGGTTTCAGTATGAGAGGCCTAAACATAACTCAGATTGTTTATGTGTTTGTTAAGAAAATACTTCTGGTCGGGCAGTGGTGGCGCACGCTTTTAGTCCCAGCACTTGGGAGGCAGAGGCAGGAGGATCTCTGTGAGTTCAAGACCAGCCTGGTCTACAAGAGCTAGTTCCAGGACAGCCTCCAAAGCCACAGAGAAACCCTGTTTTGAAAAACAAAACACAACAACCCCCCCCAAAACAACAAAAATAAAGAAACAAACAAAAAAAGAAAATACTTCTGGCATTTTGTAAAAGTATAGTTTTATTCCCAAGTGGTAGTTGTCAAGTGTTTGAAGATAACTCTTATGTCTTGAATGCCTGCAACTTTCCTGGCTAAATGTCTAGTGATTTCCATGTCACAGTGTGGCTCAGTTCTGAGTGTCTTACCTCTTTATCATCCAGTATGCCTGTCAGCTTGGAACTGACACCAGAAGTGAACCGATTCCTTCAGAGGTGCAGCTTACATGGAACTTTCAGGGCTCTCAATCCCAGCTGCATGAGTGTGGCAACCAAATCACAGTTTAACTCACACCACTATAGTCATCTGTATCCTGTAAAAGGTCTGCTGTCATTTCATTCTCCTGAGGAGAAACTGACTATAAAATTATTTCTACTTTGAAACGGTGACATATTTATTTATAAGAACTTACAACAATGATGTAAAGAAGTCTCCGATGTCCTTCCCACAGTCCCCAACTTACAATGTCCAAACCAGGAAACCAAGCTTGGTGCAGCATGCCTGTAGTTCTCTGTCATCACATCTATTTTCTGACTTGCAAGAATAATTATGACTGCATTGCACTCCAGCCCTGTGATTGCACACGCTTCTTCAGCTGTTAGGCTCTTGCCCTATCATCAGCAATTGTGTCATCAGGGTTGAATTTTTGACAGATCATATCACCCGAGTTTTCCTTTCTTGATATGCCATCTATCTGTCTATGTATCTATCTATTAATTATTTTTATTATATGTTCATTGGTGTTTTAATGGCATGTGTGTCTATGTGAGGGTGTCAGAAGCTGTGGAACTGGAGTTACAGGTGAGCTGCCACGTGGGTACTGGGAATTGAACCTGGGTTTTCCGGAAGAGTGGTCAGTGCTCTTAACTGCTGAGCCCCATTCTAAATGTTTCGTAATACCCTTCTCAACAGGAAAACTAAACCAACTAACCAGAGAGCTCTTCTTGTTGATCATCATTATCAGTGAATGACAACATCATTGGCTTTTTCATCAGAATCTTCTATTCAACCTATTAGCAAATCCTTCCTCATTTGATTTTTAAAATTCGTCCTGAAGTTAAAGGCTTGTAGCATCCCTATTATGATCACCTTAGTCTTAGCAGGCATCACTGTGGCCTCGATTGCTGACCTTTGACCTCCTAAGTGACTTCCCTGCCCCAGTCTTGCTACTCTACCATGTATTCTCTATGAAGAACATAGAGAGGGCCTCCCAAGGAATGGCCACCATCACCATCACCAACAGCAACAGCAACAGCAGCAACAGTACTGGAGAGATGGCTCAGTCGTTAAGAGCACTCCCTGCTCTAACAAAGGACCCAGATCCAGTTCCCAGCACCCACATGGCAGCTCACGACCATCTTTAAGTCCAGTTCCAGGGGATCCAACATCCTTTTTTTTAGCCTTCTCCATCGCCAGACTCACACATACCTGCATGCAGGCAAACACACATACACATTAAATAAAAATAAATAAATCTTATTAAAAATTATTTATTTTGCGCATGTGTGTTGGGGGTCTGCATGTGGAAGTCAGACGGTAACTAGCGGAAGCTGGTTCTCTTCTACCGCTGTGTGGAAGTCAGACGGTAACTAGCGGAAGCTGGTTCTCTTCTACCGCTGTGTGGAAGTCAGACGGTAACTAGAGGAAGCTGGTTCTCTTCTACCGCTGTGTGGAAGTCAGACGGTAACTAGCGGAAGCTGGTTCTCTTCTACCGCTGTGTGGAAGTCAGACGGTAACTAGCGGAAGCTGGTTCTCTTCTACCGCTGTGTGGAAGTCAGACGGTAACTAGCGGAAGCTGGTTCTCTTCTACCGCTGTGTGGGTTTCAGGGATTAAACTCAGGTTATCAGCCTTGCCAGTATGTATCCTTACCCACTGGCCAGCTCACCAGCTCACAAGGGGTAATTCCAACTAATATGCTCTTCTCCCTAAAGAATCCTAGTGGCTTCCATATAACAAGAGCTGAATACTGATTTTCTGATCTGTTACTGGCATATATTAATTGTACAAAGTAATGTGTTTTATTATGACATTTCTGTCTTAGTTGGGGTTTACTATTGGTATGAAGAGACACCATGACCACAGCACCTCTTACACTGAAAACATTTAATTGAGGGTGACTTGCTTACAATTTCAGAGGTTCAGTCCATTATCATCACGACAGGTAGCATGGCAGCGTGCAGGCAGACGTGGAGCTAGAGCTAAGAGTGATACATCTTGCAACAAAAGTTGACTGACTGACACAGGGAAGCTTGAGGAAAAGAGACCTCAAAGCCTGCCCCAGAAGTGACACACTTACTCCAACAAGGCCACACCTCCTAATAGTGCCACTCCATTTGGGGCCCATTTTCTTTCAAACTACCACAGTTTCCATGTGTGTGCATAATGTGACCACAACCCTTTCCTCTATCCCTTGCTTTTTCTTTTCCATATCTAGAATGCTCTGTTTTTCTTTCTGTCTTTCATTCGTTCTTTTTCTTCCTTCCTTCCTCTCTCCTTCCTTCCTTCCTTCCTTTCTTAGTTTTTTTAAATACCAATATTGTTCTTCACAGACATAGTGTCTTTTTTTTTAAAAGATTTTATTTATTTATTATGTATACAACATTCTTCTTCCATGTATATCTGCACACCAGAAGAGAGCATCAGATCTGATGGTTGTGAGCCACCATGTGGTTGCTGGGAATTGAACTCAGGGCCTCTGGAAGAGCAGTCAGTGCTGGGAGCCATCTCTCCAGCCCCTCTTTCTTAGTTTTTTGAGGCAGGGTTTCTCTATGTAGCCCTGGCTGTCCTAGAACTCGCTCTATAGACCAGGCAGGCATCAAACTCAGAAATCCACCTGCTTTTGCCTTGCCAGTGCTGGGATTAAAGGCAAGAGCGACTACTGCCGGGCCGCTGTTTTACTGAGTATAGCTTATTTCACTTGACATGATGAGCGTTTTCCTACAAACAACATGATTTCGTTCCTCTTTATAACTGAGTGAAATCCCATGTTGTATATACACACATTATTTTACACATGCATTTATTGGTAGACACCTGGGATGACTCAAGAATATGGCCATTGTGAATAGTAGTGAATCAACATGGGCGTGCCAGTATCTCTGTGGCATTGGGTCCTCTGGAACTAGAGTTATGGATGGTTGTGAGCCACCATGGGATTGCCAGGAAATCAAACCAAGTGCTCTTAACTACTGAGCTGTCTTTCCAATCAGATGTTTTATAAAATGACTCTCTTTGGGAATTTTCTGTTTTCTCATGGTTAGACTTTAGTTTGGGTGAAGATGACAAAAGTGCTGCTCTTTATCATGTCAGATCCAAGCCTCTAACTTGTCGTATAGCTGGTCACAGTGGATTCACCCTCTATCATCTGCCTGTGGGAGTCTTTGCCAGGTTCTGCTATCTAATCACCCTGGCTGCTTTCTCCATCCTTTCCATCCTGCAGTCTCCGAAAGAATTACTAGGTGCAGCCCACAGTTGAGCGTCCCTGAGAGGGTGCTGTCTACACAAGTTACTTGGGACTTATTGTTCACCTTGGGTTAACTGAGGCATCTTTACTTTATTGCTCTAATGCTTCCAGATCTGCCCACTGCAACCTTTTCATGTCACCCCTTGTTTCTTGGACGGTCTCCCATCAGTATGGTTGTCCCCTGGCCCTTAGTTTTGAATACTTCCTTACTTTCTGGCCCTTGAGATGTTTTGAACTTCTCTTGTTTATTTCCTGTTTGAGTCATAGTCAGCCATTTCTCCAAAGAGTTCCTTCCACTTTAATACTGCTTATTAATACTGACATAAAAGATTCACTTTTCCTTTCGTCCCTCCCACAACTATCCCGCAAGTTCCACAGGGACAAGAGGTTTGTTGTTTTCCTGGTTATAAAATCAATTTGAGCAGGTCAATTCTGACCATGGACCTAAGGTTTTATTGTTGTTTTGTTTGTTTGTTTTATTTTTCTGAGACAGGGTCTCACTATGTAGCCCAGGCCTGGAACTCTCTATGTAGACCAGGCTAGCCTCAAACTCACAAAGAACCACCTGTCTCTGCCTTCCCAGTGTCGGGACTAAAGGTGTGGGTCATCATGCCCTGCGCAATAGGTGTTTTTCTCTGAACTTTAATCTGCCCTCCAGGAGCTGGGAAAAATTGCCATTTACTTGTTTGGCTACTTATCTATGCATTTACTTATTGATAGGGTATCATATACCTAAAGGTGGCTGTGAACTGTGTACCCAAGGATAAATCTTAAACTTCAGATCTTCTTGTTGCCACCTCCTGAGTGTTGGGGTCACAGATGCATGCCACCATGTCTGGTTTATGTGGTGCTGGAGACTAAAGCCAGGGCTTTGCTCATGCTACATGAGTACTCTACAAACGGTGCCACATCCCAGCCTTTGTTGAGCTCTTTCGAGTTTGGCCTATTACAGCTATTTTTTCCTAAACCTCCCTTCATCTCCCGATGACTTGACTTGATCAAAATTAAGCCTAAAAGCAAAGGATGGTGGCACATGCCTTTAATCTTGGTACTCTGGAGGCAGAGGCAGGTAGATGTCTGAGATCAAGGTCTACATAGTGAGTTGGAGGCCAGTCAAAGCTATTTAGTGAGACTGGGGCTCAAACAAACAGCAGCCCCCAGAAGTCTAGAATGTCAAACAGTAGTTCTCTTGCATACAGAATACAGAATTCAGGAAGCATCTAGAGAAGTTGTTCTTAGAAGAGAATGAGACCCGTAACAGATTTCCAGACTCAGGGAGACTGCTCTTCCCACCCACACTGTCTGGGCTGTTCTGCTGTGTTAGCCGTTGTTCTCCTTCTGGCTGTGTTGCTGCTGCTGGCTTCTCCTCTGGCCTTCCATCCTTGAATTCACGGGTAGCCAAGACCCCATTGTATCCAGCAAATCTGCAAATCACAACACAATTCCCTGGAAAATGCCTAGCATAGTGTTTGCACTCCTATGTGGAAACGGCCTATTTTATTCTTTAAACTTTAGTATCGCTATGTAATTTAGTTATGTCTGTGGCCTCCTTAGTCATTTTCTGTGGTATTTCTTTGTTGCTGCTTTGTTGTTGTTTGGAGATGGGTATCACACTGTAGCCCAGGCTGGCTACAAGTCCATGGCATTCAACCTGCCCTGATTGCAGAGTTCAACCTGCCCTGATTGCAGAGTTCAACCTGCCCTAATTGCAGGCATGCACTACCAAACCCTGCTTGCTACCCTTAACAACCTACATATCATTTACACTGTTACCCGGGAGTTCACCTCACCCTCCAGATACCACTAGAAAAACCCCTTGTTCATATGAATCAGTATCTTTTCTGTCACTTGCTTCCTGGTTTTGTCTGGATTCACCATGTCTTTGGCCACAGTTTCACCATTTCTTGTTAATTTTAGGTTAGAACATTATCTCCCTGTGAGATCATCTACTTTTGTTCTTAGTCACTCTTTTCCTTTCCACCTTCTGAGATAGATTTTGAAAGTCCCTAGTAAAAACAGCAGGGGAGGAAAACTAAACAACAACAACAAAAAACATGGCCCGAAAGTTTGTGAAATGCTGGGGTAGAGGCTGCTATTTTAGATAGCATGTCCAGGGGAGGCCCCACTGAGAGGACACCTTTGAGCACAGTGCTGGAGGAAGGGACGGGCTAAGTGTGGCTGACTGAACAAACAGTGCAGAGGTCCCGAGGCAGGTGCAAGCTGGACATGATCTTCAGCCAGCCAGCAACCAATGTGCCTGGAGCCTAGTGTGGGGAGTAGAATGTGAGCAGATGATTCAGGACGGTAGCTGAATGGGGAACAGGTCATATGGATCACAGATAGTAAGGACTCCTTTGTGAGAAAATGCTGGAATACGGTTAGACACCTAGTGTGTTCCAGGAGGCTTAGTGTTGCAGAGGCTGAGAAGGTGGAATGCCTAAAATGTGATAGACTGAATTACAAGTTCTTCCCCTTACACAAAGAATCGAGTTATTAGGCCAAAGAGACCAATGCAATGTGCATCTGTCACCAGGCTACAATTAGTCCTGAGCACATGGTGAGACTTTATCCATTGGTTTGCTGACAACTCTACTTTTGCAACTGGAGAAGGAGAAGCCTGTGTTAGTCTAGAGAAGCGTGGAGTCCGGTTTCTGACTGCAAGCTTAGCACCATCTCTGTGTAGTGAGAGGGTTTCAGAACTAGAAAGTGCAAACAGAACTCTTTCGGGCTCTCCAGAGTGTCCCTGTTCGGAGTCACATGACATTGATTAAGTCTTTGTGGGCTGCCTTCTGTGTTTGCTGTAAGGAGACTGCTGAGGGCAAAGATACTAAGTCAGTCAGTGTCTTTGATGAGGGTCCCTCAGAGAAGCTTCCTCTGGTTGTTCAGTTATGAGGCACCTCATTACTTAAGCTTGAGTATCTCCCAGACATAGCTCCAGGCTCTTATGCTCATTGATCTTACATACGTGATGAGTGAATAATAAAAATTATTATGTATAGAAATATGATGGGGAATGTACTGTGTATGTTTATCTTATTGATTGTTAAATAAAATACTGTTTGGCCAATGAGACAGCAAGTTAGACAGGACTAGGAGTCAAAGAGGATTCTGGGAAATGTAGTAGATAAATGGTGATCCAGGCAGGAAGTGACATAGCAAGAAGACTCATATTTAAAGAAGGATAAACAGGAAGCATCCCTCTTTTCCCCTCTGCTCCTGCTCCAGTGGCACAATGTGAGCCACCAGCAAGGAGGGTGGCCAATAAGGTGTCCTATAAGATAAGTCTTATAAAATATATAGATGTATGATAGTTAAGACTGAGCTAACAGATGAGAATCCTAGTCATTGGCCAAGCATCATTGTACCTAATACAAGTTTCTGTGTATTCATTTGGGCCCTAACTTAGGCTGGCGGCTGGCGTAAAGCTCACATGTGGTGGTGGGGCTCAGGCGACTTTTGGCGGAAAAATTTATCATAACAGAAATACAAATATTTCATGTGGTCATTAGGCAAAATGAAAAAAAGAGTAAACAAAGTAAATGCTGAGGAGAGTAAGCAGAAGGGACTTCTGGCTGAAGCCTGAATGTGGAAAACAAGCTAGCCGTGCAAATATCTAAGGGAAGGACATTCCGGAATGATAAAGAAGCATGGTCCAAAGGCCCTACAGAGTACCTGGTTGACTTTGAGTGACCCTGGCTTGTTTGAGAAACAGAAAGGAGACGAGAAGCTCAATGAAGAGTCGGGGAGATGCCTCTGATGAAGTCCAAGTAACCAGCAAGGAGTTGCAGGACTTTTAGGTGGATATGGAAACACCCAGAACTTACAAATATCTGGTTGCTTCTGCATGAACAGTTGTCATATTTGCCTCATGAGCCTCATGAACTGTGTATCTTAATCTATTTTCTTTTCTTTTACCTGCTCCAAATCCTTGAGCCCAATTACAACTCCTCTTAGGGTGGTGGAGTGGTGGAAGTAGGGGCTGAGGGGCTGGTCTGGAGCAGGGAGGCAGATGAGCAACCTCAGTACAGGACAATTGGACTTCCAGAACACTCCTAGTTGGATCTCAGACTCTTCATTCTTTTGGCAGATTTGTAGTTTCCTATGCATGTGTCCTTCACTGGTATTCCTTGAGCAAACTCTGAGAGCTAAGGCAAGTTCTTCAGTAAAGGTGGGATTATGCAGAATTGTAAACCTCTAAGGGTTCCTCTATCCCTCCATCCCTCCCTCCTCTCTCTCTCTCTCTCTCCTCTCTCTTTCTCTTTCTCTCTTCCTCCCTCCTTCTCCTCTCTTTCCTTCTTTCCCTCTCTCTCTCTCTCTCTCTCTCTCTCTCTTTTTTTTTTTTGAGACAGGGCTTCTCTGTGTAACAGCTCTGGCTGTCCTGGAACTCGATTTGTAGACCAGGCTGGCCTTGAACTCACTGAGTCCTCCTTCCTCTGCCTTCCAAGTGCTGGGATTAAAGGCATACGCCACCACCACCCAGCTCAACTTCTTTTAATTTTGTGTATGAGTGTTCTTTCTGCACGTCTGCATGTGCACCATGTGAATGTTTGGTACCTTTGGAGGTAAGAAGATGACATCAGATCCCCAGGAACTGGATTTACATGTAGTTGTGAGCCTTCATGTGGGTGCTGGGAATGGGACCTGGGTCCCCTGCAAAAGCAACAAGTGCTCTTAACCACTGAGCCATCTCTCAAGCCCCAAGTGACTTTCCTTTTATTTTACATGTTCTGGGGCTAGTGAGATGACCCAGCAAGCTGGAGTGCTCAATGTGACTGGAGGTCAGTCCTCAGAACCCACGGGAAGGAGAGCACTGGCTCCTGAGAATTGTTCTCTGATCTTCACACACAGCTCTAGGGTAGGTCCTCTCCCTCTTTCCCCTCCTCCAACACCATATTATAAATGTACATGGTAATAAAACAAAATTTTTAATTAGCTGAGCAGTAGTGCAACCTTATTGCAACATCTGATGGCTTCTCCGGGGGCTTAGCACAGAAAGCTTTGAACTTAAGGGTTGGGATCTTTTTAAAGACAGTGATGTCTTCCAACCATTAAGGGTTGATCAGGGTCAGACTGAATGCAAAGATACAGTGATGGGTTGGAGACCCACAAAGACAAAAGTAAGATCTAAGGAGGACGGGACAGACTGGGGGGAGAAGACTGAAGGGGTGAACTATAGGAAAAAGCACTTGGAATACTGGCTCCATGTGTTTTAATGTTTAGATTGAGACGCTCGTGAAAAGATACTATGATTGGGAGGTTGATGCAGTCATAGAGAAAGTAGAGACTGAGCTGTAGTGGAAAGGTAGCAGATTTGTCTGGATGCTGTCCCTTAGTTTATAAATCCTTGAGTTCCCTAAAGCACACTGGTGTGTTACAAACCTATGTTTTATTACTGTTATATTAAGTATGCTCATAGACAAACCATATATTTAAAAATATTTATCTTATTTATTATTATTTCTTGTGTGTTGATTCCTTCCACCATCATTCCAGGAACTGAATTCCGGTCATCAGGCCTTTGTGATGAGTGCTCTTAGCTGTTGAACCATCTTACTTCTTCCAAACCATATTTTGTATAAAGATGCTTATGTGTGGGCTGGAGAGATGGCTCAGAGCTTAAGAGTGTCTACTGCTCTTGCAGAGGACCTTGGTTCTATTCCCAATGCCCATGTCGGGCATGCCATAATGGTCTGTAACTCCAGCTGCAGGGGATCTGATGTCTCTGCTGTGGGCACAAGCACTCATGTACACAGATAGACACACAGATACATAAAAACCATTCAAAATTGCTCTAAAGTGACATCACTGTGGAATTCACTCATTCAACATGTATTGGCTTCCTCACTATAGGTATTACTTTAGAATCAGCAGCAAACAAAACAAAACAAAAACTCTCATCTTTATGAAGTTTATTTTCTGTTTGCCACTCAGGTCAGCGAGGTGGCTCAGTGGGTAGAGGCACAGGTGTATGGCTTGGCCAGACAATCTTAGTTGAATCTCCAGATCTATCAAGGTGGCAAGAGACAGCCATCTACTGGGGGTTTCCTGTGACCTTAACATGTGTGTCTAGACATGTATGCATCTGTATACACATGGATGTTCATGTGCACACACACAGTAAAATAAATAATAAATAATAAGTAAATAGTATGACTATGTCGTTTAGCAGAATTTACTTTCTAGGGGTGAGCAGCTACTGTAAGCACTTTGGAAGCCATCCCTACATGCATTAAAACGTTTCACAACTGGGTATTAGGTCATGGCATGACTACCTTGGGAAAGGAAGGAGACTGGCAAGAGGTGAGGCAGAGAGATGGGGGAGGGGGAGGGAGAGAAGGGTGAGCAAAATAATCGTCACTTTTCATAACTGGAAAACAAATAAAAACAACAGATACTAGAGGTTGACACTAGAATGTTTTAGATTTACAAGTAAGGCATATGGTCTAGTACTGCACCCTTAACAGTCATGTCTTTAGGGATACTGTTGCTTGTGTGTACAGAGTGTGGAGGACACACGGTTGTATGTGTGTACAGAGAACCTTTTGTGGAAGGCACACGGTTGCATGTGTGAACAGAGAACCTTACATGGAGGGCACACGGTGGCATGTGTGAACAGAGTGTGGATGGCACACGGTTGCACATGGTATGTACAGAGAACCTTTTGTGGAGGGCATGGGTGAAGCATCTAAAACACAAGAATAGGCTAACTACACTGCCTTCACCAAAAGATTTTGTGATCGGTTGTATGCTGCACGCTCATTATTTTCTTTACTAAATGTTTACTTTTATCCCTTTATGTGTGTGGGTGTTTTGCCCTTATGCATGCCTGTGTACCACATGAATGCACTGCCCACTAGGGCCAGAATAGGGTGACTGATTCCTTGGTACTGGAATTTACAGACTGTTGCTAGCCATAATATGGGTACTAGGAATCAAAGTCCTCTGGAAGGGCAGTCAGGGCTCTTAACTGCTGAGCCATCACTCTAGTCCCTGAAGGTTGACTTTGTATCTGAGTGTGGATTGGCAATGGAGTGAAGGACTCACCTGAGTTCTTTCTAGGGATATGGACAAAAAAAAAGTCAACAATTGTTCAAGGGGCCCTAAACTGGTGTATCTGTTTTGTTTAACATAGGTATCCTTCTAATGTTAATCTCAGTCCAAATTACTTCCAGCCATTTACTCAAGCATCCAGTGAGTGCACTTTGCTGGCCATTGGGACAAACCATTGAACAACTAATGCTTTCCCACTTCCAGACCCTCAACTCTGGGCTTGATGGTTTTCTCTTAGAACAGTCAGTCATACTCATGAATGAGGATCTGGAAATGGGTGGACTCAGGGGAAGAACTTGGGTATTAGTTCTTGACTGGATCAATATTGCCATTTTGTTGGGCACTCCACAAGCCTTGTGGTTACTAGGGAAGACAATCTGAGAGGCATGAAACTCGAGTCAGTACCATCATTTCGGGCGCTGGATCAAATACCTCCAGAGTCTGACCTTGTGGTTTATTTATTTTTGCCTAATAAAACTTTGGGAAGTGGTTTATACTTGACAGTTATCACAGCAAAGCTTTTTATGCATAGCTACATAGAAATTCCCTAGCAAAGTAGTAAAGCACCTGTGACCTTTACAATAAGAATGAATTCTATTGGCTGATAAACAGAGCTCAGGGCCTGGGCCTAGAGGAAGGATCAGTGCTACGAAAAAGGACAGATTCTATTGGTGGAGGATGCAAAGAACAGAGGGTGTCTTTGTTAGGGATGGGTTCTATTCACTGAGAGACAAAGCTCAGGATTGGGGCCTAAATAATGTTCAGGGTATTGGGGGATTCAAGTAGAGACTGACTTCTAATAGAATAGCAAAGAATCATCAAGTTGTCTGACCACTTTCACTGTGACATCAGGTGATCAGGTGTCATTCATTTCCTTGCTTTGAAGAAAGCAGGCATCAAGATTGGGGTTGACAATCCTGGCTTCTCCAATGCTTACGCCAAGCTGTGCTTCCTACACCACTTAAATGTATGACTTTGAGGGCTGTCATATGGTCACCAGGGGCCAGTTCCCCAGTGACACTGGCTGCTTATAGCACACCATGAGCCCTCTTTGCAAGTGCTACATAAGCTGACTTATCAGTTTTTCAGTTCGTTGTCTTTTTACCCAGCACCTTCTCTTCTCACACTCCCTCAGAAAAACAAACAAACAAACAAACAAAACCCCCAAATTTTAAATTCCAAAGCAACTCAAAACAGAACAAGAAAAACTGGAGGGCATATTCCTTTATTATTTTTTCCATTCACACCCCTTTCGTATGGCTTCTGCCATAACTGGCAGTGTAAGTGCTGACCTAGCATGAGAAAAGCTCTTCTTGGGACATGTGGTTCAGGCAGCAGCAGTAGCAGGAAGAACAGGAAATCTCATGAAATGGCCTGTGCCTGAACCCTCGCCAGGCTGCCTCTGCAGACTCATGAGGGTGACACGTCCAAGGCTCTGTGCAGGCTGCTGGAACAGACCCCCAGCTTTCACTATTCCAGACTCATTTACAACTGGCACAGTAGCTGCAGGGCACAACTGTCAGAGAGCCCAGCCACAACCTGTGGCTGGGGGGGGGGGTTGGGGGGTGGGAGAGTGGGGGTGGGGATGGGGGAGGGTTTGGGTGTAGGCTGAGACAGTTCTTGGTTTAGCAGTTTGAAGCGTGGGGAGCCCAGTAGCTAATGTTGGCAGTGAAAGGAAACCGAGAGCACTTTTTCTGCTAGTGTTACCCTGAGCCAGATCAGACAGACAATGCTACTGAGCACTTTCGAAGTCACTGAGACCGGAAGGGCATGGTCTGTGGTGCAAAGGATTGGCTGACCATGAGGGGGAAGGGGGAACAGGTTAAAGGCCAGTGCTGGCTTGTTTGGAAGGCTCAGAAATCGGGCTTTTGCATTTGGGGGCAATTTAGCTAACTGGTCTCATGAATATAAGCAGCTGGATGAAGATGCTGACAACATGACATCAAGCCACCAGACAGTCAAATGTTTAATCGTTTAATCTCTTATTGAGAAAGAAAGAAAGAAAGAAAGAAAGAAAGAAAGAAAGAAAAGATGATTTGGGGGAAGAAGGGAGGAAAAGAGAAAGAAAGACAGGTAGAAAGAAAGATAGATCTATCTATCTATCTATCTATCTATCTATCTATCTATCTATTTATCTCAGACAGCAGATTTCTTCTTCTCCTAACACAGAAAGTTCCTGCTGCTGTCATGGCTGCTCCCTGCAAGGTTTGCTTGGCAATACTATGTGGAAGCCAACATAGAAAAACTGGATGAAAGAATAATGATCAGGCAGGTCTAAGTCCACCCAGCCACATGGTCGACTATAGCACCCAGTTCCTGTTTTGTGCTGCATCTGATTACCTGACCACACAGCTCAACAGCTGGAAACCTGGGGTGGTTTGACTCTGCTGTGCCAAAATCTCAGGACCAGACCTAGCTTCTAGTGAACTCAGATCTTCCATCTTCAGTCAAGCTTTGACAGACAGCAATTCTTCAATAAGATGCCAATCTGCACCATCCAATTAAATCTACCTTTAAACCACACTCTGTTAACCACTGGCTGTGACCCATGTGTTTAAGAGAAGGGTGGTGCTCAGCTTCTCTGGATGGGGAGCAAAGATTTTCTCTTTTTTCTTTTTTTTTTTTTTTTCATCATTAGCTTCCATCTGTTTGGGTGGAAGCTAAACACTGGGGCCTACTGGGCATCACCACCCAGGGAAACAGGAAACCTGGAGCCTGGCTACATTGGATTGTTTGCAGGCTGTTCAGACTGATACATTTTTTGTTGTTATTTATTTAATTTTTTGAACATAGTTTTTTTTTTTTTTTTTTTTTTTTTTTTAGAATTTCATACGTGAGTTCTGTATCCATACGACTCCCGCCTGACCCCCACTCCCCCTCCAGCTCCAATGTGCCACTTCCCAAATTCATGTTTCTTCTTTAGTTATTACTATGACATGTATACGCATAAGTGTATATAACCTCCTGAGTAAGGCCTATTTTAAAAAATCTTTATCTATAAACTCCTGCTCTTTTTGTTTGTTTGTTTTGTTTAAAGTCTTCTTCTAAATAGAACAAAAGATCCTGGGTAAAAGGAAAAGTTTCAAAGGAGTAGAGGACACAGAGCAGGATAAGAGGTCAGGTATATGTGAGGAAGTATTTTATGTGCCCATATAAAGATGTACAGTGAAGCCCACTAATATGTGCAATCATTGGCGTTAATGAAACCGTGAGTAAACAATAACCACAGTAACAATAAATGATATCCAGACTATTTTCTGCTGTGATAATATTGCCACTGTATAATACTGTCATCACCTTCAAAAGACAGGCTGAAGAGAAGATCTCCTGTGCAGAGCTTTGGCACCAGGCACATGGTCCATGGTTCCTGTGGAGAGGAAAGCAGTGTGAGGTCAGAACGTCTGCAGACTCCCTGGAGTGAGGTTCTTACAGGACTGGGCTCTCAAGTCCCACCCAGCCTTACAAATCACAGGTTCGGGATTTTAACTTTGCAGAGAACAAGCTTCATTCTTTGGGGTCAGCTTTACTTTTTCCAGGACTGATTTGGCTCTTCTTGACCCCCATTACTCGTGTTGCAAGCCCACCCCCTCCTTCTAGGGAGGTAATGGTCCAGGATGCAGTGTGCACATAGTCCACATAGAGAACATGCCAAAACAAATCCCTGTGAAACTCCATCCCTTGCTCTGGGTGAGGGCCCCGCCTGGCACGCACTTCTGAGAAGCTGAGCAGGGGCCATGTGATTTTCTGGACCAGGATTAGCTAAGAATAATACAGAGCCATTGTAAATACACTTGAGGATATGGGAGAGCATGCTGAAATTTACATTTATAACTAGTTGTGCATTGGGGGTAGAGAGAGGAGATTCAGCTATTAAATACGTTAGCTTATGATTTAGACCTTATTATTATATTGGAGGGGACCAGTGATCAGCTACGATGAGCTAGTCTAAGGTATTGTTTAACAGGGACGTGTCATTCCATTTCTCTCTTTTTATTAGATATTTATTTGCTTATTTCTATGTATATGAATGTTTTGCCTGCATGTGTGCGTGTGTACCATGTGTATGCAGTGTCCAATGAGGCAGAGGAGGGCATTGGGTCCACTGTAACCTAGCCACCCTGTGGTTGCTGGGAACTGAACTCAGGGCCTCTGGAACAGCAATCAGTGTCCTTAATCACTGAGCAATTGCTCGACCTCCAAGAAGTGTCATTTCTTGGTCACAGAGAGCTGTGGCTTCTTCCTCTGTTTCTCAAGGTCACCAAGTCCCCAGGAAAGTACAGTGAAAAAATGGCCAAGGGGTCCAGAGGAGGAGGCTTCCTCTTTGTATCATTGCCATATTCTTCCCCTTTTATTTAAAATTTGTGTGTTAAGGTACAGTTTGTTATACTACAAAGTTAAGGTTATTTATAATAACAGAAACCACACAGACTTTTTGGGTCCATGTGGGCTATGGACATTCCAGATGGGGTCATCATAGCTGGCCCAGCTGTAGTCAAGTGAATTTTCATGCTTTCCCTAACACACTACTGCTGTATGTACGGTTCTGATAATTCTGCTTATGACTCCTTTGCTCTACAAGATCTACAGACTGGTTGAAGCCTACACCAAATACCACTGTTCATTGGTGAATAACTTTAAAACTGGGTCTAAGTGTCTTCATAGCAAGAATGGTTTGACTCTATTATGATCCTAGTAGTGGTGTTATTAATTTGGACCTTGTGTACTCAACTGTTATCTTTTCTCATTTTCAGTTAATCCACACTCAGATGGTCTTTTTGACAGTCTAGCATCACTCTGTCATAATCCCTTAGTTGTCCTCCAATGCCTTAACATCAGCAATGGTGGAAACCCTAAGCTCCTCTATACCACCAAGTTCAGCCAGAAGCCGTCAAATTGCTGTCCATCTCTTAAGTGATAAGGTTTCAACTCTTGAGAAGAGAGCTTTAGGTAGCTAGATAGATTTTTGCAGGCTTGGGAGCCATTGAGAACAGCTCTTCCCCTCACAGTATTTTCTACTCCAAAATCTCTGATAACAGGGAACTGCCCTGAGGCCTCTGATGCGGACACTGCTCTTGTTTAGCAGGGAAGAGCTGAGAAAATGACAACTATGCCTTCACCCAGCCAATAACACAGATGTCAGGATGGTAGCCAGGGCCACAACATTTCGTAAACTCCTTCATTTTGGTTGAACTGTGACAGTAGCAGTAATTACAGGAGTTTGGTTCCTAGAAGTAAGTTAATTCATTTCTGTAGATTCTTGATTTTTCTGCCCTAGGGAATCCCAGCCAGGAAAGATGTTTATTGATCACCTATCATTCCTTAACTGACTATGCAATAACCAATTGTGAATCTAAAGGAAAGTTTTTAACCTCTTACCCAATACCCCTTTTGCCCTACAACTACTCAGCTTGTCAATAGAATACAGGCTGACTCTTGCAGATACCTCCCTCTGAAGGTTCCCCCACAAATAAAAAAAAAAAAGACCTGCACCATTATTACATCACCCATTCTCATCTGTCTTTCCCTCTCACCGACCTTTCCACAGCTGATAATAGTATATATTTAGAATGCAGTTTAGAAGTCTTATAAAAATCAAATTGGCTCCAAATATTCAAGAATGTTGATGACAATCACAGTGACCATATGACAACATAACACTTTTACCTTTAGCATATATATATATATATATATATGTGTATATATATATATATATATATATATATATATGTATACACACATACACACACACACACACACAGGTGGAAGGTTTTGAATGCACAGATATGTGGCCTTTTTTCCTTAAGATTAAGACATTTTAAAACCAATGTTCTAGGATTAAAAAGTAATAGGATTTGTCATGAATACTTTATACGTGTGCCCTTATACATTTTTCCCATTAACCCACCCCCCATACACACACACACTGCCAAAGATGCAGATTCATATCCTAGGCAAGGGATATCTTGTAATTTTAGTGACCCATGGAGATTTACAGGACAGCCCGGGTGGTAAACGATTGAACAGGATCTTGACCTTCTACCATTTGATCTTATCCCTACAGAAGAACATTCATTGTGTGTACATATGTGGGGGGGGCATGCTAAAAGAATCATAGATAAGAGCTCTTCATGAACCAGGTAAACTAAAGACTGTTACCAATGACAACCCATGAATCTCTACACTCTGAAAGATCCTTTCAAAATACGCCATTGAATAAAAATCCATATTCCAAATGTAGATGTTGTCCAGTTGTTTGTTGATAACTGGTCTATAAAAGTAAGGTTACTGTTTATTACTGCTTTCACTTTAACTCTATAAATGAGCATCATTGAGTGTCTCAAACAGAAAAAACTAGTGCCCCATTTTATTGATATTTATACAGAGGGCCTCTAAGACACCTGTGATATCATGTTGCTCCAAAGCTGTGCTCAAGGTGTGTGCTTTGTTTTTGTCTCTGATGCTGTTGAGTAACTTTCAGCTTTATTTTTAACTAAATTACCTGAGAAACTTTTAACTTTAAAGTGGGTGTAATGGAAACTGGCTCAGGGTTTAGAAGAATGTGTCACTGGGCATAATAACCTGAGTTCCTTCCTTGGGACTTTCCTATGATGGAAGTAGAGGATCTATACTCCCAGATGATATCCTCTGACCACAACCTGTGCACTGTGGCACACACACACTAACAAATGTAATACTTTTTAAATGGGTGTAGTAATAATTATTTTAATAACCTGAAAAAACACTTGTGATGTTAAGTTAGATAAAACCATTTCTCAAACACTTATCTGTATTTAAATTACTTGCTCTCTGTGTTTCATTTATTTCACATATAATTTGACCCATGGGTCTCAATCCTTTTTCACAAAGGGAAAAATTGACAAATTACTATTATCTCCATTACAATATCCATATTTTTATTTTGGTTACCAGTCTTATTTCAGTAGCAAAGATGAAAGCAGAAATGTCAACAAAGTGGCCTCAGCAAAGTGACTCAGACAAATAATCTCCAAGGGGCCTCTCTTTCCCAGCGTATTCAACAGTATTCTGTCTAGTTCCATCTTTGTTCTCCTATTACCCAAAATTCTCATTTCCAGTGCCCAAGGAAAATGTAGTCATTTCATTACACAGCATCCCAGCAATGGAGAGGTCACTGGTATGGGTATTGAATGAATAATGGTTATGAACACAATGTGCAAACTCTGAAACACCAAACACATATGTGTGATGCTCATGTTTGTGGTGATGATGATGATGATGTCAATGACAGTGATAGGGAGTATTC
Source organism: Cricetulus griseus (assembly GCF_003668045.3). NCBI lineage: Eukaryota > Metazoa > Chordata > Mammalia > Rodentia > Cricetidae > Cricetulus > Cricetulus griseus. The sequence continues at coordinate 37,674,407 of NC_048598.1, read as the reverse complement.
TATTAACCCCAAATTAATAGCAAAGACCATGGACTACTGGCCCCTACTTGAGTAGGAGATGTAGTAAAGGAGTCGTGGCAACCAACCCCTGAGTGACTATCCCACAGAGTGAAGAAGCCAAGACTGGCTGACTCGAATGCGGATGGTTCCCAGGTTCCCTGTCATCTGTCAGTTCTGAGAACTACAAAGAAAGAGCCCTGCCTCTCTGGCACACTTGTTTTAGCAGCTTCACTCCCAGCCTTGTATGCACCCTCTCTTGTTTACACTCCTCTTCCTACTCCATCTGGGTGGCTTCCACTCTCTGGACCATAGGATAGGTGTCAGCATTGGTCAGTGGGGAATGCAGAAAGGCAGGATGGGATGGTGAGGAAGGATGCTCAAAGTCCCCAGTTTGGTTTGAATGCTTTGAATATATTCCCCAAAGTCATGTGCTGAAGATATGGACCACAGCCTGGTGAGGTCTAATGAGAGTCGTCAGCATCCTGAGGGCATCACCCCCCTTGAATGCTGTTACTGCAGAAAGTGGCTTCCTTATAAAAACAGTGGTGTTCACTCCCCTCTCATCTCTGTTTTTTTCTTTTGCCCTTCAGCCTTCCACCATAGATGATCCAGCAAGACCATTGCCAGATGCCAATGCCTTGGCCTTGGGCCTTCTGTCTCTAGAACTGTGAGGGAAAACAAGAAAAATCTCATTATAAATCATGCAGTCTCAAGTATTCTAGTAAGTAAGACACTCAGGAAAGTTCCATGGCACAGCCCTTACAGCCCACTGACTGCTCACTCCCTATTGGCCAAGTTCTTTGGAGACAGCTATCTACTTGGAGGGATACCTGGGCTTGTTCTGAACCAGCAACTGACTTTATGTGTGACAGTGCAGTGTCACTTGTATGGCAACTGGGATTAACTGAACCTACAGTATCTTTCAAAAGTTATAAATCTGTAGGCTGAAACTTAGCTATGTTGCTTTAGGGACATTTTTAAAAACAGAAAACCTCACCACTCCTTTCCCAATGCTTTCCTAGCATGTCAGTCTAACCCAAAAGTTCAGTGAAGAGTTAGCCTATGGATGGGATGCCTACGGGTTGTTCACACCTTTAACAAATAGTTCACTGCTCACTAATCACCAGGTGATGTGTTTGGCTCTGGTGCTCTGGAGGAGACAGAGAAAGTGCCATCATAGAGATTAAGGAGTTTCTGCATTGTTTGGGGAGAGTACTTAGTAAGGTACCTTTAAGAGTATCTGCAAGTACTCCAGGTACTCAGTATGGGCCAGTTGTAATTCCATTTTGGTGGGAAGATTAAAAGAAAACATTAAAGAGAAACCAAAAGATATCATGGGGGAAACAGACACTGGGAAAATAGAAAACATTTGTTTTAAAGCAAAACAACAACAAAATAAAACCCAAATATTTATTAACATTAACAAAGAAGTTCTCGATGGGCGTTGGTGGCACACACCTTTAATCCCAGCGCTGGGGAGGCAGAGGCAGGTGGATCTCTATGAGTTTGAGACCAGCCTGGTCAACAGAGAGAGTGCCAGGATAAGCTCCAAAGCTACACAGAGAAACCCTGTCTCGAAAAACTAACTAACTAACTAACGAACTAAATAATATAAAATATAGGAAAATGCACCCCAAACGATGTGAATATATATGAGATCAAGGCAGAGAAAACCTTCCTGGCAGTTCCTAGGCTAATGAATTCTTTTTAACAGTGTTCTTCAGTTCTTGCATCGGCCTGAAAATGCCCTTGATTTCTGCAAATCCTGCTGAGCTTCAGAATTAGATTTCACTCTTCCTCCTTCCAACTCCAACTCTCACTATTTCCATGCAGATGTGGCACAAACCTCATCCCCACACCCATCTCGTGTATATATTTATGTGTGTGTTTATCTGGGATAAGATCCATGTCATGCATCCTTTTCTTTTGCTCTCCACCCTTTTCTTTTTCGTATGGGACAATTTATAAATTTATGTGTCATCTTTGAGCAGGGGCCGTGTTTATATTATCTGTATTGTTCAATATTAGTATTATGTGTCGCCAAAATGAGTGTTGCTTATTTTTTTAATTAAGATATGTTATTAGTATGTTATGGGGAACACGTGTGTGCTGTGGCGTGCATGTGGGGATCAGAGGATACTCTAGGTTCTCTTCTCCCACCTTGTTGAGGCTGGCTATTTGTTGCTGCGGGCTGTAGCTACATACTTCAGGCCCATGTGCTTCCTCTCAATTCTCTTGTCCCCAGGTCCCATCTCTCCATAGGAGTGCTGCGATTATTGATGCACACTTCCACATCTGGCTTTCTTGAAAACTTGTTTCTTGAGATAGAATCAGGTGTGTGTAGCAAGTCCCTTTTACCTGCTGAACTAGCTCCCCAGCAGCGCTGCCCTAAGACTTCATTATTATTGTTTTTGGAGACAGTGTCTCTCACTGACCCCGAAGCCTGTCACTTCTGCTCAACTAGGTGGTCAGTGGGGTGGGGTCTGTCCCCCACCCAACTTGTCTCCACCCTGCATAGCTCCTGTTGTGTTCTATGCTTGCTGGTGATCACATTCTGGCACCCACCCTTGTGCAGCAAGCATTTTGAATGCTAAGCCTTTCCCCCCCAGCTTCTTATTAACATTTTAAAGTATAAAATCTTGTGAAGTTTAGCGGCTCAAAAGTAAAGAAAGGTCTAAAAGAGTGCTTTGTGATCTGCTGGAAGACCAAGCATTCTCTTGTGCATTTCTCCAGCTGAGAATGGCTGAACTCTCACCAAGTTTTCTGCCCTGCTTTGAATGGGGGTGGGGTGGGGTGGGAGAGTGGGGGAGTGGGGGGGTTGGGTGGAGGGGAGGTTTTTGCTTTCTCTCAGCCCTGCATGCTCATTGCAAGAGTTGTGGCCCTGAAGAGTCTGTTCCCCATGTGGTCAGCGTGGCCTCCCACAGGAAGCTCGTTTGGAGATGCAGGCTCTCACATGAGGCCACGAGGGAGGGACATTGTGTTCCTTTCCTCTCCTGGAACGTGGCCTGATAAAAAGGCTATCTTTTTTCTAATGTTAAGAGCTGGTGGATAAGGGGTTAGTTAGTTTGTTTCACCTTGGGGAAGCTAGAGGTGACAGATTGCAACATTAAACAACAGAACCACACAGCTTCAGATTTCCTCAGGCCATGGCAAGAGTAAATGAACAGAATTGGCAGAGAAGATAATTTTCTTTTATTAAAACAAACCAACAAACCACTTATTGATGTGTGTGACTCACACACACACACACACACACACACACACACACACACACACACACACACACAGAGGTATCTGATACTCTAGTTCCTGATGGATCAGTTTTGCTAGTGAAGATAGGAACATATAGGTGAATAGATTAAACACCAATCCAAAAATATTTGTGTGTGTGTGTGTGTGTGTGTGTGTGTGTGTATGCAGTGCGAGTGCTGTACATTTGTGTATAGATGTGCACACATATATGTGCACATTCCTGTGCTAACCAGAGGTCAGCCTTAGATGTCATTAAGAGTTGTCTGTCTTGTTGGGGGACAGGTTTTTTTCATGGGACCTGGAACTCACCAATTGCGCTAGGCTGGCTATTGGCAGTCCTGGGAGATCCACTTATTCCCATCTGTTCATGCTGGAATTGTCGGTGTGAGCTGCCATGCACAGCTTTTTACATGGGTGCTGGGTGTTTCGACCCTTGTGCTTGGGCAGCAGGCTCTTCCCAATCAATCTGTTTCCCCGGCTCCATAATATTCTTTTTTCTATGAGACTCCACATTTGTTTCTGTCTGGCCTTGCAGTTGAAACTGCACCTTCTGCCAGTGTGTGCTAGGCCGGCCATACCCCAAAGCCCCTTCCAAAGGTGTGCCTCTTCACAGACTCTCTAATATGGTGCCATTTGATTGAAGGTATCTTGGACTTTCCTCCAAGTGATGTGCATCTGGAAGACTCTTCCTTCCCACAGACAGCAGAAGGCCTTGTGGACATTTTCTGCAAAGTCAGGAGTTCACCCATATCATAGGCTTGGTCAGGAGGAGCAGCTCCTACCCTCCCAAGATTGTTGACTGGCCATGAAACCAGAACAGGTAGTTTTATCCTGCTTTGTCCTTGTTATCTGTACTTGAACCATCTGGGATTTTTGCCTAGATAAACCCTGAGATCCTTCTCGGCACCAACATCTTATCATCTGTTCTGTTTGTACCACGGCTGACTTGGGTTCAAACAGAGTCACATTAACCATGGCAATTGCTGTTTTGTGGGTCCTATGACCCTCCACCGCTACTGTGACACCTCTCAACTTAATTTACTTTTAGGATTCCCCAAGGACCCCTTACTTGTGCCCATGTGACCACATATGGCCTCTGCCATGGTTCCTCTTTGGCCATGCCCCTCTTATTGACATTCATTGACCACAGGCAATGCCACATCCTTAAGTCACTTAAGGATCCCTAGCAGTACTGCTGCCAATGACATTCCTGATGGTTCTGATGTCTGCCAGTGCCATTGTCCCCAAGCTATAGACCAATGCAGTGTTAGTCTCAGAGCTAAGTAAGCCTCAAGTGCCTCGGCATAGTGCAGAGGAATGGAACTTCTTCCTAGTGTCAGCTGTCCTTTGCCAACTGTGTCTGGATGCTCATGCAGTTGACATCCCTGTAGCTTCTAGAATGGGCTGCTGTGTGTTCAGTTTGTAGCTCTCTTTCCTTGGGACTAAGGGAGGACTTTGCTGATGTCTGGGACTGAACCCTGTTCTGTGGAAAGATCTATGCTGCCACCAAAATCTCCTTATCAAGTGACTCTTGCCCCAGCTTTCAGTCACTCCCCTCCAAGAGATCTGAATTCCTGGACTGAAGTGGAGGCCTTTGAAATGCTATTTAAGGGGATAAAGAGAACCAGGGATTTTGAAGCTATTCATCTTCAAGACTATTCATGGAAGCAGGGGAATTAAACACTGTATCCTTGAATATGTACCCTCCGCACATGAGGCTGGGCTATTGTTTTCTTCATAATGACAGTATACCTCTGGGGGTTTGTGAGGTGGGTGTCTGCTCAGCACAATCGCACAGCGCCTATCAGGTATCAGAAGGAAATGAGAACAAAGCCTCATTGTAAGGAAGCCGGAGGGCTGACCCAAACTCAGCAGAACTCAGAAAATTATTTTGGAAAATATTTCCTATATAGCCGCCTGTGGCTATTCAACCTGATTCTTAGTCAGCCAGGACTGAAAAGAGGAAAACTACTGATTGCTCAGGCAAGTGGCCTTCATGTTGGTGTCCCATTAAGAAGACCTGTACAAACAGAAGAGTAAGGGAAGAGGGCTGAGGCACAATTCAGAAGAAGCCCGCAGTTCCCCACTCTGTTTTTCTAGCTCTGAGAGAAGAAAATGATCTAGTTAAGCACGTGAGTTGGGATTAGAGAGTTCCTGCCTGGCTACCTGTTCACTCAATTAACTGGGGCCTCAGTGAGGCAAAGGGGACCCCAATCGGGTGGACCCAGGATCTTTATTAAATGTGATTCGTTGCCTGAAAAGTTTATCAGCATGGAACCTCAAATGAGTTGGTTATCAACAACTCCTGCTCCTTTGGATAATTGTGTAGAATGTTCTAAAGTGGATGGGATGCACTAGTAGAGAACACAGAAGGCACCATGCATTGTGACTGTTTAAGCTAGAGTTTGAATCAGAATTCGGTTAATAAATCAATTCATTCCTTTAAGCAAGTAGAGGAAAGAAAACTGGAGGACTCCAATAGAAAAGAGCAACAATGAAACAACATATGGAAAAGACACACCTGCCGCTCATAAGTGAGTCACCTCATGTGGATTGCAGTTGTAAGGACTCAGGCATTATGCTGGCCTGCCCCTGTCACCTGGCAGAATACACTCGGGCAGTACTCTGGTCAGCCCAGGGTTCCAGGATTGCATAGTCTGGTAGTCTGCACCGAAGTGCAAAGAACCCCTTTAAAAGAAATACCCCTGCTTACTTGACACTCTTTCCCACTGTTCCCCTGGGGCAGACAGGCCTTTTCCTGTCTCTTCTTTTCTGTCCTCTCTGTCTCTGAGTCTCTTTGTCTCCTTTCTCTTTCCTTCTCCCTCCCTCCCCTTTCTAATAAAACTGCTCACTTAAGCTCTGTCTGCCTGGCATGTTTGTCTCCCGCTTGGGCCAACCTTGCCTGTCACGGAATCTGCCAAGGTCCCCCACGAAGGTCAGCAGTGACCGCTAGGAGTCATTCATCCATTCATTTACCCATCCATTCACTCCATCCTTCCCCTGTGGAGCCCCTGTGATTTGCTAAGGGACCAAATAAAGAAACTCACTGCTTCCAGGAGCTTTCAGCCTGGCCAGGGAGGCCAACTTGCAGAACACAGAGGTCCTTGTGCAATGGTCCTTGTAAGTTCGAGGAAGGAGAAGCACAAGGTACTATGAAAACAAACAGCAAGAGTGGTCAAGGGTTAGAAAAATTTCCATGAGGAAAGCTGAACCCCCTGAGGAATTAGCCAGATGCAAGGGTAGGGAGCTGAGGGACACTCAGGCAGGAAACATAGCATGAGTGAAGGGAGAAGCAGCCAAGAAAGTCGCAGAGAAATGAAGTAAGCAACGAGCACAAGTGAGCAAAGGTAAATGCAGAGAAAACAAAACAAAATCAAACCCAGCAACAACAGGGTAAAAAAACCTGCTCTCAAGAGCTACCCCGGAGGCTGGAGTGTGTGTGCGGGGTGGGGGGTGGGGAGGTCTCTACCATCCTGGCTTTGACTCTAGTCAATACTTGTGTGTGTGTGTGTGTGTGTGTGTGTGTGTGTGTGTGTGTGTGGCAGCAGGAGTCCAAGTCCTCCACGCCACACCCCCAGGCTGATAGCCTGGTGCAGAAGGATGCTGAGTATTTTTATTTACTCACTATGTAGCTCAGGCTGTTCTCATCCGAGCCTTCCAAGTGTCACAGTGCAGGTGTATGTCACCAGGTTCAGTTGGTGAGTTCTTTATAACATGAATGCAACGTCAAACAGGAGAACAGTAGTGCTAGAAGGAGGGCTAATACAATGATTGAATGCCTGTGTTGCAACAGGTAATGTCAAGACACATTATGTTCCAGAAGAGAACTGGGCTTCCGAGAAGGAGAGTAATCTGGCACAAAAGAGGAAGGTGGGGACAAACCTGCTCAGCCTAGTGTGGCCTCCACACCATGGGGTTTCAGTATTCCCATTGTGCTTCTCATTGCAGGCAGAATCCTCAACCCATCAGGTCCAGACCTGTTATTGTCTAGTGGAGGAGACCGGGCTCTCAGAGGCTCAGGGATTCTTATGCACTAGAAACTAGCATGGAACATAGCAGTGGTTCAACATTGCTGCCCCATCTCTACTTGCTGCTGTTTAAATAAATAAGTAAATAAATGAACAAATAAAAAAAATAGTAACACACATAGTTTGTAAATTATGACGGTGCCAGAAGGATACATAAACTCATACACAATCAGCATCATTTTTCGTGAGTTTCACCTTTTTTTTCCATGAAAAATTCAGAGTTGAAATACTTGTATGGAGAAGTTGGGTATGGTGGCACACACTTTTAATCCCGGAACTGGGGAGGCAGAGGCAGGTAGATCTCTGAGTTCGAGGCCAGCCTGGTCTACAGAGCTAGATCCAGGACAACCAGGGCTACCCTATTTTGAAAAAATCAAAAACCGAAAAAACCCAAATAAAAACCAACTAAACAACCAAACAAAGCAAAATCCAAAATCAAAACCAAAAAAAAAAAAACCTATAAAGAACACATTTTCTAAGGAAGCAATTAATCACACTAATGTATTTTTAAATTTGGAGGTTTGTATTTTTAGGGCTCTTAAGGGAACGTACACTTGTATGGGGCATCATATACCTTTTATATGTCCTTCTACATTCTTCTAACAAAATGTAAAGTACACTCACTTAATGCTCTAGTAAAATGTCATCTTCAGACTACCATGCCTAATCTTGAGCTAGGGGAAAAATATTATGCAACGGGAAGATCAAAATGGTGCCCATTGCTCTATCAAAGGGTGATTTGACATTTGCAGTCAGATTAGTTTTGACTGTAAGGCTGGGACTTCCATCTTCTGGTCTCACATTTGGCATCTGGGAGACAGGGAAGGTGTACCAGATATCTCCTAAGGTCTTTTCCAGCTTTAAACTCCAGGGATGCAGTAGATCTTGGAGATAAACATTCCACCCTCACTTCTCGACTAATAGCCTCCAGCTATCATTCTCACCTGCTGGCTCCTTTAATTTTCATTCCTAGCCCTTCCCTCCTGGATCTTGAAATACCGAAAGGAATAGTTAAGATTTCCAATTCCTGGACCGGAGCGCCCCCTAGGTACATAGAGCTAAACTGTGACGTGCTAGGTTGGACTGACTCAGGATTCTGGGAAGTTGATGTCTATGGTCAGCATCATCACATCCTTGAACTTCCCTGTTTGCTCTGTGAGGCAAACACTGTGGGACTTTCCTGACTTGGGCAGGGAGGGTGCAGGGAGAGGGAAACGGGGAGGAGGTGACAAACTCTGCCCGAGCAGGCACTGCAGAGGCTATGCAGGGTTGCTTCTTCAAGGGACACCTTGGGTTAGAATTTGAGGAGGGGGATACGCTAGAGACTCCGCAGATGCTGTCGGGAATGAAAAATTCAGCTGCCCCAGTAAGTTCGCCGGAACTAAAGGACCATCATTTACAAAAAAAAAAAAAAAAAAAAAAGTTAGAGCCAGGTGGTGGTAGCACAATCTTTAATCCCAACACTCCAGAGGTAGAGGCAGTCAGATCTCTGAGTTTGAGGTCAGCCTGGTTTACAGAGTGAGTTCAAGGACAGTCAGGGGTATGCAGAGGAATCCTGCCTTAAACAAAACAACAAAACAACACTCTTAGAACAGGACAACCTATTACACATTCATTATTTATTTATGTTCCTATTACTACTCTCTTGTTACAATGAATCTCATACATTCATTGTAAAAAAGATCCTTTGTGTTTATAACATTATTGCTGCATTTTCATTTTCTTTACTTTTTTTTTACACTTATCTCCTATATTTATAGCTCATAAACCAAAGCTTTGTGTCATATGATATGTTACAGTGGAATATTTGTCTCTATATGTTTGCTGTGCTGTGTGTACAGTGTATATTGTAGTAATGAGTATACATGACATCTATGAAATACTTATCTGTGTGTCTCTTGTGGTACATGTATGTGGTGCATACAGCATATATGTATTTTGTGTGTAATATTATGTTTCTCTCTATGTCTGGTATATTTGAGTGCTATGTGCTTCTGAGTGTGGTATCTATGACTCTGTGTATATTTGTGTGTCCACATTTCTGTGTGGAATTAGGAATTAGTGTTACTGTATGTGTGGTGAATATATTTCTGTTTCTGCCAGCATTTACATGGTCTGTGTATGTGTGTACATGTGAGTGAATACCAATCTCTCTCTCTCTCTCTCTCTCTCTCTCTCTCTCTCTCTCTCTCTCTCTGTATGTAGCTTCTCTGGTCCAAATTCAGTCCTCAGTAAACATTCTAGAAAGCAAGATTTCCCAGGAGCTTCTGAGACTGTGCCCAGAATCTAAGACAGAGTGGGGCAAAGCACTTTTCATGGTTGGTGTCTGAGAACGTGCACAGTCACTGTGTGCTGGGGGTGGGGGGGTGACATACTGCTGCTTCTGCAGAGGCCAGCGTCTGCGGTTATCAGCTGTCAGCACACTCAAGAGCCATTATCATAGGCCACAACACGCTTGACTTAACACGGTATGTGTTTTTTCTCTAGGATATGTTTGTATTCTCTTCTAAAGAAAAATGTTTCTTGGGTGGATCAGCCAGGCCTTTTCCTCATTAGGGCAATCTGCATCAATGCTGTCAGCCTTTTTTGCAGGAGCAGGAAGGGCTGGCACGTATCCAAATCAGCAAGGAGCCCTTTCCCCTAGATTCTAGCCACAGTTCTGACTTGTTGTGTACACACAGCTCTGCCTCACCCTGCACAGTGAGCATGCCTTCCCATGTGGCTCGGTCAGCTTCCTACCTCCTGACACAGAAGGTGAGGTAGTCAATGGTGAGGCCAGAGTATTCTAGGTTTAGCTCTCTGTCTAATCCCATAAATGAATTCCTTCAATAACCTCCAGGAGGTGTGGCCATACCCTCGGTTAGATGCAGGAAGAGGAAGTGACTTACGGTTGAGAGCTTAGCCCAGAGTAAGATAGAGTCCATGTCCAATTAGTCTCACTCCTTACTCTGCGACTGGGATACACAGGAGTTTTCTTTGGTCTCTGCTTCCTTGCTTGTACCTGCCTCACTGGGTGCTGGGCAAGGAATCTGAATCTCTAGAATACAACCTTTAATTCAGTGTGTGGATTGGCTTATTGGACCTAGCCTCCTTCTGAGAGAGAAGAGACTGGGAAGGAGCAGTGTGCTTCCCAGACTCCTCTATGGTCAAATGTCTAGAGATAAAACATCTTCTCTACTCAATGAAAGATGTGCAAGGCGGACGGGGTGTGTGTGTGCATGCATGTGTTTGGGATGTGTGTGCATGCATATGTTTGAGGTGTGTGTGCATGCATGTGTTTGGGGGTGGGGGTGTGCATGTATGTGCTTGGGGTGTGTGTGTGCATGCATGTGTTTGGGGGGTGTGTGTGTGCATGCATGTGTTTGGGGTATGTGTGTGCATGCATGTGTTTGGGGTGTGTGTGTGTATGCATGTGTTTGGTGGTGGGGGCATGCATGCATGTGTTTGGGGGGGGTGTCCATGTGTGCCGGCCAAAGCCAGAGGAAGATGTCAGGTGTCCCCTGTTCTATCACTTTCTAACTCTATTCCCTGGAGACAGGGTCTCTCACTGAACCTGGAGCTAGGCAGTAGCCAGCAAGCACTGGGAATCTCTTGTCTCTTCTGCCCTGCCCAGGCTCTGTAACCACAGCTGGCTTGCTACATGGATCCTCATGCTCGTGAGACAAGTGTTCTTACCCCCTGAGCTATTTCACCATTCCCACCAGTGACATCTCTGTCTGTCACCCCTACTTCCAGCAGTCAAGATCTGTTCTTAGCTGACCTTGCACACCTCAGCCTCCAGTGCCAGGAAAACTGGGGTTCCCTTTACTTGGTGCTTTCTTTCAATATGTTTTTTAAAAGCACCTCTTTTCAGGAATTGAAATACTGAACTCGTCACCTAGTTGAGAAGCACATGTGTACACTTCCAATAAGCTTCCGAACTATGCTGGGATACTGAGACAGTAAGACCTTCCTTAAGCTGCATCTCCAAATGGAACGTACAGCTTACCAACTAGAGACAACTGGCCTGACTTCGTTAGGGACTTGAGCCCTCTGGGTTACAGAAAATTAATACATTTCAAATTTGTGTGCTTAATGACTTATGAAAAGTGTTTAATAATAATAATAATAATAATAATAATAATAATAATATATCTCCCAGGGGCTAGAGTCATGGGTAAAGAGTACTGGTTGTTCTTCCAGAGGACCTGAGTTCAATTCCCAGCACTCACATGGTGCCTCACAACTGTCTGTAACTCCAGTTCCAGGGGATCAGACAACCTCTTCCGGCTTCAGAAGGTACTAGGTATGCATGTAGTACACAGACATACATGCAGGAACAACATCCATACACAGAAAATAAAATAGAAATATTTAAAAATCTCCCAACTGATTGTACAGGCAAGGTATTTAGGAGAGGTGTTGTTCTGTTTCAAGGGAGCAGGTTGTAAACAAGGCATGTTGGCCATGTGCCTTGCACTTATAAGACTTAGGTCCTGGACTTAGTAGGGGTGATGAGGGAATGAAGAAATGACAAACATAGAGACACAGAAAGGCTAAGATTGGATGGACTGGGCTCTCAGAGAGAAGGCACAGCACCCTGGAAGTGCAGCATGCTTATTATATACAGCTGCATGGGGAAGCAGAGTTAGCACATACAGCTGGACAAGGGGGCAGGGTTTATGGTATACAGCTGGACAAGGGGGCAGAGTTATCACATACAGCTGGACAAGGAGGCAGGGTTTATGGTATACAGCTGGACAAGGGGGCAGGGTTTATGGTATACAGTTGGACAAGGGGGCAGGTTATCACATATAGCTGGACAAGGGGGCAGGGTTTATGGTATACAGCTGGACAAGGGGGCAGGGTTTATGGTATACAGCTGAGCAAGGGAGCAGGGTTTATGGTATACAGCTGGACAAGGGGGCAGGAGGGCAGGGTTTACGGTACGCAGCTGGACAAGGAGGTAGATTTAGCTAATCTCACAGTCTATGTAGGGGAACACTCTTCAGGCCATAAATAGCTGGGGGGAGAAAGCTATGGTGGATATGGCCTGTATATGCTGTCACTATTTCCACTCCAAGGAGGAGGGAGGCTTTGCCATTTTTCTGAGTCCAGCAGGGGCTTTGCCACACCTATGGGGCTGAGGTACTGCGGTCTTTGACAAGATCATGTCCATGTCAAACAATGCACATTCACTCAGGACTATATTTGCTCCCTGAAGCCATGTCTGTCATCTTAGCACTTAGGAGGTGGAGTCAGGAGGATCAAGAGTTCAAGGCCAACGGTCAAGAGTGATGGAGATGCAATGCTCATGAATGAAGTTCTCAAAAACAAACAAATAAATGAGTTTTTGAAAAAGTGCAAGCTCATCCTTGGTTAGTTATTATATAAACCCACAATATGACTGATTCATGGCTTTGTTAAGGGTGAGGGTTTTATTGTAGATATGAGGGAGAGAAGCAGCCAGAGGCATCTGGAAGAGTCCAGAGCAGAGAGAGAAAGTAGCAGACTGAACATGGCCAACAGACTGGACCTGCCATGCCAGAAGCAGGAAAGCAGGAGCAGAGCCAGGGGGTGAGGGTGGGGTTGGAAGGAGGAGAGAATATGGGAGAGCAGAGAGGGGAAGGAGACAGAGAGCAGCAGACAGGGCGTGTGAGCGGGGTTATAAGGAGGATGAGTAGTTGCTGGAAGGGAAGCCATGAGCTGGGGAAGTTTAGGGTAGGGGAGGCGGTGAGAAGGGCTTGGATGCCAGCCTGGATTTTGAAATCTGTACCTGGTACTTGTGATACAGAGGGAGCCTGGAGGCCAGCATGTGCTTTGATATGCTAATAGGCCCCACAGTTAGCCATTTGTCTCTTCTGCCTTTGGGAATTGGGGGAAATGGAACTTCCTTTGTGTGAGATCTCTCTCTCTCTCTCTCTCTCTCTCTCTCTCTCTCTCTCTCTCTCTCTCTCTCTCTCTCTCTCTCTCTCTCTCTCTCTCTCTCTCTCCACACACACACACACACACACACACACACACACACTTCATCAATTAAACTTAATTTTAATCAGAGGAGTAAATTGAACCCAGAATGCCATGATTCTCAATGGGGGCATCTCCCAGTCTTCCCTCTTAGAGCTGTTGGAACAAAGGTTCATGGACATTTCTCTCTGTTCATCCTCGAACATGAGTGAGGAGCTGGCATAGTTTTCTTAGGCTGCACTATGAGCATATGGCCAACCTGTGGTATCAATAGGAGTTGGGGATGCAGGGTCCCATGAGAAGGTGGGATCTTACTCTAATCCCCTGTCTAGGAATCACTACTACCTCCTAATTTTCAGGTTTTGGCGCATGTGAAGTTTTATAACTTGAAAAGGCAGGAGTCTAACTTTTGACAAGCTCAACCTTTCTCTCTCTCTCTCTCTCTCTCTCTCTCTCTCCCTCCCTCCCTCCCTCCCTCCCCCCCCCTCTCTCCCTCCCTCCCTCAAGACAGGGTTTTGGGTTTCTCTATGTAATAGCCCTGGCTGTCTTGCAAATCACTTTGTAGATCAGGCTGGCCTTGAACTCAGAGATGCACTTGCCTCTGCCTCCTGACTGCTGGGGTTAAAGGCATACACCACCTCCCCTGGTTAATCTTTCTTTTCTTTTCTCTTTTCTTTTTGCATTTTTGAGGGAGTGTCTCCAGCTCTGTGTAGTCAAGGACCCTCCTGCTATCTTGAACTGGGGAACGCAATAGAGTGAATAAATCCTTTGTATTCAAAGCTGATCAAGTGAGCATGTTGGGTAGCTCATAGTTCCTCAGTGCCTACATGCTTTTATTTAGATGCAGATGAGCCCCATTCTCAAGACCCCTTCTGTGCCAGGCAGTGTGGCTGAGGCAGCAGAGACCCAGGCATGCACTAGGTAGATGCAGTTTCTCCTCTTCTGGATCTAAAGCTTGACTGTGCCTGGATTCTTCTTTATTAGGATGAGTCTTTTCCGGGAAGTTGAACTGGACTGTCCACTGCCCTCCGAGTTTCCTACCTTTATCTTCCACCCCGAAGCTTAGGGAAAAAATTAAAACTTTTTTATTTTGAGATCATTGCAGTCATGTACAGTTAGAAGAAATAGAGAACTGAACTCAGGTCCTCTGGAAGAGCAGCAAGTACTCTTAACCACTGAGCCGTCTCTCCAGCCCCCGTCTTTTAATAGATTCTAACCCCCAGTCCTTGAACTAGAGAAGTTACTAATCTCTGTTTCTAAAAAATTGTCATTTCAAGAAAAGTGACACCAATAGGATCATATATTATGTGATGTTTTATTTCTTGCCGGATAGTGTACCATGCTGTGGCCACAGCTTAGCATGTGTAACCATTCTTTCTTTGCAGGATGTTGGTTGTCTCCAGTTGTACTGTGCTTTATCCATTTGTTGTTGTTTTTTTTAAATAATTTATTTAACTTTTTATTTTATATGTGTTGGTGTGAAGGTATCAGATGCCCTGGAACTGGAGCTACAGAGAATTGTGAGCTGCTATGTGGGTGCTGGGAATTGAACCTGGGTCTTCTGGAAGAACAACCATTGCTCTTAACTGCTGAGCCATCTCTCCAGTTCCTCCATTTGTTTATTTGCTTGGCTTTTCAGGACAGGAGACCAAACCCAGGGCCTTACACATGCCAGGCATGTTCCCTACCAGAGAGCTACGTCATTGTCCCTCTTCAATATTTGTTTATGGGTCAAGGTTGTGCTAAGTTGTACAGCTGGCTTTGAACTCTTTGTGTAGTCCAGGCAAGCCTTGAACTTATGATCCTCCTGCCTCAGCCTCCCAAGTAACTTGGCTGTAGGCCTGTGCAATCATTGCAGGCTTTGTTTCCAGTTGATTGTTAAAAATAAACCAGCCATTTTATAGGCTTCTGAGATGAATGCCCAAGCATGAAATTGCTACGTCTTATGTGGCTTTCAGTGTGCCCATCAGTGATTTTGAGTGGCTGGCTTTGGAACAGTTTCACCAGCAGGTAAATGTTTGATTGGCTGTTCCACCGTTAACCAAGTGTCTAACAGGGGACACTTTATCTCCTGCTCCCAGCGATCTCTTCAGTCATGTGCAAATTAACCCTGGCCAGGTTCAGACATGCCTGAGGCCTCACCCATGGTTGGGTCAAAACCTTAGGTCAAAGTCACAAGTTCTTCTATATATAATGTGATATTTTAGGATTTTATCCCTAGGTTGCTTCTAAAGAACAACCATTCCCATATTCCCTCCTGAAAGATACCCCAGAGGTCAATTTATACCGTAGGACTCTGACCTACCCATGTGGCAAGCGGGTGTGTGTGGGGGTGGGGTCCTTTCTGTAAGCCTTTTAGAGACAGCCCAGTCCCTTCTCTTCGGTGTGACTACTCTTTTAAAACCGCCATCTAATATCTCTCTTCTGTAGCTACAACCCCCACCACACACACTCCTTCTTTTAAGTTGTTTATCTCAGATAATCTTGTTCTATCAATGCAAAGCTAACAAGA
The DNA here is from genome assembly GCF_003668045.3 of Cricetulus griseus. Taxonomy (NCBI): domain Eukaryota; kingdom Metazoa; phylum Chordata; class Mammalia; order Rodentia; family Cricetidae; genus Cricetulus; species Cricetulus griseus. The sequence goes on along the minus strand of NC_048598.1, from coordinate 37,658,669 downwards.
TACTTTGCTGTCAACAGTTTTTCATTTGTTGGAAATCTCTGAGTAATTTTTTAATTTTTAATTTAAAATATTCTAAATACAGAATATATATACTACAGATTGAGTGCCAATACTTTCTTCCTTAGTTTGGGGTGCCATACATCTGCAAACAACCAAAGACTATAGAGACCCTTGGAAGCCTCTGTCTTTGTTATCTGTTGTTTTCTGAGAGGTTATTGGCTAGGGGTCCAATATTCCTTCAAGGACATGCCTCTAGAATAGTGTTGAAAGACCCCGGAAGCTCAGGCCCCCAGGATCTTGGTTCAGGAACTCGTCCACTCCAATCACCAGGTGGAGTCGAAAGCTTGATGCAAACTGCAGAGGCTTTATTATAGTTGTTTAACGAGCTAACCCCATGTTAGCTCCGGTCTTCCATCCATCCACCATGGCGGATGGCTAGAAAAGACAGCTCAAAGAGTCTGCATAGAGATCTTATAGGGCAGTGTAAGGGGAGTGTCTAGGGATACGCACAGGCTCAGGATTGGTGTGGCTCCAGGCTTGGAGGGTTTGTCCTGTGTTGATTGGTCAACTGGTTATTATGGCCCATAGGCCCTCCCAGGGTGATTGCTATGCTCTGCGCATCATTGCTGTGCACTTGTCCGTAAAGCACACCCAGAGCTGTAAAGCGTAGCACCACCAGCTAACTTCTGATTGGTTCCTTGTTGTTTCTGTTAATTTTGTAAATGTAAAGGTCCTATATTAGAGTCACTAGCGACATCTGTAAGTAGGCCTACAAGAATTATTTAGGGCAGAGGTTCTGGCGACAGCTTCTGAAATCTGTAAGGGGGCCAGGGGGCCCAAAATCGCCTAATCTGTAGGACGGGGACTTGCTGGGAGCAAGTTACCTGCTCCATCTGTAAGGGGACCCAAGCGGGTCGACAATCTGTAGGGGAAACTTGGTTTTGGATCAAGTTGTACCCCATGGGGCTAGCCATCTAAAATTCTGAATAGGACCCTAGTCTGTGTTCCTGTGCTGTCTGTCCAAGTTTCACATTTGTGCTGTGTGTTTGTTAAGCTTCTTTCTCTGTCCTTACTGCTCACGCACGTGGCATGCGTGGGTCAGTGGTCTTTTCTTGCCCTGAGCACATGGCGTGCGGGATAGGAGTTCCTCTGCCATGTGCCATGGGTTAGAGTGTGCTGCTGCGGAGTCCCCTGCTGCTTGAACTCCAACCATTGCTGCGGCCCTCACAGCTGAGTCTGGCCGATGCAGGTGAGTCTGTTTTTCTATCCTCACCTACCACACCTACTGGTCTGTGAGGCATGCGAAGTGGGGCTCTCTCTGCCCCAACTGCCATCCTGCTGTGGGTCCTGGCTTGCGGTGGGAGTTTCCCTGCCCTGAACAAATGGCTGCCTGGCCTTCTCTGTGCTCCACACACGTGGTATGCAGGGAAACCACGGGGTCTTTTTCCCACCCCTTCATTGGCAGAGGGTCTGGGATTACCAGCAGCACTCCCCCACCCCAGGTCTCTGCCCTGAGCACATGGAGCTGGGGCGGATGAACTATCTGGCCTGATCTGGACATTCTAAAGAAATGGTCCTAAAGTTATTAAAAACTATAAAAAGGACTTTGATAAGAAATTTTATGTTGACTGAAAAATGAGAGAAAATATAGGAAAGCAATAAAGAAGGAAAGGGAAAGAGAAATTTGTCTAAGAATGTCTAAGAAAATCAGAGAATGAACCAAAGGTATATAGAAAGTTATAGAGGGTCAAAGCAAGTCGTAGAAGGTCAGAGGAAAGGCCGTTAAAAGTCAGAGAAAAATGCAAACTGTTTGTTATGGTTTCTCATGTCTACAAATAGTAAATTTTAAAAATTGATAATATAAGTTAAAATTTTAACCATACTAAGTTAATTCTGATTTAAAAGTTCTGTGTGTGTGTGTGTGTGTGTGTGTGTGTGTGTGTGTGTATACTGAAAGGCAAACACACCTTCTTCATCTTGTACTAGTACAAATGATTTTTGGCTGGAGGGAATTTACAGATATGTATCAAACTTTGTCTTGCTAACTTCAGCTTACTAAATAAATACTTCTGCTTCTTGAACCAACTTCAGGCCATTTGTGAGTGCGATGGCATGTGCTCATGTGTTCTCAGACCAAAGACGAAAGGTTTACCTCACCTTCACAATAACAGGCTTCGCTTAAGCTTCTCAGAGCTCAGGTGCTTAGTGAGTCTGTAGTCATCCTGGGTTTCACCATCTTCCCTGGGAGAATATGATGAGCTCTTTGGACAAAAGTTTTCTCACATCAATCTACACTACATTAGTGATTTTGTGAGTCCATCAAAAATGTAAATAAGTATCCGATGGGACTTGCTTTTATGATCCCTAATTGGTGTCTAGCATTTTCTAGTATTTTGTAGTTACATTAACTGTTCTTGCCTTGAACAATCAGCTTAGCCTTCCTTTGGCTCTTCCTTCACTGAACACAATGAAAACAATAATCTTTGTTGTCTTTATGATTTTTAAAGCCTTGGCTTTTCCTGTCATTATTATCCTGTTAAATCTTTTTTTTTTTTTTTTTTAATCTGAGTTAACTCCTGTGGGCTCATGAGCTGGCTCAGTGGGTAAAAGCACTTGCTGTCAAGCCAGAAGACCTCAGTTCAATTCCTAGGACCCACACCACAGAAATAGAGTTGACTCATGAAAATTGTACTCTGACTGAAGATTCTCTCACTCTCTCTCTCTTTCTCTCTCTCTTTCTAGTAAGCAAAGAGAAGAAGCTTGGCTAACAAGTGGGCTTTGGAGTTAAATTTGGGTTAGGCTTTTGGGTTCTTTATCATGTGCTTTACCTTGAATTAGTTTTCCTGTTTACCCTCAGTTTTTTTTTTTTTTTTTCCATTTAAATTGGGGATGCATTCTTAGGACTGCCTGAGAATTGAAGTCATTCCTTGCACATTGTGGGTATCATCCTTTTTGTAATTATTTATCACTGTGCTCAAATATGTCATAGGCTCAGCAAGTGAAGCTATTTTGTTTAATGGTTCTTGTACACGTTATTGAAGTGATTACTGATTTCCTGTCTTTATATATGACGCTTGAATGATGTTCTGTCCAGTGAGGGCCTCATTTCCTCAACTTACTTCTGCTTCTTAAGGAAGGCATTTACCAGATTATTTTTGGAGACTCAGGCTTCCTGGTGTTAGGAGAGAATCCCTTCACAACAGCTGTCATGTTACTGGAGTTTGTCCTGTGAAAGCCTAAGAAGCTGTTCTTAGCCACCCATCCTCAACACATCAATATAAAAGACAAATAATATGAAAAGCAGAGAAAGGGGTTGTAATCAATGTGGCTGTATTGGAAAGAGGATCAAATTAAGGACATTCAGTGACCCCTCTCCCAAAGCCATCTTTAAACAGAGCTCAAGAAATATGCACAATGGAGCAAGCTGGGCTGTCAGAATTGTGTAAAACCTCTTCCTGGGAGACGAGTTCCTCTTCTGGCTGGCATCAGGGCTTCAGCCTTTCCTTTCCTCTAGCATGGGACTCCTGGGGAAATTCCAGTGTCTTGGGGACCAGTGTTTCAATTCTGGTAGCTAAAGGAAGGGGGACTGTGTCTCCAGAGTGTCTCCTCTTGGGCCAGAACTGTTAGTAGGCATTTCATCATGTCAGTTTTCTCATCTATATTTGTAAAACCTGTTCCACGTCCATAAGTGCTTCCCAGAGTCTAATATTTCTGTCCTTTAATCCTCCTCTAAAATGTCCTCCAAAACATCGATAAAGCTGGAGATAACGCTCTCAGATACTGTAATTTTTCCATTGTATTTTTTGTTAGTTGGGATTACTTTGGGTGATGCAGCACACAATCACACTATGGCAGAAATTTATAATTACTTTTTATTTTTTAAATTACTCTATGTTTAAGCCTGGTAGAAGTGCTGCATGCCTTTAATCCCAGCATCCAACACTTAGAAGGTAGAGACAGGCAGATCTCTGATCTACATAGTGAGTACAGGACAGCCAGAGCTCCACAGGGAAACCCTGCCTCAAAAAACAAAAAAGAGGGGGGGATTATTTTTATTTGTAATTATGGAAGGAGGGAGCTGTGAATGTTAGTGCAGTGCCTATGGAAGCCAGAGGAAGGCATTGGAACTTCTGAAGCCGGAGTTACAGGCTGTTGTGAGCCACCTGACATGAGTAGAAATTGATATCAGTCCTCTGTGAGAATGCTATAACACTCAACTGTTGAGCCATCTCCCTAGGCCCTGTTATTATTTTTTAAATTACATTTATGTATTTATTTATTTACTTAGTATTCATGTATGTGTACACAGAATGTGGGGATCAGAGGTCAACATCTGGTATCTTCCAATCACTCCTTCCATCCTTATTTTTATTTTATTTTTTTGAGGCAGTGTCTCTCATTGAATCTGGTGCTCCATTCAGCTGGGCAGGCTGGCCAATAAGCTTCAGGGATCTATTTGTCTCTATATCTCAAGGGCTGAGGTTGTAGACAAGCATCTCCATTCTCAGCTATTTATTTATTTATTTATTTATTTATTTAAGTGCAATTTTAAACTTACTCTTTGAGAATTTCATACGTGTATATATAATGTATTTTTTGTCATATTCACCCTTCATTTACCAACTCCTCTTGGTTCCCTCTGTCAGTTTTATGTACTACTAATGTTTTTTTGTTTTTGTTTTTTGTTTTTGTTTTTTAATAACTCACTGAGTCGAAGTAATGCCCTTGGGTGTGGGGAAACGTAATGGAGCATGGTCAATTTAAAAGGGGCCACACCCCTAAGGAAAACTGACTGTCCCTCCCTAGCAGCCATAACTGTCACTAGCTCTTCAACTAGGGGTGGAGGCTTGTGAGTCCTCCCCTATGCATGACGGAATGTTGACTAATTTGATCTTGCTCAGCCAACCATGGCTGCTGTGAGTTCGTGGGTACGTGGTCCTGTTGTATCCACAAGACACTGTTTAGTATCAGGTCTCCCTGGTCTGTCTCTTTCAATCACTCTGTCCCTTCATGCCCGATGTTCCTTGAGACCCGATGGAAGGGAGAATGACACACACGCTGCTTATGGCTGGACGTGCTGCAAGCACTTATTCTTTGCACTGTAACCGCTTATGAGTCTCTAAATAAACTACCGTCTACTACACAAAGTGACCTCTCCAATGAGGACTAAGAGATGCACCAATCTGTGGGGATGGAGATACACATTTAGCAAGCAGCTTGATATTTTGTCTGATTGGCAAAACAACAGTAGTAAAGGTTATTTCTTCTCTGTGGCTTTTGAGCTCCCTGGCCATGGGTTTTGGCCAGATTCACAGCACCAGGCATCCATTTCCTTCTGTGGAAGAGGCCTTAAAGCCAATCAGAAAGTGATTGGCTACCCCACAGCATCCATGCCACTGTTGCACATGTGAGGACAAACAAACTTGGAGGGTTTCCAACTGGGTAAGACTGTAACTTTTCTCCCCAAGCGGCTGGAATATCACCTTTTGGTATTATGAAAGCTATGCAGTATAGAGGACCTTCAAAGTCAGTACCAGCTATATGTAATGGGGGTCTGAACTCAGGTCCTAATGCTTGAGTGGCAGGTACTTTATCAGTTGAGCCATCTTCCCAGCCATCATTGAATTGCTTTATTTTTCTTTGTATTGGAAATATTACAACTATATTCTTATTAATCTTACTATTATGGAGGCAAATGGCTAGGTGGATAACAAAATAAATATTGCATCAGTTTTCCTTTCTTTTTGACAATTGAATACATGTATGTAACATATTATAGCCAGACTATTCCCCATTCCCCTCTCTGTCCTCTTCCTACTCCTGATGACCCCTTCGTCTTTACAACTAGTAACCTCCTAGTTCCATAGCACATGATGATATGAGTGTATGTATGTATGTATGTATGTATGTATGTATGTATGTATGTATGTATGAGCCAAATTTTTGAGCAAGTAGCCATAGTTGATTGTGTATGTTCATGCCTGCAATAGGCAAGTCATGTCCAGAAAATAGCACTTGGTAGCACTCCTCCCATCTTCTGTCTTCTAGTTCTTACATCCTTTCTGCCCTCTCTTGTGTGCTGGTTCCTAAGCCTGAAAGGGAGTGATATAGATGTCCCATCTGGGGCGGATTACTCAACTCTCCCTTACAGCATTTTGTCTAGTTTGAGTATCTGCATCAACCATTATCACCCATCACAAACAGAAGCTTCCCTCACCAAGGCCGATAGCAGCACTAGTCTATGGGTATAAACATAAATACTTGGAAGGCAGTTTACATGTCCTTTTAGCAAAGCATCAGTAGTAAGTTCAGCACGAGGGCTTGTGACCTTCCCAGTCAAATTTACAATATAGGATAAGAAAACATTTCTGTCAAGCAAGCTTCAAACTTAACCAGAAAGCAGTTGGTCACCCACAAAACAGTCCTGCCACTGTTACATTAAAGGTTGGGTGGTACTGTGGCACTTGTCCACACCTGGGTAAGACTGTTGATGAGTTTTCTCCTCCAAGGATCCACATAGCACTTCCCAGAACTATGAATGCTACCTGGTAGGGAGAGGGTTTCTGGTTCAGTTCCAGCTTCATTCCTCTGTGCCCTGAGCGTGTTGTTTCTTCAGCAGTAGGTCTTGCCGTTTAGTTCTGGTGGGCAGCCAAGAACAATGCCAGTAACCTATGCTATACTGGAAGTTTCTGTGACTTCCCAGGCGTAGGATGATATTCTTATGATGATATTCCACACTGTGTACTGAGATTTTTTTGCGTGTCTAAAACCTCCGGTTTCTGGAAGTATTCTCCAATCCTGTATGATACTTCCATTCAAACAATTTGAGATTCTATTTTCTGGTTGGTGTATAAAGTAGTCCATTTATACATGGATTTCCCATATAACTTCAGTTTTGGTTAACTCTCTCCCATCTGTACCATTTTCTCATTCTGCCACTCTGTACCATTCCCCCATGTACTACTTGCTGTCTTTCTCTCATTAAGTGCTTCTCTCTCCCAGTGGCTCATTTCTTCCTCTCCTGGCTTCTAGATACTCACTCCAACTTAAACCAAGGTCTCTATTTATCTTTCTGAGTCTAAGTTGTAAGACCCCCGGAAGCTCAGGCCTCCAGGATCTCAGCCCAGGACCACCATCACCCCAATCACCAGGCGGAGTCGAAAGCTTGATGAAAACTGCATGAGGCTTTATTATAGTCATTTAACGAGCTAACCCCATGTTAGCTCAGGTCTTTCATTCACCCACCATGGTGGATGGCTAGGAAAGACAGCTTTATGCGTCTGCATAGAGATCTTATAGGGCAGTGTAAGGGGAGTGTCTAGGGGTACACACAGGCTCAAGATTGGTGTGGCTCCAGGCTTGGAGGGTTTGCCCTGTGTTGATTGGTCAACTGGTTGTTATGGCCCATATGCCCTCCCAGGATGGTTGCTATGCTCTGCGCGTCATTGTTGTGCACTTGTCCGTAAAGCACACCCAGAGCTGTAAAGCATAGCACCACCAGCTAACTTCTGATTGGTTCCTTGCCACAAGGTAGGCATCTGACCTCCTAGTGACCAAAACAAGGTCAGAGAAGCATGTGTTCGGCTGTTATGGCTGCTGAAATGGGACTTCAAGTAGTCCCATGCCGTATATTTTCCAGTTTCATTAATTTTCCTGCCAATCTCACAACTTCATTTTTTCTTTATTTCTGAATAAAATTCCATTGTGTATTATATTACATTTTCATTATCCAACATCTAGGCCTATTCCATTTTCTAGTTTGTGGGGAGCTGAGTAAATTTCCATTAGAGGATTTCTCAGGGTCCAAACCTCTAGAGCTCAGGTCTACACTGTATTGCAGATGCTAGCTGATTTGCTGTTGAATGGCATAGCCTCGGTGGAGAATGTCCCCTAGCTTTACATCTCTACAGAACTAAGCATTTGAATAGGCCTGCACCAGGGCAGAGGGCTAGATCTATGTGACAGTGAGAAGATGGTTAGGAGGTATCAGCAGAGAGGTTGACTAGGGGAGAGATGGTAGTGAGATCTGCTGATAGGGTCTAGGAAGAGGAGAGATAAATGGCCTTATGGACAGGGAAGCACAGTTAGAGAACAGCCAGGAAGATGCTGAATAAAGGAGAGACTCCAGTTTTGCAGCATGGAACTGAGAGCTCTCTAAAGATGACAAGATGCCTGTGTCTGGTCTTTATCACCATTGGGTTGCTAGGCATTTCCAAGTCCACGCTCCCCCACTCAGGCTGAACCTCATGGCCTCTGTGGTTTGGGGCTGAGACATGCAGGGCCACATCTCTAGCTGTTGTGAATATCATAGCAATAAACATGGATGGTGGTGCATGCTTTTAATTCCATTACCTGGGAGGCAGAGGCAGGTGAGTCTCTCTGAATTCCAGGACAGCCTGGTCTACAGAGTGAGTTCCAGGACAGCCAGGCCTATATAGAAAAACCCAGTCTTGAAAAAAAAGAAAAGAAAGAAAACAACAAAAACCAACCAACCAAACAAACAAAAAAATACTATGGGATGCCCAGATATCATTAGAGTACTCTGAGTCCTTTAGACGATGCTCAGGGTTGGTATAGCTGGACCATATGCTGGTTCTATTTTTAGCATTTTGAGAAAACACACTAGTTAATTTAATGGTTGCAGAACCTTTCTACCAACAGTGAATAAGAGCCCTTTTCCTCCACATCTGTTGGGAGCCATACAGCTTGGCATGAACCTTTAGACCAAACTTGGCAAGCCACATGGTTATAGAACTGCCTTTTGATTATAAATGGCTTCTAGAAGCATGAGCACCCAGAAGGAACAACATGACTCAGATGTCAATCCTTTGTTCCAACCACAGGTCCACTTACCTAAGCAACCTTCCTTCTTCCCATCACTTACCTAGGTAACCCTCCTTCTCCCCACCACCCATGAACTTTTTACCCTGCCAATATCCTCCTTCTACAGTCTTCTGACATCCTGTTTAAACTAACACCTGGCTCTTGGCCTCTTCTCCCCCTCCCCTTTACCTCACTCTACTGACTACATAAGCTAGCCTGGGAAAAATAAAATTTGCCGCTTGATCAGAATCCTGTCTTGTGGTCAATCTCTCATTCTCTTGTCCCCATTCCCCTCCCTGGATATCTTGCCCTAGGTTGCTGTCCTTTGGGTTAGGACAACTACACATATCCTCACCAGCACTGAATTGCTTTCTAGAAGTTGAAGCCTTCCTTTGAAGAGCATATCGTTCTTTTCAAAGGCACTCCCATGTTTGCACTTATTGCCCATACCATATTAGCTTTGCATAACTGTAACTAAATACTTTAATCAGACTAAAAGGTAAACATAGTTTCAAAGGGCTCAGGCCATGATGGCCTAGTTGCATTGCTCTGGGCCTGAGGAAGGCAGAATGCCATGGTGGGATATGTGTGGTAAACAAAACTATTTGTTTACCCTGTGCCAACAGAGAAGCAGTCGATGGGAGGTATGTCCCAATGTTAATAGAAGGCCGTGTGATAAGTTATGAGCTCCCTGCCAGTCTGCTTCTTTCCCTTTCTGTCTCTTGCCCACTCATCTTTACTATCCTAAGCCCTAGTTCAGGAAAATCAAACCTGTTCACACTTCCCTTAACTCCCCAAGATCACTACTTTCAGTGTGAATGTGTGATAAGAAGAACCTCAGTGGATCCTTACTGAGGGCCACAGGCATTTTATTCATGATTTTATAGTCATCTTAGGGGCACCCCTAAATTTCTTGATGTATGTCACTCTCCAGGAGGGCTGTTGGCAGTGGGTTTGTTAGTGGTTAGCAATCTTGTGGAAAACTGACAGACTCTGACTTTTCAAGTACCTTTTCATCTTTGTAAAATAAATCAACAAGCCATTATGGTTATATCTGCATGCGTATTTATATTATACACACATGTACATATGTACACTTATTTGGATGTGTGTTTATACATAATGAAATGTGGTTGGAATGATATTGTATATAGAGGTTGAAGTTTTTCTTAATATTATAGAGGTGTTCTTCCCTCCCCATACCATTGATGGTTCACATCTCAGAGAAATATGTTACCTCTGTTCTCAGTAGGGAGGAACCTAAGCTAAATCTAAGAAAGCCTTAACTCTAAACTTCTCTTCTAAACTGCAGCTTCTTTCCAATGAGTTTTGGGAGAGTGTGAAATAGCATTGAATCTCAATTTGATTTGATCCATTAAGACTTCTCCTTTGGGGGCTGTAGAGATGGCTCAGCAGTTAAGAGCACCTGCTGGCCTTGCAGAGGACCTGGGTTTTATTCCTACCACCCACATTGTGGTTCACAACCAACCATAGGCACACACAAGGTGCATATGCACATATGCAGACAAAACCTTCAGACACACAAAAAAAATTTAACAAACATTAAAAAGACTTTTGCTTTAAAATTGTATGTGTGTGTTTTGCCTACATGTAAGTTTGTGCACCATGCCAGAGGAGGAAAAGGGAGCCAGAGGCAGGACAGCCCAGAGACCAGGAGAGAACCAAACAAGATTGGACCAAAAAAAAAAGTCAATGAAATGATTCCTAATGTTATTCTGCTATACTCATAGATCAGTGACTAGCCCAATTGTCATTAGAGGGGCATCATCCAGCAACCAATGGGGATGGGAACAGATGCAGAGACCCACAGCCAAACACTATATGGAGCCGGGGAATCACATAGAAGAGAGAGAGGAAGGATTTTTAGGAGCCAGAGGGTCAAGGACACCACAAGAACAAGGCCCTCAGAATCAACTAAGCATGGCCTCTGGTAGAGCAGAAGCTTGCACTGAAGTTGTGGGCCGGGATGTCATCTCTTAGACTTCTAGATAAACCACAGTATAATAAGTCTCAGTTGGCTTTTTGATTGGAGTTGCTGGATGATGCTAGACTCTCAGAAAGGTGTTCTCTTTTGATAAAAAAGAGATGCATACGGCTTGGGAACCAGAGGATCGAGGTTTCCTATAGCAACTGAGGAGTCTATGAATAACATCATGAGCAAGGGAAGCATTCCTCTCCCAAGTATAGGTAATCCATTAGAATTTGTGTTTAATGGCGGCTCCAAAATTCACCCCAGAGAGAACAATATGAACAATATGAATATTTTGAGTTGTGCCATAACAACCTGAGAGAAACCTCTGCAGGATCTGGGTGGACAGTCTAGTTCTAAGAAGCATGATTTCTTCCTGGGCCCCTGGAATAAATCAGCTGCAAATAAACGCCCAGCAAGCTACAAACATCACCCACCACGAAGAGTAACATATACTGATTAATAGATTCTAGATCTGTCCCGTCTAAGGTCAGTTATCTTTGTTTTATTGCAGTTAATATTATTCTCTTTTCCTGGGTAGTGCTGTGTGCATGTGTACTCAGACTGACTTCTTACAACTGAGACCTGGTATTTGTAGAAACCAGTCCTCCCTGCTGATTTTAGCAGTGCAGTTAGAATGCAGATTTTGCAGTTCTATCCAGGGAGCCTACATGAAATTCTTGTACAGCTTAATTCACATACCCAATGAATGGGAAGGATTTATCCTTCCTGTCAGCTAGACTCACAAAAGATTTTAAAGGATATTCTTGATTGACTGATCAGCTGATTGTATTAATTAGAGGGTTCAGATTCAGAGAAAGCTGTTCTTGTGGGATGCACCGGTCACTTCTGATCGCCGTGACTGAACATCTGACACACACCACTTAAAGGGGGAGGGGCTTGTTTGGGTTCAGTCCATCTTTATGGGGAAGCATTGGGGTGGACACAGCTCTTGTACATGGTAGCCATGGCATACTGCTTGCTCATATCTTAGTAGATGAGAACACACAGGAAGGGGAATATTAGCTGGCTTTCTCCTCTTCCATTTTGTATCCAGATTGTGACTCCATTCAGTGAGGTAGTGACACTCACATTTAGTATGGGTTTTCCCACCCAGTTAATCATCACAGACATACCAGAAGATGAAGTGCAGGAATAACCCAGGCATTTCTTAATCCACTTAAGATGACCATCGAACTTAACCACCATGGGGATCTTTCACAATGTAAGTCACACCAAGCACATATTCAACCAAGACTGTTTCATGCTTTCCCGATACTCTTCGGTGGAACTGAAATTCTTTTCTTGACCACTTAGGCTTGCGTACTCTGGCCATCCCATGTATCTAGTCATTCTATCTACCATACTAGGCTCTCATCATCTTTCCTACCAAGGGGCTTTACCCCATCTATTCCTGCTGTTCATAATGCCCAACATGTGGCTAATTCCTGTCTTTGTGGTATTAGGTTAAGAACCTTCCTAACCCATTTCTCCCCCTAGGTAGATTTTCCATAGGCTCTCTTTTCAAACTCCACTTTTCCTTTGTAGCCTTTATCATGGTTTTAATTGTGCCATCTGTTTGAGTAATTATAGCTTATTAGTGAATGACAAGTTCCAGGAGGTCAGAGGCCTGTAGTGCTCAGAGCCCAGTGCCCACATAGCAGGTATTCAGTAAGGAGTTCCTGAGTGGATGGAGGCTTATAGCACCAGGTTATTAGTTCCATAACTGTGATTTCCCATGAGGCACTGTGCTTTGAATATTTATTAACATCTTTGCATAGAATAGGCTCTAATCATTACTGTAGTGTAAAAGATATAGCTGCCTTTCTTTCCTAGCTAGCATTCCTCCTATTATAACTATTTAGGCTGGGTAAGAAAACCACTTTTGACCATGAACAGTGGGAGGAAGGGGTGCTGACTTTCTGCAGAGACAGGAGATGAAAGCCAGCATAAGACCCAAAAGAGCCTCATCTCAGTTAGAGAACAGCCTGGGGTGTTCTGGAAGGCCCGGGATAGAGGCCAAGGCCTGTCAAGAACCTCCATCGCCCAGGTAACATCCAAAGCATAACAATTAGCAGCAACATAGTGGCTCTCCCTGTCTTTGGACAACTGTAGGCCAGCCACTGAGTCCTGCTTTGATTTTCCAGGCCTGGAGGGCTCTCTATGGAGCAGTATCCCAGCCCCCTGCACCAAGAAGAAAAAAAATCAAGTAGCGTAGAAACCTGATAATGGAAAATGTAATTGACTTTCACACTAATGTGAAAAAAAAGTAATACAACTTAAAGCTATGATCTTCCTGTTTGTCTACCAACTCTGAATTTCACAAAGAAGAGATGCTATTTTATTTGTGCATAGACTGATCTAGAAGAAAAGGAGCTGTATGCTCATGGGAAGATTCCAAGAAGGAATCGGTTTAGAGGAGGTTGGGAGAGGGAAAACTCAGGACTAGAGTGTCAAGAGACGGGTTTGGGGCCTTGGCTTAGGTCTGCTGAGTCAAGTTCTTCCCCTTGCTGGAGTCTTCCACTTCCTCAATGTGAAATGTAGGGTGTAGGTAGGATAACCACACGGATCCCAGATAGGTTAGTGCAGTATGATTCTAAAAGGGGAACAAGAAAGAAGGGAAGGAAACAAACAGTAAAGTTGGGAAGACAAGACAGACAAAACACTGGCTGTTACCATCAGAAGCTAAAAGACTGAATAGGGTTAATTAGGTGATAGAAAACTCTAAATAATGCTGACAAACATGTGTTTTTCTCTCAAGTGAAGATGTAGAATTTGGCTATGACTTGAATAGACTGCCTAGCATGGTGTCTATTACCAAGGCTGAATCCTGATCCAAAATGTGGGTCATTGTTTAACTGTATTAGTGAGAACTTAGCCTCATTGCTAGTCCACCTGGGGAAAGACATCTGTCACATACAGTTTTTAGATGGCTTCCAAGTTCCCTCTTCTGCAGAGTAAGAGAACAGATGTTAGAAGCTCTCTATAAACGTCTCGCTAGAGTGGGATTCCCAGGAAGTGCTGATTAGGGAGAATCACAGCGCTGTACAGCGGACTCCAAGTTCTGAAAATAGAATGACGGTCATTAAGTCTGCTTGTTCTGTAATGTAGCTAAAGTACAATAGGACAATCAGCTTCCTCGGCATCTTATGGAAAGAGAGGCTTTAGTTTGGTGTGAAAAGGGAAAGGCATGGTAAACAAGAAGAGTAAAGGCAAACTCTTAGGATTTCATATAAATTTAGGGGGCACTAAGATGTGACAGAGGACACTAGGAAACACTGAAGCCTGACATTTAGCAGAGAGGATCCAGAACCAAGAATAATCTAAGTAAGACGGAGAAGAAATGAAGGAGTGAACGCAGCACGTCAGTGAGCAACTTGCTTTCCTGTGTGTGGCCTACACCTTGAGATGCCTCACACTTTCATTTCTGTGTGAGGTTGCTGGTGAGACACGGGAGATGAGAGAAACAGAAGAGGCTAGAAGAAAAAGGAATTTAGACCCGTGATTGTAGTCCAAAAAGAGCATCCAGGCCTCCTTCCCCATCTTCTATCAACTATGAAAATGGCAGAAGAGCTGGTGTCCAGGGAAAGGAAGGAGGCTGCAAAGGAAGACCACTGCAGGGTGGAGGGGACCTGAGGTTTAGACACTTGCTCATCTGTTGCAAAGCTTTGCATCTGCACCATGAAGAGGATCCTCTAGGAGGGGCATCCTAAGAAGGAAGCCACCGAAGCCCCTGAGAGTTCTGTCTTCACTTACACAACCATCTCTCCAGACTATGTCACATCCTCTTCGCTCTCTCTCTTATACCTTTATCACTTCAGAGAATAAAGAGCAGAGGGGACAAATAAGAGAGGAAGACAGAAGAAGATGAATGCCTTAGCCGTGCGTTACAGTGTGAGCTGCTGTAGCAGCTTAATATAATAGCTTGCTTCTATGTCATCTCATTTAATGAGTCAAGGGATATTTGCTGCTTAAAAACCTCTATAATGGGGGGACAACACTTTCCCCAGACATCATAAGCTATCAAATAAAAAGTCTAGTGCCAGGTAAGGGTTACTTCTTTTTTACATGTTTGTCAGTGGGGTCCTATAGACCACCCCCATACACACACACTACAGCCTATTGCTATTGCTCTTTGGTTACCCCTGACCCCTTCCCAGAACTTGATGGTAAGATCCTATTGCTAAAGACAGCATATATTAAATTCAAAGGACATGGATAAGTCAAACAGATACTGATTTGAAAGTTTGCTTTTAATAGTGCTGAAAGGTACTAAGCATACTACCACGGGAAAAATGATCAACAGTTTTACCCAACTGTGAACCCAGTGAATGACAGCAATGACTGGCCTGGAAATATAGGCTTCAGGGTACAATAGGGGCATGAATGTTATGGGAGTAAGCAATCGTTTTTTAATTGTATTTAAGGCTTGATATGTTAAGATGGAACTCATGCCTGGTACAGTTAACTGGGCCTAAGACCTGTGAGTAGCTAGGTCATAGCCTTAGGGAATAATCTAATACTTCAGTCTGCTACATGGACATAGTAACAAGTTGTTCCCTAAGTTTTCATCATTAAAAAGTTATTTATGTTTTTAATTATGTCTAAATATGTGTGTCTGTATTTGTTTGTACACTTGAGTACCGTGCCCAAGGAAGTCAAAAGAGGGTGTTAGATTCCCCTGGAACTGAAATTATAGATGGTTGTTAGCCCCCTGACATGGGTTCTGTAAAACAAATGGGAGGACAACACTTTGTGTCCTCTGGAAAAGCAATATATGCACTTAACTGGGGAGCCATCTTTCCAATCCTGGTTTTTACCTTTATATCAATAGAGTAGTGCATCTTTCAGTCCTTATTAGAGAAGCCTTTCCCTTCAGTAGATGCAATAAACACAGATACCTGTCATTGGTCAGTGTGCAAAGAATAATACACCTCCGAATAGGACAGCTGTACCATGGCCCCTTCCGCCAAGGCTCAGAGGTCTTCATGGAAGGCAAGCATGTGCAGAAAAAACGGTAAGAGCTGGAGGTAGTGGACCTCTGTAGAGATGCATGGCACTGATGCCCCCCACATGAGCTCACTGGTGCTGTAAATGCATCCACAAGACTTGCACAAGATCAAACCAGCCAAAATTCCAGTGTGGATGGGGGAGGGGCTTATGAAGTCCCACCCCTATCTGTGGAACTATTAGCAACGGATGCCTGCTGGGGAGAGGAGAGCCGATTTTCTTCAGGGATTTAGACCCAGAAAGGCTACCCATGCTCCAGTAGATGCTTCTGCACCTGTGCATGTACAGTTGGCATTAAGGGGGCTCAATGGGTTAAAAACAAAAAAGAGCATGAGCACATGAAGCTGTGGGGAGAAAGTGGTGGTAGAAGGAAAGGAATGGATTTGCTCAAAATGTATTACTTACATGCATAAACCTTATTTATTTATTTATTTATTTATTTATTTATTTATGGTTTTTCAAGACAGAGTTTCTCTGGGTAGCTCTGACTGTCTTGGAACTCACTCTGTAGACCTGCCGCTGCCTCCTGAGTACTGTGATAAAAGGTATGTACCAGCACTGGCCAGCAAAAATTCTTAGACAATAAAAAACAAACACAATAAAAAAAAAAAAACTTGGCCTCAATCTCAAGAAACTTCTAGTGTTTTTTTTTTTATTGTGTTTATTTATTTAGTATATGTGAGTGTATGTGTGTGAGTGTGTGTGAGCTCGTGCAAGCACATCTGTGCCACAGGGTACATGTGGCAATCAAATGACAGCTTTTGGGAATCAGTTCTCTCCTTCCACCATGTGGTTCCTGGGGATCAAATTCAGGCTGTCACCTTGGCAGTAGGTGCCTTTACCAGCTGAGCCATCTTCTCTAGCTCAACTCATAGCTTTGAATGCATTTCTTAGTTGTTGGGTTTGTTACACCAGGCTACATCTGTTCTTCTGTTGATGGCTTTTGGCATTATGCTCATTTGTACAGGTTGCCCATGAATCTGGATTAATAGCAAATGTAATTTTGTAGCCCTCCCCAACTCCCCTGGCCTGGCCATAGTTTGAATTCTCTCTAGAGCTCATGGGTTGAGAACAATCTTTAGGATGCCTGTGTAGCATGTTGGAGGTATGATGTTGAAGTCATGAAATCTGTGGTTTCATGAATGAACTGATGTCACTATGTAAAGTGGCTTGTACAAGTGGGCTTTCTCTGCCAGGCAAGGAACAGTGTTCTGATCCTATGGACATTATTGTAGTCAAGGTTCCATACTGGCAGCAAAGACTGGATCCCCAGATACCAAACCTGCTGACTCCTTGAGCTTGTACTTCCCAGGCTCCAAAATGATAAGCAATACTTTTCTGTTCATTATGAATTAAAAACAGACTAAGACAGACTCCAATCCACTTGACCCTAATTATGCCAAGAAATGTCACCCCTCATTCCCCCGGGGCATTTGGAAACTACCCACACAATGTTTTCTAAACCTGCTTCTCTCTGGGGAACATTCTGGAGTCAGTCATTTGCTCAGTTGCAGAATTGTGTCTTCTTTGCCCTTCCATCTCAGGCTTCTAAATTCTATCCCTGGGTCCATTTCAGAATCTGTAATTGGATCATTCAGGCAGGGCCGGGCCTGCTGTGGGGTGTCTCATCACTCTTGTCCATATTCATCTTGGGAAAAAACAGACACCAGAACTCACTGTTCACTGCCAAACTTGCCTGTGCTCCTTATTTCAAAAACATTGCGGGGTTGCATCTGAAAAATGGTCTTGCGTGTCTCAAAGCCAACTCCCACTTTGTGCAGCCGACTCAAAACATACTAGTGCCTAGAAATGAGGACGATTTTGAAATTGTTCTGGACTATAGTATAAAAAGGTCATTGAAAAACCTTCAGGATCATCTTCCCTGCCTACTCCCCACACCACCCTCATACACACATGGTCTATCTCTCACTTACTAAGAATGCTTCCTGGCTCACTGCATCGAACTCTGTTGTGGAACTCTCATTAGGAGACTTGTAAGCAAAAGTTATCCCTAAATGTCCTGGCTTTCAGCATTCAGGCCATGCTCATTATAGCCGTAAAAATCTACTCATTCTCTCCTACTGGTTCCCTCCTGTTCTGACCAGCCCTGGGATGGTTTAATGACAGAACAAACCAGCAGGAACCCCAGCAAGTGACTGGGGCTCCCTGGACACTTTATCCCATTTAGAACACCACCCCCACCCCACATGCAACTCCTGTCTATCTAGCTCCATTATCCTGATGGGCTGTAGGAGGAAATGAGGCAGAATCAGGCCTGTCATGTGACTACAGCCACCACACTGGCAGGTCACACGTGTCTGACTTCAAAGCCAATGCTTTCTACTGCTCCATTCAATTAATTTTTTTTATTTGATACTAGGAATCAAAAAGGCATATGACTTTGGACAAGCCAGCTACCTCCTCTGAGTCCAGTTCCTTCCAAAATGAAGAAGCAGGGTTCGATGGAGGCCTGAGTATTCCTTCTCTGACATTTTATTCCCATTGCTCAGGACTTGCTCGCTACAGAAGAAAAGGATGCACCAATCTCCAGCAAGAGACCTAACATCAGCCATGCACATTAGTTGAGTGCCAGCTTTATATCCGTTGGGTTATAATTTTATTTTGATTTTTCTGATAAGACTATAAAGGTCTGATGATTATCATGTTTTGTAGCTGACAAATTCAAAGCATAGCCTGAGTCACACAGCAAATAAGAAACAACCTAGAAGGATGTGCTTCCCAAATCCATGCCTGCATGCCCATCGTATTATGTTTGAGAGGGAAGGATGGAAGATGGGTACTGTCAGAAATGGTCACATATGGTTGTATG
This sequence comes from Cricetulus griseus, assembly GCF_003668045.3. Lineage (NCBI taxonomy): Eukaryota > Metazoa > Chordata > Mammalia > Rodentia > Cricetidae > Cricetulus > Cricetulus griseus. Next base: position 37,640,016 of record NC_048598.1, on the reverse strand, counting down.
AAAACATACATGACACCTCATTAGCACAATCAATTTTCATGCATCAGCTTAAAATAAGTGCAATTAATAAAAACGGTTTAAAACCGAGAGTCAAACAAATCTGCGAATGTGAAAAAGTGGTTAGAGGCAGGTCAACTGAAGGGGCATGAGATGTTTGGGAGGTCCAGGTAAGTAACCGAAGCCCTCCGGTCTCCCAGCTTTACTCTTCATGTGAGTATGTTGTCTATTTCCTGACAGACAGCTCTGCCTAGAAGAATTTGGCTTGGCACCCAGTCTTCTTTGTGGAAGCTATTTAATCCCCAAGTCCCTAACCATATGTCCCCATTTCTTAACTGGACCCATAGTTTTCTGTTTTCTCTAAACCTTAGTCTAGATAACCTATCAAAATTCCAAAGAATTTGCTGTGTCTAGTGCTTGTCTGGTACGAAGTCCTAGTATATAAGAGAGAAGTCTTCCTGGGGTGTGAAATTATCACCTGCCCTGATGGAAGAGGACAACCAATGGGAAAGAAGAGGTCTCTGTTGAATATCAAGGGTCCACCATGTTTGTAGGTTAAGTTGGTTTTGCAAGGAAGCAGATAGATGTGGGTTTGTATGATACTTTGGTGTATTCCAGTCTGGCCTTAACATAGCTTCAGGTTAAAAAAAAGAGGGAGGGAATTGAATCTTGTAGGGCAGCACTAAATATCATGAAAAGTAGGCGTATTACTTAGAGCACACCAAAGGGACAGAAGGGAAGCTGTGAAGCTATTGCCATGAATACGCAAACATATGTCATCATTTTTTATGCCATTCTGCTTGTCCCAAAACTCGGATGTGGCCACTTGGTGACTCAAAGCTGACAATGTCCACTGGACACTGCGTCTCTGGAATTGAAAATCAGCTCCCGTAGCTGCCAGAACACACCACTCAGAGTCTGAGGCATCATCCAGTTGTTTATGTAGGGAAATCTAAAACCTTCCTTTTTCTTGCTTCAGAAGAAAGATTCGGGTATCACCTGAATCTAAATATTCTATAAGGAAACAAAGGAATGAATACTTAAGACCAGTAAAAAAATAAAGTTACAGCAAGGAAAATCATCGGAGAAGTAGGATAGGAAAGGTGGGAGGGACATGCAGGATGATAGACAGGCCCATTGTTCAGTGGGTGGGTCCCATGCTCTAATGGATGGCTTTATCTAGGAATTGTTTTCAGTAACACACTGTTCAGTGGCCAGTCATGCTGCATGAAGGTGAAAAGTCTTGAGCCATTTAGCCACAAAGAATATAGAGTATAGCTATACAGAATATCATGCTTATATGGGGAGAGGAAGTTATACAGGCCGTGTGAGCTACAAAGCCCTCAATTATCCCAAGCAGAAGGGCACTGTTGAGAAGAAACTTCCAGAACTTTGCATTATAAGTCAGCACACTCCTCAGACTTTGACTAAACCCCTCTGATCATTGCTAAGGCTCATCTACTGCCTGATGAAACGGAAGTGCAGTCAGAGGAAAACAGGGGTAGAGCAGCAGGGAGGCAGGGAGGGTGAGCTAAGAATGCTAGCATCATTAGTCAGTGGCTTGATACTATGAAGTCAAATGGAGAAATGAATGGAAGGGCTGTGTCTGTCTATTGTGTCTCTGTCTGTCTTTCTGGGAGGCTTAGAGTGGACACCATTAGTCCAGGGCCTGGCTCATCCTGAGTCAGTGTCTCCTTACTTCATCCTTTGCACACCCGCGTGATCTGGGGTTCTTGGGAAGGGTCCAAAGGATATCATTAGTTTCTGACCTTTGAGAGGTTAGGACATCTGAGTGATGGTGTCTGTTCAATCCCCATTGGAAGTGGGTGTGAGTGGATGCGTGCAGGGGGTGTTGTGAATAAGTCTTGCTGATCCAGCATATGCACAAAGGTTATCTCATTCCTGTCTTCCTCACCTCAGGCCTCCTGTGTGGATTTCAAAGCTGTGGAGGTAGCCTGATCTGATTTCTGTCCATCCTGTCCCCTCCTTGTTTACTGGAACATTGGGTCACTGCAGTGCAGCTGGAATGTGAGCTCTGGGCAGTCCAGTGAGGCCAAGGCGGGCCCTACACAGCTTCATGTCATTGCACTGTTTTTCCTTCCCTCCCACTGAGTTTTCTTGGAAGTTCTGAGCCAGGCTCAGTGTGTATCTTCAGAGACACATTCCAAATTCCTAGCTGCTTGCAACTCAGCAAGTCTCACGCCTGCCTCTCCTTTCAAATTCCCCAAGACCTTCAATGTTAGAGATAAAAACAAAACAAAACAAAACAAAACCAAAAGGCCTGCACATAGGCAGGGAAGAAACAAAACAAACACCTAATGTGCCCAGAAATGGGGACAGCCAAAGTTTCTTTTATGGCTTGTGACTGTCCATCTTCACATATGTACTAATCGTGGTCTCCCCTCTTCAAAAAGCAAAGGGGAAGACAACCTCTGTGTAAGATGCCTTTGTGACCAGCAGAAGAGATTGAGGTGCCTTGAGCTTTTGCCCAGTAGAGGGGGACCTGAGGCAGCTATGCTGCCTGTCTCTTTCTCCTTGAGCATCCAGGTCACATGATGCCCCACCACCTGAACCCTGGGACTCTAAGCAGGCCTATTTCCCCTTTCCCCTCAGCCTTCCAGACCTCTTACCTCCTCCCACCCACTCTCTTTCGGGCACAATTACCTCATTTTTTTCTATGCTATAGGAAATAAAAGGAGAGGTAGGGAGAGAAAGACCAAGATACCTCATTTATTTAAAAATCATATCTAAGGGCTGGGAGACAGTTCAGCTGATGAAGTGTTTGCTTACTGGGTCTCATGTAGCTCAGGCTGGACTTACTGTGTAGCTGAGGATGACCCAGAACTTCTGATCTTCCTACCTCTGCCTTTCAATGCTGGGATTACAGTCATGTGGCTCCCTCCAGTTTTACTCAGTGAGATTGAGTCCAGGGCTTTAGGCATGCTAGGCAGATACTACCTATTGGGCCAAACCAGCCATAATTTGTTCTTGCTACTGAATGCTTCATGAATAATTTACAGTTGAGACTCAATTCTCAAAATGTGCTTCTCTGACCTCAGCACCCCTCCAGACTTCCTGAATCCAGAGCTCTGGAAAGAAAGCCTAGAAATCTGAATTTTTAACAAAAATTCAAGAAGCCTTGAACTAGAGGAGTATTCATCGAGTTGGGGCTAAAGAGAAGTCCTGGAGTTTTCTCTGCTTTCTCCACATGCAATTTAGTTCATATACCATGCCTTTCAGTCCAGGGCAGTAGGGAGCTTGAACATGAGAAGGACTAGGGGTGACAGTGGCCATATCTGATGTTGGTGAACTGTCTTCTCATGCCACTCTCTGGCCAGGACTGTGGAACTGCCCAGTCTTCACATTGTGCCCAGCACCACTCCAAGAGCATGAGGGCTCGCTCATGACATCTCTTCTAAAGTGACACTGATTCTGTCATTTTGCTTCTAGTCTGCCTTAGGCAACAAGGAGTCAATTAAAATGGTGCTATCTATTTTTTTAAATTTTTTCTCTTATTGAATCTCATGCACCTCATGTGGGCAACTCTTCCTTTTTGAGCCTTGTGACTCTCCCAAAATGAGCTCCCAAGATTATGAAAAGGATGTATGACATTATACTTGCCATAAGCAGTTTTGTGACTACTGGTCACGTGTTCCTATTGAACAGCTGAAGTGGGGAAGTTAGAACTAAGATGGGCTCCCTGTGTGAAGCACACACTGCATTGCAAAGATGTAGTCCAAAGGTGTGTAAATTGTTTTGTTAATACTTTTATATAGATTCATACTGAAATGACAACTCTTTGGATACATTGGGTTGAGTAAGATATTATTAAAATTAATTTCACACAGCTATTTCTTATCTTTAAAAACGTGGCTATTGGGAAATCTAGATTACAAATGTGGCCTGTTGATGATTTATTGTATTCCTACCAGGTAGTGCTGGTCTAGTCTGCCTGATGCTGTGTTCCCACTAGGTAGTGCTGGTCTAGTCTGCCTGATGCTGTGTTCCCACTAGGGAGTGCTGGTCTAGTCTGTCTGTGACTGTGTTCCCACTAGGGAGTGCTGGCCTAGTCTGTCTGATGCTGTGGTCAAACTCAGAGTTTAGAAAACACTAGTGGTTATGCCAGAAGCAAATGCAAACGACAGATACACAGCATGATATGAGCATTCAAGTGAGTTAACTCACAGAGACAGGTAGCCGATGTAGCCTTTGGAACTGGAATGCTGGAGGTGACACTTACTTGGGTAACAACATTTTCGAACTTTTCTCCTCCCCTTCTCTTTTTCTTTTTTTTCTACCCCTTCCATTCTTCCTTCTTTTTCTATCTTCCCTCCCCTCCCTCCCTTCCTACCCCACTCCCTTCCTCCTACCCTCTTCCCTTTCCTCCCACCGGCCAAAGATTGAATCTAGGCCCTTGAGTATACCAAACAGCACTATGCCATTGGGCTTCCATTCCTAACTCTTTCATCTATAAAATGAGATTATCTCAGATTTTAACTCAAAGAGGTTTTTTTTGTTGTTGTTGTTTTGCTTTTAAAGGTTTTTTTTTCAAGGTCTCACTGTATAGCTCTGGCTATCCTGGACCTATGCTGACCAGGCTGGCCTTGAACTCACGGTGACCCACAGAGGCCTCTGGTTTAAAGTTGTACACTATACCCAGCCATTAAGTCTTCTTAAATAAGGGGATTTTGGCAGGGTGGTGGAAAGATGGCTCAATGGTAAGAGCATTTGCTGCTCTTATAGAGGACCCAGTTTCTGAATTTGGTTCCCAGCAGCCACATGGCAGCTTGTAGCCACTGGTAACCACCTTTTCGTGGGATATAGTGCCCTTTTCTGGCCTCCAAAAGTGTCAGGTATACATGCAGTATGCAGTACACTTAATATACATGCTTACAAAACACTCATACACATAAAATAAAAATAAAAAAAAAACTTTAATGACAGTTGGGCTAGGCACCAATCTAAATGTATAGAAGGATATCATTAGGAATCATTTCCTTGACTTTTTCTTTTTTTTTCTTTTCTTTTCTTTTCTTCTTTTTTTTTTTTTTTTTTTTGTCAGTCGTGGTGTTTGGTTCTTCCTAGGCCTCTGGACTATCCCACCTCTGGGATGGAAACAGATGCAGAGACCCACAGCCAAACATTAGGTAGAGCTTGGGGAATTATACAAAAGGAGGGGGGGGGATTATAGGAGCTAGTGAGGTCAAGGGCACCACAAGAAAACTCACAGAACTAACTAACCTAGGCTCATTGAGGCTTATAAAGACTTCCTTGACAACCAGGAAGCCTGAATTATACTGACCTAGGAACTCTGCATATATGTTACAGAAGTATAACCTGGTATACTTCTTAGTGGACTCCTCTAACAGTGAGAGCAGGGGCTTTTTCTGACTCTGTTGCCTGCTTTTGGGACCATTTCCTCCTACCAGGGTGCCTTGTCCAGCCCTAACAGAAGACGTTGTAACTTGATATACCATGGCTGGCTGATAACCATGGAGGGCGGCTGCCCTCTTCTGAAAAGAAGCAAAGGAGAAGGAGTAGACATGGGGTGATGTAGCAGCGAGGGTCCTGGAGGAGAGGAGAGAGAGGAAACTTTGGTCTGGATGTAAAAGCAAAAATAAATAAGTAAGTAAGTAAGTAAATAAATAAATAAATAAATAAAGCACCCCCTAATAAATAAAAATAAATATTAGATGTAAAAAACAAAGTCTTTGAAAACCAATACATGAAAAAGATTGTTGCTGGATAGTGTTGGTATGCATGCAAAATCTGGTCCTGAGAGTCTGTACTGTTTAGATTGGGTTTTTATCTATAAGGACTAGTTACAAAGATGGGGTGCTTACACCTTCTGCTTTCTCAGCTGGAAGCCCATTGGTTGGCTCTGGGATCCCTCCAGCTCTGTGATACTCTAGGTCCTCACAGTGAAAGACAAGGATACGTGTAGTCTGCACCTGGTTAGAGACTGGTTTGTTCTGCCTACAAAACTTGACAGCTTATGTAGCATAGACCGTGGATGGAATCTGTTGGTGAAAAGACAACACACCTCCTGAATGGCAAGACTGTCTCTTGCTGTCTTACTGGAGGTGAGGGAAGTTGCAGGAGTTGTATGTGAGGCTGTGGTATGGGCTGAGATTACCTATTGGCCTTTGAAGAGTCTAAGTGACAGCTGGTAACACGATATTAGATTCTTCTTCTTCTCCAGAGAAGGCAGGCCACTCACCAAGTTTAAAAAAATAAAACAAAACAAACAAACAAACAAAAAAACAGGATAAATGAGAAAATGGGGCAATCCCAAACCTATAGAAAAAGGTGGTGTCTGGCATGTCACCTCCTAAGAGCATGTCTCCAGGTCTGAATTATCTGAGATCCTAGAAAGCTAACACTGCAATTAAACTTAACAGTTTATTCGGTAACAACAGCAGCAGGAAGAAAGGCCCAAGCTTCAGGTCTGGAGCAGTGTCAAAGGAGCCATGAGCCTTAGAACAAGAAGCAGCATCTGAGAGAGGCCCCAGCCTCAGACCCGGGAGCAGCATCAGAGGTAGGTTCGAGCTACAGGACCGGAGCAGCATCAGTGAGAGGTCCAAATACCATCCTAGAAGCAGCATCAGAGAAAGGCCCAAGCTTCAGGCCTGGAGCAGTGTCAAGGGAGCCATGAGCCTCAGAAAGGGGAGCACTGTCAGAGGGAGGCCCCAGCCTCAGTCCCAGGAGTGAGGAGTGATTACCGGGTGAAGCAATAGCAGTGCTTTCTAGCAATAGATTCCAGAAACTGTTGCAAAAAGTTCCTCCGAGAAAGATCACCTGTGTCCCAGCCAGCATCCACTGCCATTTCTCGGTGGGAGATACCCCACTACTACATTGACTCAGTCCCACCTACACCTCCAACAAGAGAAGCGTCCACCAGAGCTGTAGCCCCACCTGCACCTCAAGGGTGATCACCTGAGCATGGGGCCCGCTTCCACCAGGAGGAGCATTCACCAGAAGCTCTGCTCTACTTGTGCCTGAAGGAGAGGTCAAGGGAGCCACAACGCCACCCCCCCCCCACTGTACCAATTGGAGAAAGAGAAAACCCGTGAAGCACAAGTTCCACCTATACCGATTAGAGGAAGAGATGTGTAGACAAGGTAAGAACACACTCAACAATATAAAGAGCAATACGGCACCACTATAAACTAATGGCGCTACAACAGCAAGACCTGAACATCCCAACACAGATGAAGTAGAAGAAAATGACTTAAAAATAACTTTATGAGGATGATTGAGGTCCTTAAAAAATGCTCTTAAAGAAATGGAGGAAAAGACTAACAAATAATTGGAAGATATCAACAAATCCCTTCAAGAAAAAGCAATCAAACAAGTGAAGGAAATGATTCAAGACATGAAATCTGAAATAGAGGCAATAAAGAAAACACAAACCAAAGGAATTCTGAAAATGGAAAATCTGGGTAAATGATCAGGAACCACAAATGCAAGCATAAACAACAGAACAAGAGATGGAAGACAGAATTTCACGCAATGAAGATAACTTGGAGGAAATAGATTCATTAGTCAAAGAAAAATTTAAATCCAACAACAGCAGCAGAGGCAACAACATCAAATTCTTAGCTTGCCTCCTGGGACACTGTTCAAAACAGCTACACTCCAGTGCAGAAGCAGAGACTGTGAACAGGGCTGCACCCTAGAATGGACATTCCAGGTATGTGCTCTAGGTGGTTTCCAACCTTGGGAAAAGAGGCAAAGGGTAGAAATGACATTCTTGACTGAGGACAGGATTAAAGAGTCTTCTTCATTTGTCATTATCATTGTCATCATTGCTCTCATCATTTTCGTCATCAAAACAGGCTGGTGCCTTTTGTTCAGCTCTTCCTGAATGACACAGACTTCACTCTTCAGAGTTGATCTCATTTGATTCTCTGGACAGCCAAGAGGCAAGGGCTATTATTAAACCATTCCTACAGATGAGGAAACTGAAGCTCACAGACATCAAATAATTTGCTCAGAGTTAACGCCCTTGCTGATGGCCTTACTGGAATCAACACACAGAAATGAAAACCGAGACTGCCTTATACAAATCAGGAAGGGATCCGCAGACATGAAATTCTCGACCCTATGTCAATAACTCTAGAATTACAGTGTTAGAAAAAATAATACTTTATCACAAAGAAACATGAAATGCATGTTTTTTAAAATAAGAAATGTGTATTTTCTAAGTAATACTCAAGCACATAAGATTGTTGGATACTCTCACATAGAGACAGAATTATCAATATAGGGCTGAGCAGTTACAGCACTTGCCGTACAAGTGTGAGGGCCTGCATTCTCACCCTTAGGACACACATAAAAGCTGGGCAGCATGGCACATGTCTGTAGTCCTATTGTTCCTACTGTGACATGGGAGGTAAAGGCAGGGTAATCTTTAGAGTTCTCAACCCAGCTAGCCTGCCATCACAGAGGGAAACAACAAAGGAGAGATCCTGTCACAAACCCGTTGGAAAGTGAAGACCAAAACTGAAGTTTTCCTTTAATCATCATCATCATCATCATCATCATCATCATCATCATCATCTCTCTCTCTCTCTCTCTCTCTCTCTCTCTCTCTCTCACACACACACACACACACACACACACACACACACACACACACACACGAAAGGCATATTTGCCGATGTAACTTACTCAAGTATTGCAAGTGGGGACTAACATTAGTGATGGGACTATCTGAACAGGTGAGCCTATCTGAACAGAGTGAAACATAATTTGTATATGTTGTTTACATTCTGAGAAAATTTAGTGCATAGTAACTGAATCATGCTTTGTGTTTATGAGTAAGATGGTCCTAACTCAAATGGATTAATATCAGCCTCGAAAGTGATTGAACAATAATGATTCTTGGTGCATTAATCAAGTCTCCTAACTTAGTATTAGAGCAGAGGTTCTCATTCTTGGCCCCACATTAAAATAATGGAAGGGGCCTTATCTCTAATTCTGATTTGATGCCATCTACAAAGAGTCTGATGTGATTGGTCAGGGTGTTGCTGATTACAAGGTTTCAAGATAAGTTTGTTTATTAGCTTTAATTGAATCAGAATATCAGACTATTGACTCGGAAACTCTGTCTCAAGGAGCTGGTGTTCGTCAGAAAGATGTCAAGACCTCCTGAACCCAAGAAAGACCATTTTTAATTATACGACAGTGAAGGGAGTATGTAACTCCAGGGTTCAGGAAGTCAAAATGTCACTTTGGAGTGAGTTAAAGATTAGTAGTTTACTTCCAAATGTAAACTAAATAAAATAAATAAACTAAATAAAAACCAAGCCAACCAGGGAGACTGCTAGTCATTTCCCTCCAAACTAAGCTTGGACCTTTAGCTTGCTGGAGTCACTCTTTCTGGTCTGGAGGGGATGTCGAAACTTTAAATGAATAATAGCAGTTATATTTTATTTTCAGTGCCAACTTCAAATGGATAAGGTATGGCTGTCTTCAGATGGACTCAAGGCCAAGGCCAGGGCAATTAAAGAGTCCTGGGTAGGTTGGTCACTGCCATCATCCCTGGTATCTGATGTGGGGAGGAATCGAAATACCCCTTTACCTCCCTTAGACTCAGATTTTATCACAGGGAGGAAGCACATTTCTCAAGAATAAATAGCATGTGAATTGCCTGGTCCTTGTCAGCTTTTTGAGCTACTTTAAAAACTATTTTTGTTAGTTATTTTTTTACTGGGTACTAGAGATTGAATCCAGGGCCTTGCACATACTTTACTGCATCCTGCCTCTGTGTTGTCTCCCAGCCCCAGCTTTCAGAATCTGATTTGTATTTTATCCTCCTCATTATTCTCCTCTTCATCATCATCATTTCCATCTGTCAAGGACCAGTTATGTGTCTTATACTTTATAAGATATTTACTTCATGAATCTCTGTAACATTTTATGTTAGATGTGTTCATCAGAGTCTGAGATGGCAAAGATTTTCATAGCAAGTGATCTTCAAATTTGGGTCTACAGGACTAGTTTAGCCAGGTATAGCAGAGTACGCCTTTAATCCCAGTACTCAGGAAACAGAGGCAGGTGGAGCTCTGTGAGTCTGAAGCCAGCCTGGTCTACAGAGTAAATTCCAAGCCAGCCAGAGCGACAACAGTGAGACCCTGTCTCCAACAAAAATGTCCCAGGTCAGTAGTTCAAAGTGAACTGTAGTTAAAGTCTCCCTTCCGAGTGCTAATATTCTTCTTCCCACATCCACATTCTTGGATATTTCTTTTTGAAAACAGTGTAAGAGTCAATGAAGACCAAGTAATAAATGTATACATTCTGATTTCTCAGCACTTTGATATAATTTCCAGCTATCAGATTCTATCTATGAATTTCAATGGAAAAAATCAGAGTCACCTTGATTAAAATTGTTTCTATGCTTTGTCTCCCCCATCCCTTTCTTCTTTTCACACAGGATCTCACTTAGCCCAGGCTGGTCTCCAACTTGTTATTTAGCAGTGCTAGCCTTGCCCTTCTGGTCGATCCTCCTGCCTCTACCTCCTGTACCTACTCAGGGCTAGCTCTGTGTTAGTCTTTTTTTTTTTTTTTTTCCCTCGAGACAGGGTTTCTCTGTGGCTTTTGGAGGCTGTCCTGGAACTAGCTCTTGTAGGCCAGGCTGGTCTCAAACTCACAGAAATCCGACTGCCTCTGCCTCCCGAGTGCTGGGATTAAAGGTGTGCCCCCACCAACGCCCGGTTCTGTGTTAGTTTTTACTGTGAACCTAAGATGTTTATATTCTTGTTTCAATACACTGTAATAGAGAACCCTATTAGGTGCCATGATCTAATACCTACTGGGGAGATGACATGTGGTGGGAAGTAAATATTTAGAATCAATTAGTCAATGTCATTTTAAATGGAGTAGTATTAACTTTTTTCTTATTTTTTTTTATTAGTTCAAATTAGGAACAAGTTTGCTTCACATGTCAATCCTTCTCCCTCTCCCTCCCCTCCCCCCAACCCTCCCCCCAAACCTCCACCTGCCCCCCACTCCATCCACCCTCCACTCCCTAGGCAGGGTAGGGCCCTTGAAGGTGGCTCCCCAAAGTGAGTAGTATTAACTTTTGTTCGTTTGTTTGCTTTCTTTCTTTCTGAGGTGGGGGTCTCATTATATAGTTCAGGTTGGTCTCTAACTTTCTAAGTAGTCTCAACTGGTCTCAAACTTTCCGTCCTCTTGCTTCAGCCTATCGAGAGTTGGAATTACAAGTGTTAACCACCCTGATTGGCTAGATTTTAATTTTGATGAAGTTCCTTTTATGGTTTATCTTTTCAGTGAGGAATCTAAGTAACAGTGGCATACCCAAGGTCAGAGAGATTACCTCCTGTGCTTCCTTTAGAAGTTTTATAGCGGTAGCTTTTACTTTTAGGTCTGTTACTCATTTAATTGTCTTTTTAAAAATTAGGATTGTTTATTTTATTATTTTAAGTCACACATTTGGAGGGGTGGGAGGAATCAGGCGGCTGTGGGAGTCAGAAGAGAGCATCAGTTACCCACCTGACATGGCTGCTGGGAATCAAAGCAACAAGGACTCTTAACTGCCAAGCCCATCTCCAGTCCTAGCATGGAGATTCTAAAACATCATGGTCATGCTTTGCAGTGCTTGGGGAACAGTTTAAGAGTATAGTATGGTGTCTTCTAGCTTGAAATTGATCTTAAAGTTGTTTTCCCAGCAAAATCTCTATGACATTGCCGTCTTTATTATTTGACTCATTCTCCTGACAGTTCTCCTTCCTCTCCCCAATGCTACCTCTTCAAAATAAACAAAACCAAAAAGCACCCTATCTAGAATGCCTTTGTTTCAGAATAACTCTGTCAAGAAAAAAAGATATTTCTCAACACCACCCTCTCTCAACATGACCAGGTAACAGCCCTGACCACCATTATCAAATCCAACCCCTACTTTTTTTTTTTTTCAAATCTTTACAAATGTTTTACAAGTCTTCAACCTAGGACTCAAGGAACAGACCACCAACAGAAAGGTGGCACTGTGATTACAGAGGCCGAGGATACTGGGGCTAAAGTCTAGCTGCTCTAACCTCACACTGAATGCCCTGTAAGCAGGACACTGGGTGTAGGAACTTCTGGAGGAAGCTGGGGGAGAAGGATGCTATGCAAAGGATCTTGTTCTCTGGATTCTTGCAGCCCCCAAAGACTTGATTTCAGAGCTCTTTCTGTCTGCTCTCAAGTTGTAAATTTTATGGCAAGCTCCTACCCCCTTTGACATTCTGGGAAGGGCAAAGGGAAGCAGACAATGGACTTTGTTCAATTTTGATTAGATATGGAGATGAATGTTTGCTTCTCATGGTTATGTCCTTTACTGTCCTTTACTGTTTGTGTCACATATTCTGGTTTACAATTGTCCTGGCAGGAAAGTCTCCCTTGTACCCTGTTGGTTCCTTTTTAATCTTTCTTATAAATCCAACCTATTCAGGCATTTTCTGTGATTCTCCCTCTCCTCTCCTCTCCTCTCCTCTCCTCTCCTCTCCTCTCCTCTCCTCTCCTCTCCTCTCCTCCTCTCCTCTCCTCTCCTCTCCTCTCTCCCCTCCCCTCCCCTCTCCCTCCCCTCCCCTCCCCTCCCTCCCTTCCCCTCCTCTCCAGTCTCTCTTTAAAAGAATGACATATTACACACACACACACACACACACACACACACACACACACAGAGAGAGAGAGAGAGAGAGAGAGAGAGAGAGAGAGAGAGAGAGAGAGAACCAAAACCCAGTAGCTAGGGATATGCTGCTGGAGTACACAGAAAATTAGATACAACCTGTGCCCATTAACAGGTTTCCACCTTAGTGGAAGGTTTTTTTTTTTTTTTTTTTGGCGTGGGGGTGGGAATCAGCAGCTTATTGCAGTGCAAAAGAGATACACAACACACATGGCAGGAACATGAAAGCTGGACACTTAACACAGTCAGGCTGCAACAATGCAAAATATGGAGATAGAAAAGATCCTAAGGAGGAAGAAATAGTTTCCAATGAACTTTGAGATGATCAAGTTTGAGGTGATTGAAACTCAGTATAGGATATCGGAGAGGTGGTCTCAAAAATTCACAAGGCATCAGAGAGCTCAGGAAACCCAGAGAACAATAGATGGCTCCAAGGACGACAGCCCACTCTGGGCTGGTTTGTAGTTAAGTGTTCCTTGTAATAGATCTTGTCTAGTTTATTTCTGAGTGGAAACCAGCTGTTACAATGGTGGGGAAGGAAGGTCTGTTCGTACAGTGTACAGGTGTTCTGATTTTCCCACGCCAGTCAGCTTCGTAGTTCATTCAAGCAAAGTCATTCAGATAGTGTCCTTGTAATGTTTCATTGTTTCTGAAGCAGTCACAAGGATATCAGCACTTATTCTTAACAGTATTGTGCTGCCTAGTTTTATGTCAACTTAACAAAAACTACAGCCACCTGAGATGAGGGAGCCTGGATTTATAAAATGCCTCCAATAAGATTCGGCTGTAGGCAAGCCTGAAGAGCATTTTCTTAATTAGTGGTTGACTGGAGAAGGTGCCAATCCCTGGTGGCCCTGGGTCTACAAGAAAGCAGGCTGAGTAAGCTATGGGGGCAAACCAGTAAGCAGCACTCCTCCATGGCTTCTGCATCAGCTCCTGCCTCCAGGTTCCTGCCCTGTTTGAGTTCCTGCCCTGACTTCCTCCAGCGATGAACAGTGATGTGGAAGTGTAAGCCACATAAACCCTTTCCTCCCCAAGTTGCTTTTAGTCATTGTGTTTCATCACAACAACAGTAACTCTAATGAGGACACAGTACATTGAAGGAATGCACCTAAGATCCTGCCCAGTTGATTTCTGACAATGTTGTCCCCTACGCTTGGCTAGATTTCTAGTGATTTGCCTGAGACTGGTCACCTGGAGGGTTACTCCAAAATTGTGTTTCAAACAGAATGTGATGGAGAATAGCAAGAAATTTGGCAAACCTTTGAAAGCCAAGGTGCAGAGGTTGAGCTTGCTTCTGTGGGCAGAGTCCAAGAGATTATGCTCCTGATGGTCTCCATACAATAGAGTGAGCCATGCAGATGAAGGTTTGGCTGCTCTGGATTGCTTTTAAGTTGCACACCGGTCTTCCCTTCTGATTTATACATGCTCTAGGAGCAATTCCACCTAGCATTGCCCATGTTCCTCTAGATATATGGCAGCACATAGGAAGTTAGCAAAAACACGGTTGGTAGTTTTGAATGGGCTGCCAAGGTAGAGATACAGACTTTTAGAAAGAAACTTGGTAAAAACCTTACAGAATCAGATCCCTCAAAAGCAGAGTGATTGGAGTTTTCATTTTAATATGTCTGAGATCACTTGCAGTAAACTGCTAGTTCCCTTGATTTTCCCTAGGAAAATCCTCCCACTAGGAGGCAGCACCATTCCTGTTTCGTGCAAGGACGGGGTCCTTCAAATAAATACATAGTACACACATAAGTATATATCCCCACAATGTGAACACATACCTTAATTGGCCTTAATTGATTAGGAATATGTTGTCTGGGGTCTTTTGGCTTAAAGCTCAAGGCAGAAGGTTCTAGAACACATAGCTCTAACCTCTAATTATGTCCCAAGGAATGGCTTCATGTACCAACAAAAATAAAGAATCTTCACAAGCAGCAATTGACAAGTTCAAAAGTTATAAAACTCTACAGTAGAGAAAGTGTGTGTGTGTGTGTGTGTGTGTGTGTGTGTGTGTGTGTGTGTGTGTTGTGTTTTTCATTGAATTTTATGCACCCTTGGGTCCCTAGGGAGTTTCTGCAAACAGTTCAGGGTGTGCTGGCTCTCTTGCTGTAGCTTGTTTTTGTCTTCATGTTAGTTGCAGCACTGTGGTTCTGGTATTTATGTTAGTAGCTTAAAGACTCAGGACAACAGAAATGCAATGCCCAGAAAGCTGTCAAAGCACGACCTAGATTTTCTACTTTTGCCGAATTAATCTGATCTTTGTCAATTTGCATATTGTACATTGTCTGGGCATCTCCGGCTGCCCTGGGAGATATTTGTCCGTTGAACAGAACTTCCAAAAGCTTGTTACATCAGAGAAGTTCAGTTTATTAGTGACTCATAGGAGGAACAGCCAAAGCCAAGGACATGGGCAGCCTCACTCAAAGCTACAATTTCTGTCAAAACAAAGCCTTGGCCTGGCCTCCTAACAAGGCCCTTTAAAGAAAAATTTGCTGGACAGGTGACTAGTGTCAAGTTGAAGGTTAGATGACACTGCATTCGTGGTGTGGGGGTGGGGTGGGGGTGGTATGGGATGGGTAGCGAGTGGCATGAAGGTTGGGTTGGGGGAACTGGACGAAGATTTAGGAGGAAATCCAGTCCTTACTCCTTTGAGCTTTGCTCACTTTATTGCACTATCTGTTTTATTTCAGACATCTGGAACTGAATCCATGATGTCTTTGAGGGAGGTGTGTATACTGGAATGGGTCATTGTCCTAACATTCTGCTTGGCACTGGTGTTCAGTGGCACTTCAGGACAATAAAGTGAGTAGCATAGTTAGGTGACTTCTGTTCCCAAGGCATAAACAAGTTTTGTTTGCATTATGTGGTGCCTATGATGGTTACGAAAGTATTCTATATAAGTGATATGCCTCTTACTTAAGAAAACATTGTTGCAATTTGAATCTGTAATGTCTGCTATAGGTCCAAGGACTTCAACAACTGATCCCCGGGTCTAAGAGGCTATGGAATCTTTGGCTGTTGTGGCCTCAGTAGCAGGAGTAAATCCTGGGGTGTGACACTTACAGGTCTATCTACCTCTGGTTCCAACCAGAGCTCTTTGCTTCCTGGTGACTCACTTCTGCCAGTGTGGACTGAGTCACTCCCACCACCATACCTTCCCACCATGATGGTCTGTTTCTTCTGAGATGTCTCCTCCCTAGAGCTTTCTCTGTCAGGTATTTTGTGACAGACACAAGGAAAATAACTAATACAGACTGCATTTCACAAAAATGCATGCAACTGGCTGGACCTTTGGAAGAATTATGCCAATAGACTTGTCCCACACCATGCCACCACAAACCTTAAGTTTGTAAATAACACAACATTGATGAAGCAAAATAGAGCAAAGTAAAAACAAAAATGAAAACACAGTACGGTTGTATGTACTGAAGATGGCTTCAAGGCCCACAAGGGCCAGGATTATTCTGAAACATGCTTTAGCAACTGGTTCTCAACTGTTCTCGGGGGCAGATAACTGCCTTCTGATTGGATTAGATTGAAGATGAAGCCCAGGTATTTCTTAATGGACCTATAATCTGATTAGATAGATGTAGTTCTCCTTTAGCCAATTATGTATTAAGGACTGTTAAACAATTTCTCCTGAAAATCAACCAAGAGACTTTGTCAGGCTCCAGATCTGGATAATGAAATGCAGTCCCTTTTGATGTAAAGGTCTCAGCATCATTCAGGATCATTCTTTTGTTCAGGATCATTTGAGAAGCTTCCACTACACAGAGCATTATTCCAAATGCTGGAGTGCTGTGTATAACTACCCTAAGTTACCAAGTAGAACAGATGTGAGTCTGTGGGTGAAGTGTGCCTTCTGGGTGTGAGGCCCAGTACAGACCCAAGACAAGGTTCAGCTTTCCAGGACCTCTTCCTCTTTAGGGGTGTGCAGCCTCTGGGCTTATGGAAGCCCAACCACTCACTTGTTCATTCTTGATCACATTCCAGGACTTTCAGGAACAAGCTGTTCATGTCTCTTTGGCTCCAATCTCTGTGTTCCAATGCCATTATTTATGATATAAACTTAGAGTCTAGTTTATAGAACTGAACTCAAGTCTGTTTTCAAATTTTGCAAGATGTCTGCTCCACCCGTTTTCTTTCCATTAGAAAGCAAGAGGGGCATGGAGGAACAGTTTGCTAAGGGTCCCTGGGGTGAGGCCCAGCCCATAATTCATCATTTCCTTATAGCACACAGAGACGGGTGGAGGAGAACAGGAAGGGGGAGACTGATCCTTTCCTGAATTATTGTTTGGACCCCCACAAGAGAACCACACTCCACCCATCAGGGAAGCAGCTCTCAGAGGCATCCCAGCGGTAGGGCCAACTGATGACAGGATGAATGGTCCACACCAGGAAGTAGACTTTGCCAACAACTAGGAAATCCATGATGGGAGGTGGAAATCATCAGGACTCAGCACTGAGAATAGGATCTGATCCATCCCAGCATGATACTTTGTGTAGTATCTGCTTCACACTGTTTCTGTGATGCTAAGGGACCAAGAGAAGAAATGAGGGGATGGACATCAAGTTCTTGCTTCTTCCTCCAAGAACTCTACAAAGCATCCACTCATGTTCCCTCTCTAAAGCAGGAATCAGGGATTTAATGAGGATCCTTAGGTGGGAAGCATTACACTAATCACAAAGACCAGCTGTTTTTAGGTAGAAAGGGTATGGGTCAGATAGAAGAGTATATAGAGGAACCCCCTTTTCCCTCAAAGCCTGTTTGAATGAGCTGGAGTCCATGTCCCTGCAAGGCTAGTCTTGAACTTCTTTGTCATCCTGCCCAAAACAGGGACCAAAATCTATGATAAAGGTTTAATGGTTTCTGAGTCCTACAACCATGGGTTCTGTGACAATAAGAAAGCCACTTAACCATTCTGCCCTTCAGTTTGTCACCCACAGAGGCAATTTAGGCCTCTTCACTGAACAGACATGAACTTAGTAGAGACAGCCCATGGTTTGTGAAAACCCCTGCGATGATTGTTTTTAAGGGACTTACTCCTGGCTGGATGTAAAAAACAAAACAAAACAAAAATTTCAGGATTGTTGATGTGTTGTTAATTCCACCCACAGCTTTAGTAAGCAATAATTGACAGTTTATACACTTACGATGTTGTGTGAGATTATATATGATTAAATCAAGTTATCTGACACGTGTACTTGGGACTTTGTTGCGTTGAGAACACTCAAGCTACTCAGCAGTTCCTAAGTATTCAGTCCTTTATTTGTTATGTCCACCATGCTACACAACAGATCTCCAGGACTTAATCACCATGCCTGTCTGAAACTTGGTGATTTTGGCCAACATCCCTTTCCCAATACTGGGTAACCATCATTGTATTACCTATGTCCATGAGCTGAGTGAGATCCTATGATTATCTCTATGCTTGGCTTCTTTTTCACTTAGCACAATAATATCCATGACATTTTTAATTACAGCATTTTATTATTTTTTCCTGGGCATAGTATTACATTGTACAAACTTATCCATTTTCCTTACCTGCTCATCTGTTAGCAGACATGTACATTACTTTAATATATTAGTTACTGTGAACAATGCTGTAATGAACACAGATATTTTTTTCACATACAGAGCTCACAGGCCTGTTCTCCATCTTAAGTGAGAGAAAGGTAAGAGGAAATGGTGCTTAATGGTTACTATAGTGAGTCTTGTGAGACAAGAAGAAATTCTGGAAGCACATTGGTCTCCTCTGAGAGGGTAGGAAACATACTTTCCAGGAAAAGAATTAAATGGCTTTATTTAAATATAAGTAATATAAAATAAAATGTTTTCCCTTATTGAGTGGAGTACAGTAGTTTTGACAAATGAATGTGCTTAAAAACTACTACCACAGTCAAGATATCACACATTTTATTACCCCCAAAAGTTTCTTTATTATTATAGGAAACCACTCTACATCTTCTTTCTCTCATTATAGGGCAATTATTTTTCTATTGGAGAAATCACCTACTATGTACTCTTCTAAATGGTATTTTCCTCATCCATGTTGTTATATATGCCCATTCTTCATTTTCACACTTGAATAATATTTTGGTTTTTGAGGGAATTCAATATCTAGCCAGACTGGCCTTGAGCCCACATCTATCCGCCTGTTTCAGCCTCCCAAATTCCTCGATTATATGTGTGTGCCACCAACAGTTTCATTTACCTATTTAGATGTAAATTTGAGTTGTCCATGGATGGTGTGATGGTCAGCCTGAATGTGTGTTCAAGTCTTTATATTTTGATTTCTCTTGGATTTTAGAAGCAAAACTGCTTCTAAATTCTTTTCCAATAAGTGAATCAAGACTATTTCCTCCAATATCTACTTACTTTTCCATTTACTTCTTGTTGATACTTGTGGGGAATGGATTTTTTATTTTTTACAACATCTAACTGATTAAAATTTTCATTTGCTTCATGTTTTTTGAGTCTTAGAAAATGCTGGCTATTCCCAAGTGCTTAGAGTTTGAGTATATGTCTTCTTCTAAAGGTTTTATAGTGTTCAACTTTCATTTGTTTGTTTATGTGATTTTTTTGAAATAAGAATCTTTCTGCCTCTGCCTCTGCCTCTCCAGGGCTGGGATTAAAAATATTCACCAACACACCCTGCCAACTTAAAATTCTTTGAGGTATTGGGGATGTAACCTAGGTCCTCATGTATCCCAGACAGTGTTCCACCCTTGAATTGCCCCTCCTTGATCTTTCTAATGTGTTCTGGTGCTCTGTGCAAAGTCAGAAACTTTGCTGACATTCCATGATTCTTTCCAGGCACTCTTACAACCATACTCATTTCTGTCTCCTGTTGATAGATGCTAAAGCCATGGCTGCGTGGCTTTATGAGTAGAAAGAATACAAGAAAAAACCTCTTCTTTTGGCCACTCATTTCCTTAGCTATAAGCTAGAAGGAAACAAGCTGAGGCGAAAACTATACTGACTGCATTGTCATGCTTTGCCAGACAAACTTCTCCATGATAGAACTATTTCACATATGGGAAAATTGAGGCCCATGGAGTTTAATCACCAACTGTAGTCACATAGGTATTGTCAGTCCTGGGATGTTAACTTCCTACGTCATGGACATCTTTTGAACTTTCACATCCAATGGTAGGGTTTATCTCTCAATACACTGCTCTTTTTCTCTATGGAAAATGTTATTTTTCTAAAGCCGAAATACATTAACACATGAAATTAGTGTTCTTTCTCTTCAAGCTGATGTCAAATTATGAGCAGAATGGCCCAGTGTTGTTGTTTTAGAGCCAGAGATTTGGACACTATTTGTGTCTCTAGAATGTGGGTCACTGCAGTGAAGAACAAAAGCAACTGATTGATCAGTGTGTGGAGCAAGATACAGAGGATGTGTGGTGACATCTTTGGAAGTTGTCAGCTTCACAATGAATGCCGGAGACTGGGCTCTATGGGTTGTCAGAATGGATGAATGTGCACACAGATGCACACACATGCACACATGCACACATGCACACATACACAAAGGCATACACAGATATGGAAACTAGTGATACACATACAGGCACTGGCAGCCGCGCCACTGTGGGGACAATGCTGATGCAGATCATGTCTGTGTTATCTTAGGAGCTGCAGGAGATGTGTGGCTGGGCCCCTAAATGGTGAGCCAGGATCTTTTATTTTTTTTTCAGTGAAAATAAGCATCTTTTAATGGTTATGCCTTTATGTCTTTCAGCTTCATGGTATTTAAGTAAATACTAATAATATAATTTTACTATAACATTCTTTTGAAAAGTCCAAATGCAATATATACTAAGTATTTTATTTAGTTTTCAAATTCAGTCTATATAACAGATACAACAGTTGAATGAATGTACATGGAACAAAAGCTTCAACTGTGTTGTAAATCATTTTTTTTGAATTACAAACAAGATTGAATTACATGACAATCCCAGTTCCCTTCTCCCTCCCTTCCTCCCCTACCATCCCCCCAAGTAAAACCCTACCTATCATATATCCTTTCTTCTAATCTACACCTGACTCAACCTTTCTGCTCCCTCATGACCTCTGCATCTTTCCTTTTCTTCCCTTCTCATTCTCGTAGCTCCCTCCCCTCCTTCCCATGTTCTCAATTTGCTCAGGGGATGGTGACCCTTTCCCCTTCTCCAAGGGACTATGTATGTCCCTCTTAGGGTCCTCTTTGTTTACTAGTTTCTCTGGTGAGGCAGAATCTTACATGTAGTCCTTTGACTCTCTCACTAACCAGCTGTGATTTCCAGTTTTAGTGACAAAGTAGTATTTTTGGGTGCCAAGCTTCTAGTGACCAAATGCTGACACCTATATTTACTAAATGGATCAGCTGCTTAAAATTCTCTGTGCTTAGTTTTTCGTGTATAAACTAAGATACTAGTTTTCATAGTTTTAATCTAAAAAATAATATGAAAAAGACCAAAAAAAAAAAAAGAGTACCATCTTCTTTAAAAGTGTGTTTCCATTTTCTTGGCTCCCAAACTGTGCCATCTAGCGCTGTGGTCCCTTTGGATTGTGTAGTGTTTTCCAGTCCTCCTGTCACATGGGATTGCTGTAGATTAAGTGGAGAGAGTGAACCATAGCTGGCAGCTCTGGAGGTGTCTTTGTCAGGATTGTCCAGAGGAGCAGAATTGATAGGAGTAATTTATATTTATTAAAAGGGGACTTATTAGAGCAGCTTACAGGCTGTGGCCCTGCTAGTCCAATAATGGCAGTCTCCCAACAGAAAGGCCAATAATCTGATAGGTTATTCAATTCATGAGGCTGGATGTCTCAGTGGGTCTTCAGTATATGTTGGAATCCTGAAGAAGTAGGTTCTAATGCCATCGAAGGAGTGTCTCAGCAGCAGGATAGATGAACTTGCCAGGAAGAGGGAGGGTAAGTAGGCAACAATGAAAAGCTTCCTTCTTCCACATCCTTTTATGAGGGCTGCCACCAAAAGGTGTAGCCCAGATTTAGGGTGGGTCTTTTATCTCAAAGGATTCAATCAGAATAATTCCTCATCCATGTGTATAGTTGCCTCCGTTTTAGTTGATTCCAGATGTGGTCGGGTTGGCAACCAAGATTAAACATCTCAGGAGGAAAGCCAGTCTATCTAGTTGCTTTGCTTTTAAACACATGTCTATCCCACTCATGCACAGGTCAGTGGAGTCCTAAGGCCACATTTCCCTGGGATGTCCCTAAGTTCACTCTGCTGCTCAGAGTCATCAGAGGCACACCCAGGCAGGAAATCCAGAGTGTCATGAATGGGTTTTGCTGTGTGACACTGGAAGAGGAGAGGTGACAATAGGAGCGGAATGGGGGAAAGTTCCAAAAGCAAATACCAAGAGTCCCAACTAAGGATGTTTCAGCTTAGGATGTTTGGCTTTTCGATGATGCGTGTCTGAGGTAGGGTTACTATTGCTGTGATGAAATACCACAACAAAAAACAGCTTTGAGAGGAAAAAGTTTATTTCATTTACATTTTCACATCACTGTCCATCAGGACAGGAACTCAAACAGGTCAGGAACCTGGAGGCAGAAGCTGATGTAGAGGCCATGGAGGGGTGTTGCTTACTGGCTTGCTCCTCATGGTTTTCGAGAGCGCGTGGAATTTGGAGGACAACCAATGTCACATGCTGAAGACATTCAATTTTGCCTGATTTGTTGTTTGCCTTTAAACCTCAGTGTCAGAGGGACATGATGAGTTTTTCATTTAACATCTTCAAAGGATGATGGGAAGACTAAAGGGGAGCAGAATCCTGCTGGGATTGTCTGGTGGAGTTGTCAAGAGTCCCTTACTCCATTGTTTTGGTCTCTTGTGGATGTCACTTGAGATTATCTGCGTATCAGCCATTCCACAGGCTGGAAGGGAGGCCAGTCTTTGCACTGTGATCACAGAGGTCCTCCTTCATCATGAATTATTCTATAGGACCAAACCTTGGTTATCTCCTCAGGCAGCTGGATGCAAACCTCTGTGTGCCTGCGGCTGATCCTTTTGTTCCTATTAGCTCAAGTCATTGCCAATAACGCTTCCATTCCTTCTCAGAAGTGTTCTGGGTGTGACAATAAATGACAAGACCCTCCATTTATTCCTCTTCTTGATCAATCCACCAGAACTGCATGGAAGAATTGAGTTGTATAGGTAGATAATAATTATTAGGGGTCACTTATTTTAAAGTCAATAAAAGTTGTATGTTATCCAGAGTGATGGAGTTCATACATTTTAAAGGCCAGTAGGACTATAAGGCATACAGTAAAATAAAATACTAACCCCTATCAGTACTCTGCTCTCAGCTCACATCTCACTCCTAAGTATTTCTTCTTAAATTTTGTCACCTGGCTTCTAAACAATGTGTCATTTCTTCATTTTAGCATTTTGTCTCTTCCACTGGTTTCCATTATAGAATGATAGAATCATATACTTCAAAATTTGTACATATTCGCAGAAGCCCCAGGTCTCAATATGACTGTGTTTGGAGACAGTGCCTCTGAAGTGGTAGTTAATGTCACGAGGTCGTGGGGGTGGGACCACCATCTGACAAAACCAGAGTGGGTGCTAAGGACACACATGTTCCTTAGGACATGAAAGCCTCCTCCCAGACACCCAAACAGCCAGCATCTGGAGCCAGAGCTTCCACCCTCCAGATTTGTGAGGGAGCACATGGCTGTTGGTGAGGCGACACAGTGTGGGATTTTGATATGGCACGGGTTAATGCAGCTTTCTATTGTGGAAAGAATTTAGCTTTTTCCCAAACCACGCAAACTACTCAGCTCGTCATTTTTTCCTGATTCTAATACTCCATATACCTGGTGACTTCTGTCTCGTTTTTGTTTTGTTCTCTGTAAAGTGTTTATTTTTAAAATCTTAAGCCATGTGTGGGGGCTCATGACTACTGTAGTTCTAGAACTCAGCATGCTGAAGCAGGAAGATTGCCACAAGCTTAAGACCAGCCTGGCTTGTAGACGGGGTGTAAGGATTCAGGCATTATGCTGACCTGCCCCTGCCTGCAGAATTCACTCAGGCAGTACCTTAGTCAGCCCAGGGTTCCATGACTACGTAGTCTACACGAAAGTGCAAAGGACCCCTTTAAAAGAATGACCCTGGCCACTTATGCTCTCTTTCCCGCTGTCCCCCTGGGGCAGACAGGACTTTTCCTGTCTCCCTCTTCTCTTCTGTACTCTCTCTGTTTCTATGTCTCCTTACCTTATTTTTTTTTTTTTTACCTTCCCCTCAATAAAACTTTCAATATGAATCACGTCTGCAGGTCTGTTTCCCCATCTGCCCACTGTCCATCACCTGCTCCAGGACCACAATCATTGCAGTCCCAGTGTGGGACCAGGGACCTGCCACTGTAGTCCCAACCCATTATTTTTTATTCCTAACACTAGGTACTAGGCTATCCTTGACTGGAGTGAGACCTTTTGACAAATAAGAACAAAACCCTTTTCCAGACCCGTGAGTCTGCTCTAACCGCCATGCTTATAGAGTTCAGTAACATTCTTATGGTATATCTCTGCTGCCATCTCTGGCCTGTCTACTCCCTGCTTCTTCTGCTTTGCTCATTCACTGAGGTGGCCACGAAGCAGCACTTGAGCCATCTCCTTTGCCTGAAAGGCTTTGTAATGACCATTCCAGTTCTTTACCTGGTCATTTTAGGCCCTGAACTCGGGTCGATGGATGAACTGATCTTTTGGACTTTAGGCTGCATTTCTGATCCCATGACATTCAGCTAAGGAAACATCATCTTGGTCCAGGATACGGGCACAGAAGACTCATTCGTGTCCCTTTCCCATCAGCTCATCCTTTTCAGTGAACTGGCCATACAAATTTTAAAGGCACTTAGATATCTAAGTCTCTATGTATCTGTCTGTCTGTCTATCTATCAATCACCTATCATCTATCTATATCTATCCATCTGTTTGTCTGTCTGAGTTACATTCCAGTGAGGACAGCAGATGTCTTCTCAAGAGAAGAAGTGAAATGCTCCATACCTTAATAATGATCTCAACTTCTGACAATCAGCTGGAATAATATTATAGAATATTATTTGGCTGATCCATTTGTTACATGGATTGAAATAATTTCTTCTACTGAGTTCATTTGGAAAATGTTTATTTAGTATATCCTATATTCCAGATATTAATTAGCATGGGAGTGACTGTTGGCATTTATAATCTGCCTTCTGTACCCTGCATGTTTGCATAAGTTAACTTTTAATTCTGATAACGGTCATCTGATAGTGCTCCTATTATGATTCCCACTTCACAAATGACAGAAGAGACAGTAAGTAACCTGCTTAGTCTATCTCATTGGAATGGTTTCGCCCTTCTCCTTGGGAACCTTTGGCAATAGCCAGAGCCAGTCTGACATCTCATGACTGGTGAAAGTACTGTGCTATAAAGCATGGCGATGGGGCCAAACACCCTACAACTCAGAACAGCCATTGCATACAATCACCCAGCCCAAGGTAGCAGCAGTGTGCTACAAGTCAGTAAGTGGAATTCTGACAACTCTTGCTGCATCATCCATGAACACCCAGTGCACACTGACCTAACCAGGTTAGAAAAGAGGGCTTTGGAAATGGCCATTTTAATTTGCTACTTCCTTCCAGGGGTGAACAAGACATGTATAGCCTGATGGGAGCAGTATGACTCTTAGTCCATTGAAGAGAAGGAACCATCCCATGAAGCTGGGGCCAAGAACGACAGAATGGAAGGCAGAGAGACCTGTGTCCTTGGGAACATAACTGAGTTTCAGTGAACCGTATCTTTCCTGGAACTAATGCTGTCCTTCGACTTCAGGTTATATAAGACAGCCTGTCCATGTTCTTTAAGGCAGCTGGAGCAGGGAGGTTCTGGTTCCAGACAGCCAAAACTGCCATTGCCAACTTGTGTTGCCAATCACAGGTGATTTCTTAGAAAATTCAACAAAGTCTCATTCACATGATAAGATTGCTTTTCAGAAACTTACACTTTACTCTTCCAGCTAAACCTTGACTCGGGAGATTAGGAGACTCTGTCCTTAGCTTGGTTCTCTGGTTATCTGAGTGAATGTTCACAAGGAGACTGTAATCAGTGAGACTGATCAGTTAGAGGACAACCACATCTACTAGTGAAGAAGAAGAAGAGGCTAATTTCAGTGTGCTTAGGAACACCAAAAATTATCCACATGGAAAAAACACAGAGAATTGAACTGTTGAGCTCCATGGTAAGCTCGTGTTTTCTAGATCTAGGAAATGGAGTGTTGTGGTGTGAAGGAGATGTCCCCCACAGGTCTCAGGCATTTGAACACTTGTTTCTGGTTGGTAGCTCTGCATGGGGAGGCTTAGGAGGTGTGGACTTGCTGGAGGGAGTGTGTCCCTGAGACAGACTTTGAGGACTCAAAAGCCATGCGAGGTTGCCAGTCCACTCTCTCTACTTCCTGTTTGCAGTTCAAGATGTGAGCTCTCAGCTTCTGCTCCAACTGTCATGTCTGCCTACTGCCATGTTTCCCCACTGTGATGGTGATAGACCCTTATCCTTCTGGAACCATAGTCCCAAATAAATCCTTCCCTCTGTAAGTTGCATTGGTTATGGTGTTTCATCATAGCAATAGAAAGTAGTTACTACATGGAATTATTTGAAGGAGTTGATCTTGGGAATAAAGGCTGTCCTCAGCTATGCCAAGTGACTTGGGATATGTTGAGAGAACTGAAAAAAAGTAATAAAAATTTAAACGTTACCCCACCTTAATTTGCTGTCTTTTAATTCAAGGCAATGGTAACCTGTTCTGTTTGGCACCCATAGACTATCCCATGGGTCCCAGTGGTGGTGACTTCCTTATTTATTCTGGAAACAGCGATCTTGTTATTACACAAGCACCTGCATGAGGTAGAAGAGAGAGATCCACACCTCCTTGTCATTAGATTCATCCATGAGCGATGAGGAGTGGAGGATGAGAAACCTTGCCTTAAAGGGTTGAGGTTGCTGAATGATGCTCTTGACAGCTACATTGCATTAGGGAGTGTCCTGGAGTCTGCACAGACAGGCATTGTTTGGTTTTGAAGGTGAATTCTTAGTCTGGTTTCTGAATCCAGTTTCTAAGGTAGTTATTTCAGTATGAGTTACAGAAAGAAACTGCTGTTGTGACTGCGCCTGGGACTTGTCACTCTAATGCGTGGGCTTCCCTCCTTGACCTCAGCCATTATTTGGTACCTTTCATCCTGGACTGGACCATGAACAGCTGTGAGCCCAGCCTCCACCAGGCACCTTCCTCCAGACTTCTGTGTTATATGCAAAGAAAACAACAACCAAGAAAGCAGACAACTGGTCCCAGCAGTTTATTTCCCAGCTTCCTGGACAACAGCACAAGCAAAAGTGAGTTATTGTGACCACCACGGGTCAGGCAGGCTTTGCAAAGTACAGGTTAGGTCATGTGTGAGCACAAACATTTCCTGATGTTTCTCTCTTTAAAGTGGTTGCAAACCCAGCCTCCTCCCCTTGCAAAAATGTTTACCAAGACCACAGAGTTTCCTGTTTTGCCTCTTCCCTTAATTGCCCAAATTAGGCTTGATTTGATTATTCTTTCCTGTGACATCCAAGAAGAGCAAGCTTTCCTGACATCCAGGCCATCATTTCTATTGAGGAGCAAACATATGACTTAAGCTTTGCCCATAGTCTGAGGCTCACCCACACATATTTCCCAATCCTTTCCTGTGTTGTCACATCAGGCCCTTTCCCTCTGAGGCTGAGAGAAACTGATCTGCCTGGACACTCTTATCTCTTGCAGAAGGATGCTTGCACCTGAGGACAGTCCCCAGGAATGAATGATTTGGGTTTTAACCCAGTGACTGGGAATCTACTGTAGAAATACTGCAGTCATTTCAGACTTCATAGAAAGACCTATTAGGGGTGTTGGCACAAATTGATAGACTGTAACTACTATTATTTTTTGAAACAGTCTCACTATGTAGCTCTAGCTGACCTGGAACTCACTATGTAGGCCAGGTTGGCCTTCAACTCATGGAGATCCAGAGATCTGCCTGCTTCTGCCTCCAGAGTACTGGGATGAAAGATGTGCACCACCACACTTAACCTTTAACTACCACCTTAAAGATAGAACCAGAGTGAGAAAAGGAGGTTAAATAGCAGAAGTCATACATATGATAGGGACAACACATTTGAGTGAAATGCCAGTTGTTGTTTCGACTCTATGAATTCATCAACATGGAAGTACACACTGTGTCATGGTATAAAAACCTACTTCTGAGATGTGCACTTGAAATAGTGTGAGGAGGGTGTAGTGGTGCACATCTAGGTGCTAGTGCTTAGCAGGTCAAGCCAAGAAGATCCCAGGTTCCACAGAAGGCTGGGATAACCTGCGTAGTGACTGAGACCCTGTCTTAAATAAATAATACCTGAAAGCCACTAAAACATAAAATTGGAATTCCATGTCCGTATCCTTAAAACGATCTTTGGGAAATGGCAGGCACGCTGGTTCTTGAGATACACAGACAGGAATGCTCTAAGTGGCAGCTTAAGCTGTTGACTCTGAAGACCCATCCATCTCTTAGAAAGTAACTCTGTATGGCGCCAGGAAAAGGCATGGATGTTTGTTTAGTCACCTCCCCTTTCGCTGGTTCTTCCCATCTCCTTTGGGAATCTTCAAGAGGAACTGCATTCTGATCATGTGATTAATAAAGCAAACTGGAAACGCAAGGCAGATGCCCCAAAGCTCTGATGAAAAATATTTACTGTAAGGTCTGTTTATAAGCTTGGGGAGGGCCCACATCAGGCTGTCATGGCAGCAGAGCAGCGCAGCCTGTCCAAAGAGGAAGGAGCAACTTCATCCACTGCTTTGCATTCCTTTTCTGGATATTTCATCCAGAAAGATAACATCAAAGTTGCCATTTGGACCATTTTACCAATTAAAAACAGTCTAATTGCATAAACAAGACATGCAGGCTTCCCTGGACCTTTACATATGTCTGGGTTTATTTGAAAACCATGAAGTTGATGGATATAGAGGCCAGCTAAGGAAAGAGAGTGGCTTGGTTGGGACAGTTGCCAGTAATGGTAGTGCTGAAGGCGTTTAAGGTAAACGACACAGTAGAGTGTGCATGCCTTTTTCTCCTTTTCGTTTTAGGATCACCTGTTGTACTTGTCTTAGAATGATGATTGAAACTGAATACATTTGGATGTAGGGTGTATTGGTCATGAAAAGCGGTTAGAGCAGGATGACTGCTTTGTATGAAATCACACAGTTGATAGATGCATGGCTCCAGCTCAGGGGCTGGAGTTTAGAGTCCTTCTTGGCAGAGATCTGCCCCCACTCATCCCAGAAGCTTGAAAGTTCAACTGCTCTTGCAAAAGCCTGAAGGGATGTATTGGGCTAGTTTCTCCAAGCTCCCTGGGGATACACTGAGGAAACATTGCAGATCCTTTTTTTATGTCATTGTTCCAGCACAGACATCATTTAGTAAGCAAGCCTAAAGAAAGCTCCTGGCATTAAAAATAACCAAAACTCCCCTTTAAAATACACTGATTATCACTGATAGCCTGAATACCTACTAAATGGCTAGTGCTGTGCTGGAAATTATGATTTATATAAAAAAAAACTAGAAATCTACACAGAGTCCTATAGAAATAGGTGCTTGGTTTTTCAACATGTAAATACTGAGTGGATGATGGTCTGTTCAGGAAGCTCTCTGTGTTAGCTTTGTTGTTGTGCTCTCTCTCTCTCTCTCACTCTCTCTCTCTCACTCTCTCTCTCTCTCTCTCTGTGTGTGTGTGTGTGTGTGTGTGTGTGTGTGTATGTGTGTGTATGTTTGCGTTCATGTTCAAGAGCTTTGCAGAGGTCAGAGGTCAGGGTCAATGTCAGATGTAATCATGTATCACTCTCCAGATGGCTTGCTTATTATTTGCTTGTTTCTTTGTTTATAGATAGGGTCTCCCATTGAGCCTGGAGCTCATCAATTGGCTTCACTGTCTGACCAACAGGTCCACAGTACCTGCCTTTCCAGTGCTGTGATTACAGGTGATCACCACCTTGTGCCTAGTTTTTTCCAAGGGTGCTAGGGTCCTTGTGTGAGCCCTTTACCAAGTAAGCCATTTCCTCAGCCCAGTTCTGAGTTAACTTTAATATACAGTGATAGCACATTTCCCCACAGAAACTTTATTTATTTATTATTTTTTTTAGACAAAGTCTTGCTGTATGGCTCAGGCTGGCCTCAAACCCGATTCTCCTGCCTCAGCCTCCCAAGTGCTTGAATCACAAGCGTGTACCATCATGTTCATCCCCAATTTATTTGAAGATCAAACATTCCTTCCTAATGTTCTTAAGTCCTTTGCCATTAATTGGGCAACCAACATCAGATAAGGTTTGGGGTCAAAGACTTCACTGTACACAGGGACTGTTCCATTTCTACTAGAATTCCCATGAGGAAGAACAGGCAAGATCACCGGACGTGACCTCACATCCAGCATGGGGGCATTCCTGTCAAACTTTTGTTGGTCTCATTTTCTGCTTCATTTCATCTGTCTCTGCCTGGGTCTCACTTTGTCAAGAGTCAGAAATGACAAGCAATGTGACTGTTGAGTCAAGCATGGTGTGACCACCATTGTTTGTAGTCATCTTGGAAGAAGGAAGAAGCTTACACTTCCCTGGGAAAACAAGCCGGAACCTCCTCCTTATGAAACATCCCGGTGTCAGTCAAGAAAGACTGAAGGTGCCAGCTCTGAAGGACTTGAGAGGTGTACATCTTTGGGGCCGGAAAAGACCCCTTCTCACACAAGAGGGCCAATTGTCCAATGTGACTGGTGGCAACCCAGCTGGAATCCCAGCTACATCCTCTTGGAAGTCTGCTTATCCTGCAGCCTTGACTATATTCAGAGTTGTATAAGCCCCAATAACAGGGTTTTCCTAGTGTGTTCACCATCTGTTGTGTTTAGATAAGAAATAGCCCCCGTAGGCAGGTGTGTTAAAAGCTTGGTATCCAGCTAGTGCTGCTGTTTTGGGTGGTTCTAGAAAAATTAGGAAAACAGGACCGGCTTGAAAAACATGTAACTGGAGGTATCTTTCCCCTGCTTCCTGGCTTTCTTGGCTTCTTTTTCTTTTGCTGTGACAAAGCATGCCAATAAAAGCCACTCAAGAAAGAAAGAAAGGGCTTATTTCAGCTCACAGATCAAGTGCACAGGGTTATGGGAGGGGAGTCGAGGCTGTAGGAACTTGAAACCACTAGTCACGCCACATCCATAATCCAGGAGCAGAGAGTGATGGATATCTGATGCTGCTCGGCTCACTTTCTCCCTGGCTGCAGTCCAGGATCCCAGCCAGGGAATGGTGCCACCCACGGTGGGCAGGTCCTCTTATTTCACTTGATGCAATCAAGATAATCTTCCATGGGCATGCAGATTCTAGATGCTGTCTGGTTGATAATTAACTATCATAGTCACCTTTGGGACACGAATGTACTGACCTATAGCACCCTCCTTGCCACCTTGTATCAACATCTCTGAAAACTGTGATCTCAAACAGATCTTTCTCCCTTTAAGTTGTTTTGCTATTTTGGGTGTTTTGGTCATTGGGGAAGTAACAGACAAAGTATCTGTTTGAACCTGCATGAACTAGTGTGATTGTAAAACATGCAGATTTCATTAATCCACTCAAGGCTTAATGACAGCAAATCCTGGAGATGGGACCAGGAATCAGCATGCATTCCCAGGGTGCTGTTCCCTCTCTTTAACAGCCAGTCACTGAAAGGGCAGAGGGACTTGAGCCAGCTCTGATTTGGAAGAAGAGCCATTAAGTGGCTTGGGAACAGTATGGGACAGGGTAGTATGCCTCCCAGACATGAAGAGTGATGACTAGGGAAGGGCCAGGAAGGACAAGTGACCAGTAGCATTTGTCTCTTTGGCTATGAGAGTCTTGGACAAATGTCAGAACTGGAAAGAGAGAGAGACTCAAAAATCAAAATACAGACCCCACAGCCCTTTTATAGATCGACTGAGGAACCTCTCTGGCTTTCACTTCTCGTATTCTATGAAAACCAGGTTCCTTCTTCGCATTCTTGAATACCCTCTTCATCTTCACCCCCACCCAGCACCCATTACCAACCTACATTTCCTCCAAATGTAGACTGGATCCAAATGGAAAGTTTGTTAGAAGAAAAAGAAGGGGATGTGGAGCTGCAGGGGAAATTGTCAGTTGCCATGGGAACTGTGCTGCTGCAGGGTATGAATGGCTTTCTGTTTGCTGACGTCCATTCTTCAGGGCAGGCCCTGGCATCAGCAGGGACTGGGCACCGTATCCTCTGTGTCTCCCGTTTCCGGCATCCGGCCTGGTGGCATGCACCCCAACAGGTCTCCTGGTAGCAGGCAGGGCATGCAGGATTGAATGCTTCCTCCTGACCTCTTGTCCCGTTGCTGCTGCCCTGCCCAGCTGGGAAGCGAAGGGAAGCAGAGGGTGTTTCCCAGCTGTTTGAAGAGAGAGTTCTTGTTTTCCACTTGCATTTTATTCTTTCTTCTCCTGTCATCCAAACATGAACCATTGGCTGCGTGCCTGTCTCCTGCTGGCCAGCAGTCCTTGCTGTTCTCAAGTCTTGAATTTCTATTTATACTGTAAGAACAGGAGAATTTGTTTTCATCCAGCTCCGTACTCCTGGGTGAGCTGCTGTCTGCAATAGATCCTCTTAAATTTTGCAGCAAAAGCTCATTAGAATGGATGAAATGACCATTGTCCAAATGATCCAGGGCCACTTTACACAGGGTTGGCCTAAATAGGCAAGTAGGTTGAGAATGACCAAGGCCTCCATGTGGCTAGCTCACTCTGGGTATAGACAATGTGTGGCCACATTGCAGGTCACCATTTCACACACCAATTCTCCAACCACCAAATGACCTTACATCCCTCTATCTTCTCTCTCTCTCTCTCTCTCTCTCTCTCTCTCTCTCTCTCTCTCTTTATCATAAACTTTTTACTTTGACTCACCATGGCCTGAATGTGCTGGCCCCTGGTTTGAGTAGCCCCCATAAGACTCCCATGTGTTAGGAGACTTGGTCCTCAGAGTGGCAGTGTTGGGAGGAAGGATGTAGCTTTAAGAGATGAAGGCCCCTCAGGTCACTGAGGCCTTGTGATAGTCCTCAACTGCCCCCCTGAGTTCTTACAAGAGGGTTATTAGAAAAGAAGTAAACATGTCCTCCCCTGTCCTTGGCTTGTAGCTGGAGCTGCACTCTAGCCCCTTCAAGTACTCCGGCCTTCTATGCAGCCTAGGTATGGCCTTCCCACACAGCATGGGCTGTATTGTTGGGACAGAACCTCAACAGCTCTGAAACCCCAAGACCTTCCTTTTCCTTGTAAAGTCAGCAGTCTTGGGTATTTTATGATGGCAATAGCACACAGGCCCTTACGCCTTTTCACATGGCCAGGGCCTTCTTGTCCTGTAGACCCTAATGGAGTCCGAAATGTTCCCATAGCACCGCTCTTTGCTCCCAGCCTCAGCTCCCTTCCCATTGTTATACCCCCGGGAAAACTCAGGCCTCTGGGGGTCTCAGCCCAGGACTGCGGTCACCCCAATCACCAGGCAGATTCAAAAGCTTGCTGCAAACTGCATGAGGCTTTATTGTTGTTAAACGAGCTAACCCCATGTTAGCTCAGGTCTTTCATCCACCCACCGCTAGCAAAGACAGCTGGAACCGGCTACAGAGAGATCTTGTAGGGCAGCATAAGGGGAGTGTGTAGGGGAACCCACAGGCTCAGGATTGGTGTGCCTCCAGGCTTGGAGGGCTTGTCCTGTGTTGATTGGCCAACTGGTTGTTATGGCCCATAGGCCCTCCCAGGGTGGTTGCTATGCTTTGTGCGTCATTGCTGTGCGCTTACCGTAAAGCACACCCAGGGTCGTAAAGCATAGCGCCACCAGCTAACTTCTGATTGGCTCCTTGTCACAAGGCAGGCATCTGACTTTCTAGTGACTAACTTCTGATTGGTTCCTTGTCATGAGGCAGGCATCTGACTTTCTAGTGACTAAGACAAGGTCATAGAGCACGTGTTCGGCCGTTATGGCTGCCAAATGGGAAGCTGGTCCCTTAATTCCCCCATTTTCTTTTTTGGAAATTCCAATCATGGAATTGCTGTCTCTCTAGTGTCCCCATCAGGGAGTGATAGATATTGGCATCCCCATGCAAGGGAGTCCCTCCTGACTTAGCATTTTAACCAGGGAAAATGGGCGGCGAATTCTTTTCCAAACTACTTCCTGCTGACTTTGGGACGAAGTTAGGGACCCCAGAAGGTTGAAATGCTAGTCAAAAGCAAAAAAGGAATTTAGGCAATGGGGAATCCATCAGGGGCTTTTGGTAGACTCTGTTGCAGAGACAGGGGTTGTCCACATCAGCTGGACTGGTTCACATCCACAGCAACTCCATGGCTCGCAGTCTGCTTAGAACAGCCTGTAGTCAGCAACTGGTACTCAGATGTCTGCCAGAAGCAGAAACCTGTTTAAGGCATGTTTAAACTAGGAACAGAGGTTAAAACTTATTTATTGAAGCCCACAGTGCAGAAAAAGCAGATATCTGGATATCTGTTCAAACAGCAGGAACATATTTATAACTTTGAGTCCTAGCAAAAAACTACAGATTTGGGCTTTATAGCAAAAAAAAAGAATGTACATTTTTCTTCTGTCCAGAGAGCCAGGTGTGGATTAGACAGAGGTGCCTTTGGCCTGATGAAAAGCCCTTTAAGTTTGTACTTAGATGACAACCAAAATAAACTTAAAAACCTTAAGCTTGTGCCTGAACAGTAGATAGTCACTATTTTACCAGCTAACATACTGACTAGTCTATAGTGGATCTGACTGCTTAATGCTGCCAAGTTGACAACCATTAATATTTCAGAGATCTGAGAAGAGTATATTTTATCCAAATCTACTAAAAAGTGACAGAAGCTAGTCCATATACAGTTAGCCATACCCAAGTTTCTCCATTACCGCTGGAGGCAGGTGTCTCAAAGACCAGCAATCTTCGCCAGGCCTATAAGGTGAGAGGTTTTTTCCTCTCTGTGGAAGAGAGACATGGAAAAGACTGACCTTGTTTTGTCTAGGTAAAGGGGGTGCAATCAATTTTCCAGTGTCCAGCAGCTTTGTCCACAGTCTCGGCAGGTTCTGGCAGGCGGCAGGTATCACATCTGAGCATCTCGCTCACTGGTCCAGGTGCAGGAACTGAGGTGCCTCATAATCTTCTTTGGAGGCTTTGGGTCACTGTCAGGATCTGGCGGTCTGTCTGATATTATAAACTTTAAGGATAACAATTTAAATACCATATTCTGAAGATCTCTGAAGCATTAGAGGTCTGTCTGTTTTAGTTACTTGCCTTAAGCACACAAGAAGCATACAGGTGGCTAGGTAAGGTCTTATTTCTGTAATTAATTTCCAGCCTGACTGTAACTGGTTTTAACTTAGTAAAATATTTGAAACTTAGCACAGCTGAATTTAAGACTGCATAGGGTTACCTTAAAGTCCTTAAACAGTAGCTACATGTACACATTTTAGCTGCTTGCTCAAATGAGACAGGGTTTTTCTGTGGCTTTGGACCCTGTCCTGGAATTCGATCTGCCGGACCAGGCAGGCCTTGAACTCATAAAGATCCATCTGCCTCTGCCTCCCGAGTGCTGGGATTAAAGGCGTATGCCACCAATGCCCTAAACTTAAAGGTGTGTGCCACCAACGCCCTAAACTTAACTTCTGAAAACATAAACTGTAACATCTTATAATAGATTAGCAGCTTTTATAAAACAAGAACTTTGCATTGTGAGGCTTTGCTTAAAAATGATTCTAAATTGAAGCTCTTTAAGTACAAACATTAACAAAAACAAACATTTAAAAAACTGGTTTTAAAAAGAAATTTAAATTCCCTTAATGTCTTTCTGTAATATATAGAATCATTGACATTTTAAATCTTAACTGAAAAACTTGTTTCTAAGATGGTACCTCTAATTTCCATGTGGTCACCTTTAGTCAAGATGGCGGTTTAAGTATCCTTTTTCAACTTCAGCAAAATGGCGACCAGTCAGCCATGTGACCAGTTTGCCATGTGGCTGGTTACAAAATGGCCGTAACTTGCACCATTTGCTTAGTTACATGCTTGCAACAGAACTTAGGTTATAACAGGAAATAGAATATTTTAAAACAAGTATACATAAATTACTTGAGAAATAAACAGGACTTTTTAAACAGAATTAGCTTAATATGGTTAAAATTTTAACTTATATTATCATTTTTAAAATTTACTATTTGTAGACATGAGAAACCATAGCAAACAGTTTACATTTTTTTCTTTTAACAATCTTTTCTCTGACCTTCTACGACTTGCTTTAACTCTCTATAACCTTTTTATATACTTTTAGTTCATTCCTCTGATTTTCTTAGACATTCTTAGACAAATTTCCTTTTTTTCTTTCCCTCTTTATTACTTAAGTATCCTACATTTTTCCTCATTTCTCAGTCAACATAAAAATTTTTATCAAAGTCCCTTTTACAGTTCTTAATAACTTTAAGGCCTTTTTTTTTTTTTTTAAGAAGTCCGGATCAGGCCAGATAAGTTCATACGCTCCAGCTCCATGTGCTCAAGGCAGAGAGACCTGGGGTGGGGGTGCTGCTGGTAACTCCCCCCCAGACCCTCAGCCAATGCAGGGGTGGGAAAAAGACCCCCGAGGCCCCCCTGCATACCATGTGTGTGGAGCACAAAAAGACAGGCAGATGGTGGCCTTGCAGCCATGTTCCCTCAGAGCAGGGAAACTCCCGAGGCAGGCAGGACGGCAGCTGGGGCAAAAACAGCCCCACTTGGCATGCCTCACAGACCCACAGGTGGGAATAGAAAGGGGGTGGTATGGTGGATCCTGAATTGAAAACCAATGATGGTAACACAGAATAGACAGGAAAGAATAGACACCAACCCAATCCGCCCCCGAAGCTTATAAGGCAATGGCGCTTATAAGGCAATGACGCTGGGAAGACGGGCAGCAGAACCCGGTGGCTACAATCACCGCTAACTGAGGAGGATCCAAGTCCTTGGCCTCCGTTCATTCCTCCTGGGTGTCCTCAGAGCAGCAGTCTGTCCTCCAGACGCATCTGCTGATCACAGTTGAGGTGGCTCTAGCCGAGCGCCACGTGCTCAGAGCATCAAGAAAAGACCCCTGACCCACGCATGCCATGTGCATGGGCAGTAGGGACAGAAAGACATGTTTAACACAGACTAGGGTCCTATTCGGAATTTCAGATGGCTAGCCCCATGGAAATCAACTTGGTTCGAAACCAAGTCTCCCCTATAGATTTCGGAAGGCTGCTGCCCGAACCTCTGCCCTAAATAATTCTTGTAGGCCTACTCACAGATGTCGCCAGAAACCCCAACATAGGACTTCCACATCCATAAAATTAACAGAAATAGTAAAATGACTCACAAGCAGGAGGTTAGGGCGTGGGCTGCAAGATAAAAGATCAGATAACAGATAACAAACCTGTTGCTCAACTGTTCAGTCACCCAGCCCATTCCAATCTTCCAGGCTTAACAGACATTAGACAGGACAGACATTAGACAAACTGCAAGGCAAAGAAATGGTGCCCCAAACCGAAATTACAAACAACCCTTGGACTTTCGTCCAGGGCGGGACTTCAGGGTCTCGAAATACGTCTATTTCCCCCTGAGGTCCGAATTATACAAATCACGAGTCCCTCACAGGCTCAGATCAACAAAACAGCAAATTCAAGTGGCACCAACCAACAAAAACAAGCAAACATATAACATTGAACATATAAGTTGTGAGCTCGAATCATCTTACCTCCAAGATCGAATCCACTCAGGTGAGGGGTGGTCGCAAATCCCGGACGAGCCCCCAAATGTTAGACCCCCCCAGAAAACTCAGGTATCTGGGGTCCCAGGCCACGACCACGGTCACCCCAATCACCAGGCGGATTCGAGAGCTTGCTGCAAACTGCATGAGGCTTTATTGTAATTTAACGAGCTAACCCCATGTTAGCTCGGGTCTTTCACCAACCCAATCCGCCCCCGAAGCTTATAAGGCAATGGCGCTTATAAGGCAATGACGCCTTATAAGCGCCATTGCCATAGCCATGGCGGATGGCTAGCAAAAGACAGCTCCTAGGGCCTCCCAAGAGATCTCATAGGGCAGCATAAGGGGAGTGTCTAGGGGTACACACAGGCTCACGATTGGTGTGCCTCCAGGCTTGGAGGGCTTGTCCTGTGTTGATTGGCCAACTGGTTATTATGGCCCATAGGCCCTCCCAGGGTGGTTGCTATGCTTTGTGCGTCATTGTGTGTCCGTAAAGCACACCCAGGGTCATAAAGCATAGCTCCACCAGCTAACTTCTGATTGGTTCCTTGTCACAAGGCAGGCATCTGACTTTCTAGTGACTAAGACAAGGTCATAGAGGACGTGTTCGGCCGATATGGCTGCCAAAAGGGAAGCTGGTCCCTTCAGAGGTAGAGCCGATCAGCGTCAAAGCCTGAACCTTCCAAGCCCCAAACCATGGTAGCCATGAGGTTTGGCCTGAGTGGGGGAGCGTGGACTTGGAAACTCCTAGCAACCCAATGGTGATAAAGACCAGACACAGGAATCTTGTCATCTTCAGAGAGCTCTCAGTTCCATGCTGCAAAACTGGAGTCTCTTCTTTATTTAGCATCTTCATGGCTGTTCTCTAACTGTGCTTCCCAGACCCTGAGGCCATTTCTCTCTCTTCCAATTGACCCCTCTGCCTCGACCCTCCTAAGTCTCTTTGTGCTCATTTGTCCCATACATCTCACCCTCCGCCCTGGTGC
The DNA here is from genome assembly GCF_003668045.3 of Cricetulus griseus. Classification (NCBI taxonomy): domain Eukaryota; kingdom Metazoa; phylum Chordata; class Mammalia; order Rodentia; family Cricetidae; genus Cricetulus; species Cricetulus griseus. The sequence continues at coordinate 37,601,497 of NC_048598.1, read as the reverse complement.
AGGCCTATTCAAATGATTAATTCTGTAGAGGTGCAAACTAGGAGGCATTCTCCACTGAGGCTATGCCAATCAATAGCAGATTAGCTAGTATTTGAAATACATTTGTAGGCCGGAGTTCTGGAGGTATGGACCTATGGAACAGGAGAAATTCCCTAATGGAATTTTCCTGGCTCCCGACTCTGCATAAGATTTGTCTGTTGGCAAGTCTGTAGTACATTTTCCTGATTTATGGTTAATGTGAGTGGGCCAAACCCATTGTGGGCAGTGCCATTCCTAGGCAGGTGGTCCTGGATGGCACAAGAAAGCTGGCCGAGTAAGCCATGGGAAGCAAGCTAGTAAACAACATTCCTCCGTGGCTTCCCGACTCCAGGTTCCTGCCCTGACTTCCGTGACCCAGGATATGTAACGCAAATAAATAATTTCCTTCCAAAATTGCTGTTGTTTATAGTGTTTTTTTCCACAGCAATAGAAACCCCAAGACAGTCACTAAGAGAAATAAAATTAGAAAATTCACAAATGTGTTGCAATTAAAGAACAGATTAAAAAAAAAAAAACAAAAAAAACCGGATTCCTGAGTGGCTCTTCGCTCCGCCCCAAGGCGTGGCAACGTCGCATGACGTCGTAAGGACGGGGATGCGATATATAAAGCTGGCCTGAGAGCTCATTCCGCACTCTGAGCTGAGGTGGCGGGCTGCGCAGTTGGTCTGCTGGGCTGCATTGCCATTTTGCTGTCACGGTCTTTTCCCGGAGTAGCACGTGTGTGTGCCTGTGTTGTGTGAGTGACAGCAAGACTCGGCCAGGTTCGTCCCCTGCTGCCTCTTCCCTTAGCCTGGGAGGTAGTCTGCAGGATTCTTTTCTTTGCTCGCCGCCCACTCGGTGTGCGGAGTGCTTGTCTTTTTGATTTTGGAACTTGTAAGCGTCTTCCCCCCCCTTCCAAAAATTTTTTTCTTTTGGCTTGGTGCCTCCAGGGCTGGTTTCCCTGGTCCGGAATAACCGCTTCCTGAATAGGGTCACCAGCCCCGCCTCAGGTTGCCCCCCCCCCCCAGCTTTGCCCAGCAGGTCTCCGTAGCATAGCCACACCTGCCTCAGTATGTTTGGGATCAATCATCCTCCACTTTTTATAAAAGACATTAAGGCCGGACTGAAAAACGTAAATGTTGTCTTTATTGTCCTGCAGTTAGAACGCGTGACCAGAATCAAAGACGGCCATGAAGTGAGATCCTACAAAGTAGCCGATGAAACGGGAAGCATCACTATTTCTGTATGGGATGAGATCGGAGAGCTCATACAGACAGGGGATATTATTCGTTTGACCAGAGGATATGCTTCAATGTGGAAAGGATGCCTGATACTTTATACTGGAAGAGATGGTGAACTTCAAAAAATTGGAGAATATTGTATGGTGTATTCAGAAGTGCCAAATTTCAGTGAACCAAACCCAGATTATACAGGGCAGCAGAACAAAGCGGTACAAAATGAGAAGGACAGAGTGAGTGTTGGTACTTTTGGGCCAGTTGGAAATGGTGTTAAGACTAGGCCTGAATCAAGGGGATATCATCTTCCATATACTGGTACAAGAAGTGGCCGGAAACCCATCAATCAACAGCTTCCAGGAGCTCATAGTAGTCAAACAGTCATGACCACAATAAGTAATAAAAGGGATCCGAGAAGAGTCTTTAAAAGATGGCCTAAGCTAAAGAGACTCATATAGTTTTTAAACTGCGTGTCCTACTTGAATACTTAGTGCACTTTTATTTATGATTAACTGTGAAGAGTTTGTCTTTTACAGATTTCCTTTGACATTTTGGGTTTGCTAAGAATGGTTGGTTTTTACTGCACGATGTTGTGCTGCTCAATTACATCCTATTGAAGAATAGGAACTCTGAAAGCGGGAACATTTATTTTTAGAGCAAGAACTTACTGGGTATCACTTGAAAACCTGTCCCTGTTTCAAGGGTGAGCTACTTATGACACCAGCTTTATAGCCTCTGTAAGTCTTTTGCCTATCCTTACTCCAGGATTTTTACTTCTACCTGACAACCTGTAGCAGGTTGTCACATGGCTATAAGAATTCAATCTGAATTGTATTTGCTACAATATTTATCTACCACAAGTTTTCTGTTTTGTTTTTTAATAATCAGATCAACCTGGTGTGGTAATGCACAACTTTCACCCCAACACCTTGGAGACAGAAACAGAGGCATGTAACAAAATTAAAACAAATAACAGCAAATACCCTTAAATCAACAACCTGGATCGATAACTTAATGAACAAATAAGTAGAAAAATGAAAAAAAAAGTAAATTGAAAGCCAGTACAAGTAAGGAGCTAGAAAATATCCTGAGAGGTCAATAAAACAATGGATAGAGAGAAAATCAGTGAGACTAAAAGTTACAGCTTATTTTTGAACTTTGAAACCCTAAATATTCCACAGAAAATTATTATAATGAATAGAAAAACCCAGCAAGGTAGCAACATACAAGGTCTGTTCATAAAGATAAGTTTTATTTCTGAGCATTAAAAATATATAATCTGGAGAAGCAGCCCGGCCTCCATCCACCAGCCCACGTAGGCCAGGAGCTGTTTCCGGTTCCTGTTCATCACGGCTGCTCAGAGTCATCTGACACAAGCAAACTTCGTGCTGGACCAAGTTCGGCGGCGGTGGGTTCCGAACACCTAACACCCAGAGTCAGCCCAGCCTCCATCCACCGGCCAGGAGCTGTTTCTGACTCCTGTTCGTCGTCGATGCTTAGATTCATCTGACAAAAGCGACCTGCATGCTGGATGGACTTCAGCAGCGGGATCCGACACACCGAGGCCTGGTGACAGCTCTGCCTCCAACTGCCAGCCCAGCGGGACCCGGCACTCCCGAACACTGCCGACACCCGGGTAACAGTGACACCTCCATCCACGAGAAGAGGACCGACATCAGAGTATTGGATCTGTTTGCATCTACCAGAAGAGAACCTTGGTCCCATACCGACCAGGAGAACTAGAAACTCTTGCTACCCCCACCAGAAGAAAGGATGAGAAGAGGACAAGGTAAAAGCACATCCAACAACAGAAAACCCAGTATAATACCACCGGAGCCTAGGAACCATACACCAGTAAGACCTCAACATCACGATGCAGATGAACCAGAAGAGAATGACCTTAAAAACATCTTCAGGAAAATGATAGAGGACCTCAAAGAGGACATGAGAAAATCCCGAAAATGGAAAGATCTCCCATGTTCTTGGATAGGTAGGATCAACCTAGTAAAAATGGCAATCTTGCCAAAAGTAATCTACAGATTCAGTGCAATCCCCATCAAAATCAGAACACAATTCTTCACTGACCTTGAAAGAACAATTCTCAACTTTATATGGAGAAACAAAAGACCCAGGATAGCCAAAACAACCCTGTAAAATAGAGGAACTTCTGGAGGCATCACCATCCCTAACTTTAAGCTGTATTACAGAGCTATAGTCCTGAAAACAGCTTGGTATTGGCACAAAAATAGACAGGTAGACCAATGGAATAGAGTTGATAACCCTGATATTAACCCAGACACCTACAAACACCTGATTTTTGACAAACAATCCAAATTTATATGATGGAACAAAGAGAACATCTTCAACAAATGGTGCTGGCTAACTGGATGCAAACATATAGAAGACTACAGATAGACCCAAGCCTATTGCCATGCACAAAACTTAAGTCTAAATGAATCAAAGACTGAACCTACTAGAAGATAAAGTGGGAAATAACCTTGAATACAGGAGACCGCTTCCTGAACATAACACCAGTAGCACAGACACTGAGATCAACAATTAATAAATGGGACATCCTGAAACTCAGAAGCTTCTGTAAGGCAAAGGGCACAGTCAGCAAGACAATGACAGCCCACAGACTGGGAAAAGATATTCACCAACCCCACATCTGACAGAGGGCTGATCTCCAAAATATACAAAGAACTCAAGAATCTATTCTCCAAAACACCAAACAATCCAATTAAAAAATGGGATACAGAACTAAATAGACAATTCTCAATAGAGGAATCTAAAATGGCTGAAAGACACATAAGAAAGTGTTCAACATCCTTAGCCACCAGGGAAATGCAAATCAAAACAACTCTGAGATACCATCTTACTCCTGTCAGAATGGCTAAAACCAAAATACCAATGACAGTTTATGCTGGAGAGGATGCAGAGAAAGAGGAACACTCCTTCACTGCTGGTGGGAGTGCCAACTTTTACAGCCACTTTGGAAATCAGTATGGCGACTCCTCAAGAAAATGGGAATGAGTCTACCACAAGATCCAGCAATTCCACTCCTAGGCATATACCCAAAAGAAGCACATTCATGCAACAAGGACATCTGTTCAACCATGTTCATAGTAGCATGATGGGGAATGTACTGTGTATGTTTATCTTATTGATTGTTAAATAAAATACTGTTTGGTCAATGAGACAGCAAGTTAGGCAGGACTAGGAGTCAAAGAGGATTCTGGGAAATGTAGTAGAGAAGTGGTGATCCAGGCAGGAAGTGACAAAGCAAGGAGACTCATATTTAAGGGAAGGGGAAACAGGAAGGGCCCCTTTTTCCCGTTCGCCTCCTCCAGCGGCAGGATATGATCCACCGGCAAGGAGGGACGCGAATAAGGTGTCTGATAAAATAAGTCTTATAACATATATAGATTTATGATAATTAATACTGAGCTAGCAGATGAGAAGTCCTAGTCATTGGCCAAGCAGCTTTGAACCTAATACAAGTTTCTGTGTATTCATTTGGGCCTAACTCGGGCGGGTGGCTGGCGTAAAGCTCACACGTGGTGGTGGGGTTCAGGCAGCTTTTGGCAGAAAGATTTATCATAACAGTAGCATTATTATGTAATAGCCAGAAACTGGAAGCAGTCTAGATGCCCCTCAGCTGAAGAATGGATAGAGAAAATGTGGTACATTTGCACAATGGAGCACTACTCAGCAGAAAAAAGCAATGGAATCTTGAAATTTGCAGGAATATGGATGGAACTCGAAGAAACCATTCTGAGTGAGGTAACTCAATCACAAAAAGACAAACATGATATGTACTCAGTCATATGTGGACCTACTTTATGATACATAGTAGTGACCGTGCTTTATCAGAGCTGTTTTTAATGATATTGCTCAGAATGGTTTCCTTCCAGATGATGATTGAGAAGCTAATTTAAAAAAAAAATGGTGCCAGGTACCACAAGAGTAACAGAATTGTGCTCTTTTCTGGAATTTTGTTTTTTACTTTTTTCGTTTTGTTTTGTTTTGTTTTTAAATGGAGTGTTCTGGATGTCTCTACAATTTTGTTCAAATGACTGCAGAACATGGAAAAGCTATTTCTGCTATTGATGCATAACATACTGCTAATATATATATATATAAATATATATATATATATATACATATATATATATATATATGTACACACATAATTTGAATTTTTGGAAACTTTAGCTGTGTTGTCAACTTTGGAAAAAAGTATCCCAGTTTACCGTGTTGAGTTGGCATTGTACAGAAATTAACAGCCATATTGGTCTAGAAATGTTGAACTTAATTTTTTTCCATTTGTACAGGGGTAACGCACTGTATTAAATATGTAAGGTGTTATCTATGTAGATTTAATTACAAAAACTAATAAAGTATTCTCTAAATAAAAAATATTAAAAAAGAAATAAAAGTCCATGAAAGTGAATATATATAATCTGAAAAATAAACTACAAAGGCAATTTTATTTGCTATATAAATCAATTATATTATTGTAATGAAATACCTGAGGCTATTAACTTGAATAAAAAGAATGGACTATTTGGGCTCATGGTTCTGGAGGTTCCAAAGGGCTCATTTCCTTTGGGTACTGGATGAAGGAAACATCAAAAGTGAAAATAAAGATTCCGTTGAATCAAACCATTTCTATATTGAATCAGAGAGTAGAGCTAGCTCAGATACTGGAGTCCCACAGTCTTCTTTGAAGATGTAATAATCTAAGGATCTTCTACTAGGCTCTATTTCTAGAAGATTCCATCACCTTTCAATCATACCATCTCAGAGTTCAGATCTTTAATACATGGATCTGTGGGAGACACTATCCATACTCAAGTTATAGTCTTTCCACAAAGTAAAATATTTGGAAATTGAAAGACTTGTACAATGAATGCTAAAACATTGCTGAAAAAGTTAAAGACACAAATAAATGGAAATGCATGCTGTTTTCATGTATTAGAAGATGTCATATTGTTAAGATATCAATATTACAAAAAAGATATCAATATTACTCGAGACAACCTACAAATGAATGAAATTCACATAAAATACAAGATTTTTTTTTTTCAGAACTAAATAAGGTCATTCTTAAATTCATATGGACATAGTATCCTGAATGGACACAAGAATCTTGAAAAAGGTCAAAGCCAGAAGACTCACATGGTGGTTTGAAAGAAAATTGCCCCCATAAGGAGTGGAGGTATGGCCTTGTTGGAGGAAGTGTGTCACTGTGGGGGTGGGCTTTGAGGTCTCCTATGCTCAAGCTACACCAGTGACACAGTTCACTTCCTGCTGCCTGCAGATCAATATGTAGAACTCTCAGCTCCTTCTCCAGCACCATGTCTGCCTGCAAACAGTCATGCCCTGCCATGATGGTAATGGACTAAACCTCTGAAACCGTAAGTGACTCACCCCAATTAAATATTTTCCTTTGTAAGAGTTGCCATCGTCATGGTGTCTCTTCACAGTAATAGAAACCCTAACTAAGACAACTCACATTTATTGATTTCAAAATTCACTACAAATGTAGACTAATCAAGACAAAATGGTGCTGGCATAAAGACAGACATGTGGCCCAAGGGGATGAAATAAACACCTGAAAAGATTCTGTCAACATGATATTGAGTAGCACTATTCTTGGGGAGACATAAACAAAGTCTATTCACCCCAGAAAGGGAACTAATGATAGAACAAAAAGCAGCTACCACCAAAGTCCAATGAACCAGTGAATTTTATTGGGGTTACTTATGGGAATATGGATGACGGTTTACTTACAGGATCAGAAATGACTCAATAACAGCTGCATCACAAAAGCCCACCCCAGCTTGGATGACAGTTTATGAAAGCTGAATAATTGGAGTGTACTGAACAGTCTTCAGGCAGCTCAACAGGTTGGAGAATATCATTTCCAGGTGGCTGGCTTGGTCGGAGGCTCTTCTGGGAAGCCCAGCTGGTCTTTATTTATAGGCAGCTCAGCTCATCTGACAGTATTTCTCGGCAGTCCTTATTCTTTTTCTTTTCTTTTTTTTTTCTTCTGGTTTTTTTTGAGACAGGGTTTCTCTGTGTAGCTTTGGAGCTATCCTGGCACTCGCTCTGGAGACCAGGCTGGCCTCGAACTCACAGAGATCCGCCTGCCTCTGCCCCCCAAGTGCTGGGATTAAAGGTGTGTGCCACCAATCCCCCGGCGGCAGTCCTTATACATGCTCAAGAAGAAAGGCATAGTGAATCTGGTCGGTTTTGTGGACTTCTGAAGCCATTGAGTTGTCTGTTTCCTGAGCTTCAAGAGCTTCCCTGCTGCATGAAATGTGTCATCTCCTCTAAGAACACCTGCTGTTCTATCTCCCTGTAAATGTCCTGTGTCTTAATGAGATTCCAGCTTAGGACATCCTGTTGTTTCACCTTCCTTTAAATATCTTGTCTTAAAATGTTGTTTTACTTCCCTTTAACATCTGAGTCTTAACCAGCTTCACTGGAAACTGGTGTATAACATATAGTTAAAAAAGACAACCCAGGACCAGGAAAGATGACTCAGTGGTTAAGAGCATTGGCTTCTCTTCCAGAAGACCTAAATTTGGTTTCTAGAACCCATGCAGTTCATAACTCCAGTTTCATGGATGCCCTCTTCTGGCCTCCATAGTGCACAGACATGCATGCAAGCCACTTAACACATATAAAATTAAAGCAAAATTAAACAAGCCCGCCAAAAACCCCCAACAACTTGAGAAGGCAAGAAAATATAAATTATAAATGTGGTAAGAATGATACTTAACACTATATAGGAAGCTCTTCAGATGCAGTGACAGTGGCAGAACCCAGTTTGATTTAAGCAATGGGTAAAAGAGGATGTCTTGGTTAGTAGCCTATTGCTGTAAGAGACACCATGACCTTGGCAACTCTTATAAAGGAAAGCATTTAATTGAGACTGGCTTATAGTTCAGAGGTTTAGTCCATTATCATCATGGTTGGGAGCATGGTGACACAAAGGCAGACATGGTGCTGGAGAGGTAGCTGAGAGTTCTACATGTGGATTGGCAAGCAGCAATAGAGGGAGGGAGACAGACAGAGACAGAGAGAGGAGAGAGAGAGAGAGAGAGAGAGAGAGAGAGAGAGAGAGAGAGAGAGAGAGTTTTGACTTGGCTTGAGCATCTGAAACCTCGAAGCCCATCCTCAGTGACACACTTCCTCTAACAAGCCCACACCTCCTAGTAGTGGCACTCCCTATGAGGAGCCTATGGGAGACATTTTCATTCAAACCATCACAGAGGGTTAGAAAATTCTCCAGAGATGATATGAAAATGGCCAATGAGCACATGTAAAGAAGCTCCATTCATTAATCCTTAGAGGAATTCAATTCAATGCTACAAGGAGATATATTCTTTAGGATTGCTACTTGAAAGAAGATAAAAAATCATATGCATTAAAGAAGCTGTGTACCCAACTGGAAGGTGTGTAAAAGTATAACTGCTGTGGAAAACATGATTTCTTAAAAACTAAAAACAGAATTACCATAGAATGCATTGACCCACATTTGGATATGCACCCCAAATAATCAAAGCAGGGTCTGAAAGAAACACTTTCCCATATTCACAGTCGTGGTAGCCAAAATAACTACAAGATGGATGCAATCTAAATGCCCACTAGTAGATGATTAGATAAGCTAAATGTGGTGTACAACTGTATACACACACACACACACACACACACACACACACACACACACAATGGAAACTCAGCTTTAAAAATAATGGATTCTGGAGCTAGAAAGATGGCTCAGAAGTTAAGAGCACTGACAAATCTAGAGGACCCAGGTTTGATTCCCAACACATGCATGATGGTTTACTACTCTTATAACTCCAGTTCCAGAGAATATGATGCTCTCTAATGGCCTGTATGGGTGCCAGTCACTCATGATACATAGAAATACGTGAAGGCAAACACCCTTATACATAAAATAAAAATAAATCTATTTTTTAAAAAATGGATTTGACATATGCAACAAAAGACAAAACATTATGCTAAGTGAAACAAGCCAGTCATAAAAAAATAAATAGCAATGATTCCATTTATATGTGCATTTTAAATAGTCACAACCATCGATACAGAAAGTAGGATGGTGGTTGCTGAGGAAGGTTTGGGGAAAATCTGAATTACTCTTTTGTCTGACTTATAAGATGAAAGGGCTATGGAAATGAAGATAGCATAGCATTGTGAGTGCATTTAATAGCACCAGACTCTACACTAAAATGGTTTTACAAAATAATTTTTGTTTTGAAACTTACAATAAAAGTAATTTTTAAAAGGAACTTACAATAAAACTAGTAAAGAAAATAATTTTCAAGCTCTCTTAGGTGTTCTGGGGAAGGCAGATTTTGACAGTGAACTTACAGTTTGAGTAATAGCATAGTTGTGGTAATTTAAAGTAGTTGTTCTTATTGCAACACAGCACCCTAGATCATGTCCTGGGGCAAGGCACTGGAATCTGAAAGTTCTTTGGTTAATAGAAATACATGGCTTTGCTTCTGCTAATGTAGCATGAGAGGGTGGGGTGCTATAATTAAAAAAAAAATCTGAGGGCTAGAGAAAAAACTCAGTGGTTAAGGGCAGTGGCTACTCTTCCAGAAGAGCAGAGTTCTATTCCTAGCACCCACATGATGGCTCACACTGTCTGTAATTCCAGTTCCAGGGGCTCTGAAACCCTCTTCTGGCCTCCAAAGGCCCTGAACACCAGATGAAAACCCATGTGGTGCACAGACATACACCATACACGAGGGCAAAACACCCATATTCATAAAATATAAATAAAGGGGATTTTTAAAAATCTGGATGAAAGGTTAACAATTGTCTGAAGACAGAAATGACTTGCTCTAGAATAGAAAGCTACACGGAATAGATATTAAAATGCTACTACATTAAGGAAATGCTACCAGGTGGGTTGTAAAACCCACCAAGAGCTCTATCAAAGAGATTAGGGGAAGAGCCCTCCCTCCTTCCAAAGACTTGGTCACATTTTCCAAATTATTGGAAAAAGAGAAATTAATAAATGTTATCTTTATTTTTTTTTATTTTTTTGCCCAAATGTAACTTACAGGAACTGGAAGGGTTGGGCCAGGACAATGGGTCGACAGATGAAAACATGCCTTTGATGAAATGAAATACTAGGTGATTAAAGTCCTGGAAAGATTCCCTGAGCTCAAGGCCGGGGCTAGGCTGCCCTTCTCTCATCTGCACACCCGGAGAGAGTAACTGAAAACCAACTAACCAATAAAACTCAGCGCAGAGTTCAGGGGATATCCCAGAAGCATGTGACATGAGGAAAGGACTTCAAAAGAGGCTGGAAAACTCATCACTAGATAAGAACATAATTAGCTAAAACTGATAGATAACAGTTACTCATACTCAGTTAAAGATCACATCTGAACTGTAAGCATGCTGTGTGTGTTACTTTTGAAGCTGGCCAAGAACATTTGGGGGTGGCTTGTCGGTGTCTTGATACCTAGGGATGTTAGGTGTTGCCCCAAGCCCTTGTTTTAGTCCTGCTTACCTTTCCCTTTGCTGTGGCATCTCCAATTGGATGCTATGTTGTTATTTTTTTCCTCCCTTCAAACCCTCTAATCCCATTTCTATTTGCCTTTCAATCAATGCTGTCCAAGCCAATCTTGCTTATGTATACATAACTGGGGGCTACAGGGAACCCTTCTAGAGTCACTTCTATTTCTCTGTGGATTCCAGGAGCAGATGTCTATACATTTTTGCACAATTAGCCTAATATATGTGTGAGACTTTGTGGAGCATGTGGTGTGTGTGTGTGTGTGTGTGTGTGTGTGTGTGTGTGTGTGTGTGTGTGTGATCTTTGGTACATCTGCTCTACTGTGCTGGTGTGCAAAAACAACCAGAGGTACACAGGTGGTACCTAACTGAATGTCAATCTAAGGAAACTTTGTTGGCCTGAGAGTTAAATTCAACGTTAATTTTTGCTTAACATAAAGTATCATTGTTTCAATATTTTAATAACCTAAACATTTTAAAATTATACTTAACTAGAGTTTCATAGAAAAATGAGCAGTAGACAAGACTCGTTGATGAACCATAATTTGCAGGTTCCCACCCTATCAAATCATTGTCTAGTACAGTAGCCACCAGTCACTGGTGACTAGGGAGAACTTGAAATGTGGCCAGTTTGCATTGAGATGTGCTGAAAGTACAAAATAGACCCCAAGTTTCCAATTCTTACCACACATACACACAGAGAGAGAGGGGGCAGGGAGAGAGAGAGAGAGAGAGAGAGAGAGAGAGAGAGAGAGAGAGAGACAGAGAGAGAGAGAGAGACAGACAGACAGAGAGAGAGAGAGAGAGAGAGAGAGAGAGAGAGAGAGAGAGAGAGAGAGAGGGGAAGAAAAAGAACCTCACAAGTAATTTTATATTAATTACATGTTGAAAAATTTTCCATATGAATTAGGTTAAACTATATTACTTTGTCCATTTCTGCTCAGCCTTTGAAATGTGACTATTAGAGAATGTCTGCCTATATATGTGGCTGGTCTTCTGTTGAAAAGTAATGGCATTAAGCTTTGCTGAATAAATTCAGAGGGCTTCCAAAGCATGGCTCTGAAAGTTAAAATTGCTCCTCACGTATCTTACACCTGCCTGGGTAAGGGTGCTGGTATTCCCCTGCCACCAGACTATGAGGTTTCTATAAGAACATTAAGATGAGGGTGGGACGAGGCAGTAACAAGCAGGGGGTGTCCAGGGCCTGTTGACAGTCTACCTTCCTGACAGTAAGCTTTATTTATTCTGCCAGGCTTTGATGCTGAGAGCAAACTTAAATGTTAGATGATGACAAATGATGGCATGTCTCTAAGATTCGAAACACGAAGGACTGCCCAGTGCAGTCTTCCTGCTGAATGCAAGAGAATGGTTTTCATGTTAGACTTCAGAGTAGCACAGTTATGAGGGCAGATGACACATTCTTTAGGATGACCAATGCAGAGGTCCATTGTGATTCTAGGGAAGATTCAAGCTCAATGTGTTCCCTCAAGTTTGAGAGTCAAATTGAGTACTGGTTAGATGAAAGTGTAGCATATTTTCCTCGACTTACGTAAACTCAGTCATTTATCTGTCACTTGGACCCATGCATGTGTGTGTAGGTGTGTGTGCGTGCATGTGTCTGTGCCAGGTGTGTGCACCCACACAAATGTGTGTGCATGCAGCATGTGCACACGTGTGTCTATGTGTGTGTCTGTGAGGGCACACAGGCATAGTGCATGTGCTAACCTAGGGTTTGCTGAGGCCAGAGAAGGATGTTAGCTACTCTGCAGCTCTCCACCTTATCCCCTTGAGGCAGGGTCTCTCACTGAACCTGTAGCTTGCACCTTTTCAAGTATGGCTAAGCAGCAAGCCCTAGCAATCCTCTAGTCCCTGCCACTCACAGCACTGGGGTTACAGCCATGTAAGGCCATGCCCAGCTTTTTATGTGGGCCCTGGAAACCCCAACTAAGGCAGAATTCATGCTTGTGTAGCAAGTACTGTATTCATTGAACTGCCTTTCCGGCACCTGTCACTTGGACTCTCAAAGCAGCTAGTTTCTGACAAAGAAATAAAAATGTTCCAGGAAAAAGTCAATAACCATTATTATGTATATATTCATTCATCAATATGTAAGTACCTAGTGAAATGCAAGCCCCTGGGAAACATTAGTAGGCTCTCCTTCAGGTAGGTCTAATCTAGAGGTAATGTAAAATAGTGCAGAGAGGGTGCTGGAAAGATGGCTCAGCAGTTAAGAGCACTGGCTGATCTTCCAGAGGACCTGGGCTTCAATTTCTAGCACTCAGATGGCAGTTCATAACTGTCTATAACTCCAGTTCCAGGAGATCCAACACCTTCACACAGACATACATGCAATGCCAAAAAAAAAAAAAAAAAAAAAAGTGCAATGAAAATTCCACAGCAACAGAGGGAGGTACCACTGCAGGAGCACAGTCCGATGGCATTATTTCATGTGGGAGTGAAATCTCTTCAACCCAAGCAAGACGTCTAGGGCTTTGCACCAGGCAAGAAATTCAGGTTTCAGTTAGGAAGTAATGAGGAATTAGCAAAGGAAAGGGAATGGCTGATATAGGGAGTGTCCAGGACTGCTCATAATTCTGAGATATGTGTTGTGGAATACTTAACTAAGCAAAGATGTGTTACATTTGTTTCTGCTGTAGAAATTTACTTCAGCTGTGTAAAGGTGTGTTATATTTCTTTATGCTGCATTTGTTTAATGATGTAAGGATGTGTCCTTAATTATGTAAAGATATGTTTTGTTTGTTTTACCCTGCCTGCCTAAGGTACCTGGTTGGTGTAATAAAAAGCTGAAAGGTCAATAGCTAGGCAGGAGAGGGATAGGCAGAGAGAACACACACACACACACACACACACACACACACACACACACACACACACACACACACACGGAGAGACGAGAAGGAGAAAGAGAAGGACATGCCTGGGGCAAAAGCCAGGCAGCCACCAGCCAGCCAGACACAGTGAAAGTAAGCAATGAGAGTAAGATATTCAGAAGGAAGGAAAAGGTAAAAATCCCCAAGGCAAAAGGCAGATAAAGAGAAACAGGCTAATTTAAGTCAAAGAAAAAAAGAAGCTAGCCAGAAACAAGCCTGAGCATTCATAACTAATAAGAAGTCTCTGTGTCATGATTTGGGAGCTGATTGGTGGCCCATAAGAAAAAGCCTGCCACAGGGTCAGGAAGGAAGGGGAAAGTCAAAATTTCTAATCCTGTATTAAACATAAGGATTTTACTTATTGATTAATGACGGTAACAATAGCTTAAATAAGGGGAAAGATAGTATATGCAATTCTAACAAAAATCACTTATCCTGTGTAATATTATTTGTATATATGTTTTCAGGCCTGCCCATTTGACACTAGACAAGCAGTTGGTGCTCTCTTCCCTGCAGAAGACCATCCCTCCCCCCCACTCCCAGGATTCCTTAGTTACCTCTAGTTCTTTGTGTAGGGTTGAAGCCTTGTGGGCTTTCCCCTGTCCATTGGTATCCTTGTTCAGCTCACAATTGGGCAGCCATGATGGTAAGACTTTATGGGGCTAGCTAATTAAAAAAAAAAAAAAAAGATCATGAATTTGAAGGAGAGAGGGGAGGTGATTTGGGAAGGTTTGGAGGGTAGAAAACAAAGCAAGAAATGTTGTATTTAAAATCTCAAAAGTAAAAAAATAAAAATAAATACAATACAAAGTGTATTCAAGATTTCATGTAAGCAGAACCCTCAGATTCCAGGGAAATCTAACTTAAAGACCAGGCAGAGTTTGGGAGTCTAACCACAATGTGGTGCCTAACAGAGACTGGTTCTTACAGAAAACACTTTAGGTTCATAGTATAATTGACCAAAAACTTAGATTTGAACTTCTTTCAGATGTGGGTCCACGCCCAGCTCTAAAGCCCATAAAAACATGACCTTACAACAGCTTACTTTCTCTAAGACCCAGTTCCATCTGGAAAGTGTCATGTGATGCTGACCTCTGGCCCACTGAGGTTGTTTTGAGAATGGTCATGATAAACAGTAAGTCCGAAAATGCCTGAGGAGGGCTTAGCTATTGTGTCAGGGAATAGAGAGGATGTGGGCTGTTATTGTTTCTGCCACTGTTGAGTAGACTCTGGGTCCAATTACAGGTGACAATTCCTTTAATCCAAATTTAGGTTTTGACAGAGTACAGAAATATGTCAGAGCTTGCTTTCATTCTAGACATGGATACTGTCCATAACATGCTTAGCAACATGCTCAAGGGCTGCCACCTTGTCCTCATTAGCATAGAATAGCCTGGATCATGAGAATGTTTGATCTTAAGTATCTAAAGATTTGAATTGTTCAAATCAGAGATTCATAGAAGACTAATTCTGTTCTGTCTCCAGCACTGTGTCAAGGCTTGGAAGAGCTTGGGGGTGAGTCCCATATGAATTAGCTGTGAGTACCAGGATCAGGCTAAAACAACACAGCCTGAGTAAGTGTGATATTGAATGAGACTGAAATATGGGGAGATGCAACTGGCTTAGGCAAAAAAAAAGCACAAACTGAAGCTTATTAGGGGAGAATCATCAGAATTCACAGCTGTCAAAAGACAAGGACAATAAAAGGAGTTGTCTTCTTACTGAGTTGTTCTCAGTAGTGGATGGCCCAAATCACAGTCCTCAGGAATGCTATGAAGACAGGCTAGATACTGAGCTGATTAGTTAAGTAAGGCTGGGGTGTAAGGAACGTTCCTGAGTGTCTGTGAGGAAATGCAGTGAGCAGAGACTGAATAGGTTAACCAGGGTGTAGTCAGTACTAAGCCCTCTTATATACCCCTCTGTGCTCTCTTTCAAATGCATAGCCTCATTTTTCCTTAATCACTGTTACAGACATACATATTCCTGAATACTAAGTATGTGACTATAACCAGCTCAGTCTAGAAGTTATTTGTATGCATATGTTTTCTGGGTCTTTTTCAAAAAAACATTAACCACATTTTCTTTGTCCTTAACCTTATACAAGCTTTTATTCTTGAAGAACTGCTATTTTCCAAACCTTTCTGCTCTGCTTCTTCGTCAGTTTCTGGTATAATGCAAGCCAAAGGGGGCTAGCAATGCCACTGCCAATGCCAAGTGCTGTGCATCCTTGAAGTTTCCTTTGTCAGGTTCATCAGCCCATTATCTTTAAACTCAGTGCAACTAAAGTCTCAGAGCAAGGGCAGAATATAGACACGTTCTTAGCACCAGTGTAACACCAATGTTCACCTGTCGGATTTCCAAGAGTTTTCATTCCCATCTGGAATGCCATGGGCACTCTCCAGTGTCCACATTATTATCTGCATTCTGGTGTTATGAGCTCTCACCAGACTCTCCCGTGAAGCTTTGCTTCAAGCATCCCAGGCCATCTCCAGCATGCACTTGTGAGATTTTCTAAACCTCCCACAAACCATTGCAAAAGTTGTTGACCACACAGTAAGGCAGGCACAGCAACAATCTCCCTTCTCTGGAACCAACATGTATCATTCTTATTGCTGGGATAAAAATAGTGGGAACAACTAAGGGAAATGATTTGTTTTGCCTTAAATTTTCAAGGATTTCAGTTCATCATGGTGGGGAGCCTGCAAAGCAAGCTTATGTGGAAGCCAGGAAGCAGAGAGAGGATACAGGCTGTTTGCCTCCCCTTGTACTCTGTTTAAGCCCCCCGCATGCTGGATGCTGCTGCCTACAGTCAGGGTACATCTTCTTCCTTTATTTAATTTTCTCTTGAAACACCCTCAGGGGCACACCTAGATGTGTGCTTTACTAATTTCCGTCTTCATCCAGTCCAGTTGACAGTCTAGATTAACCATTACATGAGGTGACTCAGCAGAGCTGGCGTAAGCCCTTTCCGATCACAGAGTGCCTTTGTCATCTGTCAGAGGTCCTCTGAGGACACTTGCTGCATAGGGACAATAAGACTTTCCATGGCGGTGTGAGGTTGTGGACTTTTAGGATTTGCCCAGGACTTCTGGGAATTCATTTCTAAAATCTGAATTAATTCACCTGCCCTAGCGATATTTGACCCTGGGCCTTTGGGACACCTTCACAGAGACCGTCTTCTCCCCTCAGTGTCTTTATCCGATATAGCCTCCCTCTTTTTATCACCCGTTTCTACACTCCAGGCCCTCAGAAATTTTCCTTGATTTGGAATAGTTTTTAAATTGTTTTGAAAAGAAAACAACAACAACAACAACAAAAATTCAAAAACCATGAATACTTAAACATAATCAGAAAGAAGTTTGACTAATGACACTCTTCAGTACAAATCTCTGGTTTCTACAGTCCTCACTGATGCCACAGTCCCATGATATAGACCTCATGTGTGTATGCACACGCACACACACACACACACACACACACACACACACACACACACACACACACACACACACATTTGCTCTGTCTTGTTTCTTTGCTGCACCTCTAACTTGTCTTCCACCTGTCTCTCATCCCCATGGCTCCCTACAGACAACTTACACCTCTAGAACTTGCCCTAGCAAACCAGAGAACTTCTAGAATGAAGTAGAAACGAAAAGGGAGTGAGATGGAATACAAAGATTTCCCCAGATCTGAGATGCCATAGATGTTCAGCAAATTATTTTGGGTTTGGTGAAACTAACTTTGTAATGCCTTGGAACACTGTTGCTATAAATAAAACCCCAACACACCCATTCTTCATTCTTGTTCGATTCCCGGTTGATCCTTTGTACTAAACATTGAACAACTGATTCTTTAAGTGCTAGTGACAAAGAAGCAAATCAGATACAATCTTTGCATAAGGAATTTGTAGTCAAAGAGCCTTCCAACATGTATTCATGCTTGCCTTGGTGACCTATTATGTATTAATTCAGGTTGTTTTTGTTTTTTCAATATAGTGTATAGACCTAGTAGTAGTTGAGATTTCTGGGATAAGAAAGGAGGTAGGAAGGGCCATGCCTGCATCTGAGAGGTAATTCCAGGAAAAGGAGGAGGGAGCAGGAGGAAGGAAGGAAGGGAGTGGGCAGGGAGCTGTTCCAGGCCTGAGGGTGGGGGGCACAGGGGAGAGTGTGCTATGGCTTCTTTCCAGGTGCTGGACCATTGGCTACCCCTCCATATACACACCCATGTCCAGAACTCCTCTGTTCAGTCTCTGGTTTTCCAGCTAGGGTTGAGCCAATAGAACTCTCAGAGGGCAGAGCATTCCACCCTGGTCCCTGTTCCGAACCCACAGGTCTTGGCAAGGGCTAAGCAGGGTCTCGGTAATTCCCAAGCAGAGAAACTTGGAAAGCAGGGTCCAGGCATTGACCAATGCATCTGAACTTCCATTTCAGACCTGTAATTAGTAGGATATTCATGAGTCACATGACTTTGGAGTCTCAGTTGTTCTCAGTATGATGGAGACAGAGTATCTAGGTTACTGTGTTATTATCAGAATTAGATAAGCTAATGTCATAGAGCAAGTAGTTCACGCTAAGAGGGTAGCTGGCTTCTACCCCAGTGACCCAGAAAATGTGCCCTTTAATTACTCAAGCATTTAACCAAACCCAAGTACCAAAAACCATTGCTCGTTGTACTAGTACATTGCTACAAGCTCATCAGAATAACCAGCTCCAAATGACCTTGAACATACAGGTGGAACAGACAGTAGAAAACAGTATGTCTGTTTTTGTAAACCAGATGCAACTGTGAGGTGATGAATCTGTGTTTCTTTACTTTGTAGACATTGGCAAGTATCTCACCACATTCCAGGACTGGGTTCTGGAGATGACTTATTAAAAGGAGAATCTGCTAGCAAGAGCCACTTTTCATCATTTGGATTAAGAATTAATTTTTGGTAACCAAGTACTACAGGGGAGAAATGGGTTTATGCCTTGTTTTGTCATTCTGACTATAGTGTAGTGAATAGAAATTTTAACCCCACAAGTGCCCTTAATTCTAACACTCTGACTACTAATTCCTATTGTAGCAAATACTCAGAGAGCTAAGTGCCAGGCACTGACCTAAGTGTTCCCATTTGACTCATTCAGCCACCAGAAACAATGCTGAGAGTGGTACTGTTCCTAGCTGTATTTCACAAACAGGGAACTGGGGCACGCACATGCCAAGGAACCAACCTATAGTCAAACAGCTACTATAGGAAAGAGTGGCTTCCACATAGAGGCACTGGCTCCTGGGACAACTGTCCTTATTAGACATTGCTTCTCTTATCCATTTGAACTGAAAACACAGAGTCAAATTTTCCTATCTTCACGGAAAGATTATGAAGTTTCCCTTTTCCCATTAAACAACTTATTTTTGGGGACCAGATGATTGTGGTTAAGAAAACTGGCTGCTCTTCCAGAGGACCCTGGTTTAATTTCCAGCACTCACATGGTAACTCACATGTCTGTAACTCAAGTCCGAGGGGATCCAACCCCCTCTGGCTTGACATGCATGTGGTACATAGACATACATGCAGGCAAAACACCTAACACATTATAAATAAATAAATTTTTAAAGGAATATCTTGTTATAGCTTTCTTAGATCCATTTGATATGCAAAATATTAAAGTTAACTTTCTTATGATTTCTTTCTTTCATTTTGGTATCTTAGGGATTACCGTCTGTTTGTAGGAGTTGTATTGATTGTAGACTTCAAATGGAACTGTAAAGCTGACTTCTATTTCTTCTCTGTCTTTTTAGTTGCAGTGCTCAGGACTGAAGTCAGGGCCTGGAGCATGCTAAGCTAGCACTTCACCACTGTGTTCCATTCCAGCCCTCTAAAGTTAACTTCTAAAGCATGGTGTGTGTGTGTGTGTGTGTGTGTGTGTAAGAAAAGTGCTGAAGTTATGGTCGAACAAGACAGAGATCTATGACTGAAGGCTGAGTACCATGGAGCTGAAACAACTGTACTCTCTGGTTAGTGAGCTGGGCTTTTCCTGGAAAAGTCTAAGTAGAAGGCGATACAAAGGTCATTGGTCAAGCTGGCAGGAAATCTAAGTGACAAGAAAATGGATAACTGGAGGGCCAGCAGAGGAGCAATCAGCAGGCAGGGATGTATGAAAGATAGAAGTCTGGGGTTGTCCCAGTATCTTAGCTAGGGTTTCTATTGCAGTGAAGAGACACCATGACCATGGGAACTCTTTTTTTTTTTTCCCCATGGGAACTCTTATAAAGAAAACATTTAGTTGTGGTGGTTGGATTACAGTTTAGAGGTTTAATCCATTATTGTTGTGATGGGAAGCAAGGCAGCAGCATGCAGGAAGACGTGGTGCGGGAGAAGGAGCTAAGAGTTCTTACATCTTGACTCTTGGGCAACAGGAAGTGGTCTGTCTCACTGGGCTTGACTTGCACATATGTGAGACCTCAAAGCTCACCTTCACAGCACCATACTTGCTCCAACAAGACCATACCCACTTCAACAAGGCCACACCTCCCATCAGTGCCATTCCCTTTGGGGGGGAGGGTTATTTTCTTTCAAACCACCACATCCTCCAGGCATCCTACAAGTTGCTAGATGCTAGTTCCTCAGTGTTCCACCATTGGATCAGCCCCATGCAACTGGTAAAGGCATCATAGTTTTATCCCCAGAAGCTCAGTTTTCACACTGGGCTTGCAGAAGTCCTCTCTGATCAGTGGCGTGTGTGTTTAACACAGGAGTGTTGCTTCTCCAGTTGTCCTGAGAGCTGTCACAACTGCAGCCCTGTAGCTCACGACTTCGTAGAGTCTAGAAAACATAGCTTTAGAAGTGGAGTTGGAATACTAGAACAAGTGGTTTTAAATGTGGTGTTTAGTGAGTTAACACACAAATCTCTGGTTGAATGTTGCCTTAAAATTCTGCCTGCAAGGGAAAAAAAAAAAAAAGAGTTCTCATGTTCAACCTTGACTTGGCTTTGGTCAGCCACAGTAAAAGTTAGAGGGAACAAAATCCTGTTCTTCTGCTCCCAAGTTCAGAATCTGCCTTGAACTCTGTATTTTCTCCAAATTTAGCTCATATCACAAAGAATATGCCAATGTTTGTCCTGGACTATCTGGACAAGGTAGGCTAATTGCAAAACTCTCCCAGGTATGTCCAACCTATGACCCTCAGGCTGCCTATGTCCTAATGTAACTGTGGCTGTGGCCCATCACATTTATAGGCTATAATGCCATGCCACACTGACCAAAGCTTGGACACCCCTGCTTAGTCCAAACGCAAAATAAATGTTGGTTCCCAGGCAGCTATGAAATGGCAGATGCCTGTGTCTGCTGCTTAGCCAACGGCCCTTCTACTAGGCAGCCACTGTGCTTCTAAGCCATCAGTGGTTTGTCAGAACAGCCAAGCACATAAGCTTTTCTTCTTACCTTCTTTCTGTCTTTCACTCATAAATTCTCTAGATGGGCCCCACAACACCCTCCCAGAAGCAGAGACTACAACTAGGGATGCTGAAAAAGGACTCTCTTCCAGGACCCAAAAGAACAGTCATTGCTTACCCATCTCTGTTCTGCCACAGAGCCTTAGGTGAGACACATTAGCTAGCCCTGGGCCTCAGTTTCCCATCCTCCAAATGTGGATGTTGCTCTGCCATTTTAGGATCCCCTTAGGATTATAATCATGTCTCCCCCCCCCCGCCCCCATTGTTAACACAAGCTGTGAGTTATGGGTCTCAGGCCCTTTCTTGACCTCAAGTTTTAGTGCTGGGGAAGATGGAAGGAACAGGTAAAGATGCCTGACCAGAAGCAAGCCCGCCCCAGCTATGCTCACAATCCTTTGGAGGCCAGTCTCACATTCTATGCTCCCAAGTCACCTTGCTTCAGTTCTTCTGGGACATTTGATGTAGACAAAGTGACTCCATTTCCCTCTAGGGGTAAACATACCCATGGCTTTAATTATTAACATTTCAATGTTGTTATTGAAAGCATTTATTTTAATACTACTGTAATAAGATGGAAAATTTTCATGGGCTGCCCTGTAGCTGATTTCTTATCTGCTGCTGCCAACAAAAAGAAACTGAAGAGCGAAGCTGAAGAAGGCAGCAGTGATGAAGGCAGAAAAGATAGAAAAGATAGATGAAGATAGAAAACTGGGTAGACAACTAGGGACAGGGACCCCAAAAGCAGCAGTTTCAGGAATGCTGTTGCTGTAGGCCAAGAATGCCAGGAGAGAATTCCAGTGCCTAGTTCCTTGTTATGGCTTCTCTTAAATGAGTACTTCTGCCTAGAAGCTGCATTTAAGGGCTGGACCGAAATCCCAGTCCAGACACTCTCCCTTCTGGTGAGCAGCTTTAGAAACAGATCTGGATTTTCATGATGGAAATGGGTGATAATGTAATCTCAGCTCATCTCCTAAATTATTTTAGGGCTCCTGCTCCTGCAGGCGAGTGTTCCAATGTTTGAGTACCCTCTAAGGCCACTGAAGCTTTGAATCCCACCTCCCATTTTCCTGGCAGGTATCAGCTTTTCCACTCCTTAAAGTTGGTTCAAAAAAACAGAATACCTCTGGCCCAGTGTTGAGATGTCACATTCTGATGTAAGCCAAAGATTAGAGCATTTCAAACTGTCATCTCCTTCCTTAAGAGCCGATCCAGTTGGGTCTGTCAATCAGCTGGCCAGAAAGACCACGCCTCAGAAAGACCAGCTAAGAAGATGGGAGGCATAATTATCCTTTAATGAGAGAATGTACATTTTTGTCTCTAAAACCCGCCCCCTCGTGGTCACATAAGGAGCTGCACCCATGCAGGAGAGTTGGCCTCTCCTGTCTTTCCCATCTTTTTCCTTTGGATATGGGACCTAAGCATGTTTTCCCTGGCATTTTGGGTCTCCTGATGTTCTCTGAAATTATTCCCTTCTCCACAGCTGCCTGCTACCACCTAGTAGCTCTATGACCTTTATTGCTGAATGCGCCGCTCTCTTCAAATGGTCTTCAAGATTTTTACTGAGTTCATTTAAAACTTCTACTTCTTGATGAGACTAGGACTTCAAGGAGGACCCCCAATTTTCCTAGTAACACCAGAAAGCTCAATGAACACTATTAAAAATAATCTTTTACATGGACAACCTATACTTATCACTGCTATTTCATCTAAAATGTTTCTCTTCGATTTAACTTATTCTGTGTTTATGAGTGTTTTGCCTACATATATGTATGTGTGCCATGTCCATGCTGTGTTCACAGAAGTCAAAGAAGTTGATGCAATAGATCCCCTAAGACTGGAGTTACAAGGATGGTCGTGAGAGACTGTGAGTTAGACAGAGTCCCTGGTAGGTAGACAGATAGGGAGAGGGGCCATGACTAGGTGATAAACAAGGTCAAGTGAGATGGCCAGGTTCTTCCTTACCCTCCCCACTGGGGACACAAGTCTGGAAGTTTCAAACAAAGGCCTGTGGGCATTTTCTCTGCCCTCTGTTGATGGGCAGGCTTGGTGAGTTCAAGGCCAGATCAGGACACATTTACACAGCAGTGATAAACCAGCCAGACATCCTGTCTTTCTTCAAACTGACCAAGCCTATATGAGTGGAAGAGGACCCTTCAGAGACTAAAAAGCCCTCTAGAAGAGACTGGATGGGGGGGGGGGTTTCTGAGCTTCCCCCTCCATAAAGTGAAGGGCCTTTCTCTCTGTGTGTCTGCTTCTTGTGTGTCTCCTCGCCCCTGCTACAAGCGTTTCAACTGCGGTTCAGAGGAAACAAACCCCACCTAGAAACCTGGAGATAACATTTGTGTCAGTGTGGCTTATGGGAACAAAACCCTGGACTTTGGCTTTTTGCAAGAGCAACAAGTGCTCTTAGCAATGAGTCTTCTCTCCAGGCCTAGCTTTTTGTTGTTGTTGTTTTTTTCAAATCGCAAAAGAAAATGAGGAAGAGGCGCCAGAGTGCAGACTGAAAACCATGGTGTTTACTGCTCGAAGGAACCAGGAGTTCATGGCAGCCTGGCTGGACTGAGAAAAACCTGCTCAATTTAGGGGAAAACCCAGCAGCAGTAAAAGCCCAGCCTTACAGCAAAACGTGTTAGATCTGGTCAGCGCTCCGTGGTCTATACCACCCCCATCAGGCCATCCTCCTCAGCGCATGGGCCGGCTTCTCCCTGGCAACACAGATAAGCAGCAGTTCTCCTGACACATGCGCTCCCCAAAAGTCAGCTCTGCAAGATGTTTCTCGGCACCAGCAGGAGTTAGGCCACGTGCAAGACAGGGAAGGAGGGCAAGAGGAAGACAGCTCTGCTGGCTGGCCCTGGCCCCTGAAGAAAACAAGCCGTGGCAGGGGAAACATACTGTTCCCTGCAATCTGATCAACTGTAAACCTCTGGCCTGCATACCCGGACGAAAGGCCCAGGGGCAAAACTGATTAGACCGGCAGGAAGGGGGAGTGAAGAGAAACACGTTGAGAGGAAGGGGGTACCGTGTGTGTGTGTGTGTGTGTGTGTGTGTGTGTGTGTGTGTGTGTGTGTGTGTGTGTGTGTGTGTGTGTGTGTGTGTGTGTGTGTGTGTGTGTGTGTGTGTGTGTGTGTGTGTGTGTGTGTGTGTGTGTGTGTGTGTGTGTGTGTGTGTGTGTGTGTGTGTGTGTGTGTGTGTGTGTGTGTGTGTGTGTGTGTGTGTGTGTGTGTGTGTGTGTGTGTGTGTGTGTGTGTGTGTGTGTGTGTGTGTGTGTGTGTGTGTGTGTGTGTGTGTGTGTGGTGTGTGTGTGTGTGTGTGTGTGTGTGTGTGTGTGTGTGTGTGTGTGTGTGTGTGTGTGTGTGTGTGGTGTGTGTGTGTGTGTGTGTGTTGTGTGTGCCGTGTGTGTGTGTGTGTGTGTGTGTGTGTGTGTGTGTGTGTGTACCGTGTGTGTGTGTGTGTGTGTGTGTGTGTGTGTGTGTGTGTAGCCACAGTTGGAGCTCAGTTGAGCTCAGTTGGAGGCTCTGTGGGTGTGGGGCACAGGCTGCTGCCCCCCGGAGAGGGCAGAGGCATAATACTCTGTTTGTGCACTGAGATCCCAGCTCCTGGGGTGGCCTCTGGCAACTGCCGAGGCCTCACAGTGAGAAATCTGGAACAACAAAGGCTGAAGGACAAAATGGTCTCTGGCCAGGGGGGCTGCTGGCTTTTACAGGGCCAAGAGCTTCACTTCTGAGGGACACAGGACAACCAAGCAGTAGAACAGGGTGCTGTGAAGAGAACAGAGTGAAGGAAGGAATCTAAGGAAGGCTGGGGGTGTGTTGGGTGCCAGGTTCTTACACTTGGGGTCACCGTGAGGAATTTTCACTCAATCATGAAAACGGGAAGCAAACAGCTCTTTCCCTTCCCCCAGGTCAGTGACACCTAGAGTTGCCTAATACCACACCAGAACCACTTATTTAAAAAACTAACCAGAAGCCAGCTGGGGAATTTAGTCACTGTGAGACAATAGAACCTGCACTTTAGTTTACAATTAGGAGAAGAGTGTTCGGGGTCATGAAGACCCAGTTACTTTGCCTCCCACCTGTGAAACTGAGGGGCCCTCTTCCTGGTGGGCACCTGCCACACCTGAAGTCATGGTTTTCTGATGGCTCTACTCTAGCGCCACCTGCTGGTTCTGACTGCTAATCCACCTTTGACCTGGCTGGGAATTTCTGGTTCTCAGCAACATAGGTCACTCTACCCAGCTTTGCCAGAGACCACCTGGGCTTGCAGCACAGGGCCTCTACGTCACCCATCTTTCCAGTTTCTTCAACTTTTTTTTTCAAGGCAAGAATTTAACTTATTCATGAACAAAAACCAGAAAAGACTAAATATTTCTACATTTGTAATATACCCATTTGAAATCCCACATTTGATGCAGTTTTGTAGAATCCATTATTTGAAATATACAGAAATATTGTAATAAAAGGTAATCTAAAATGACTACTAAATAGTAAGAAAAGATTTTAAATAAGTCAATAATATTGATATTATTTATTTATATTTACTGTCATTATTTCAATATGCTTATAGAAAGAATCCGCTTTATATGTAGATAGTCATCTAGGAGCACTTTATATTTTCATGGAGGATTTTTAAATTTTATTTTATTAAGACAGGGTCTCTTTGCTTATGCCTGGCTGGCCTGGAACTGTTTTCAAAGTCTCCAACAAGTCATGTTGTTTCATCTCACCAAGGCCCCCCCCCAGTGTTGTTTTCAGACAGTTCTGGCTTCCTGTTTCTTCTACATCCTCTTCTCAGTTGAATCATTTCCCCCGTGATTTTCTTTCTTTTTAAAATTATGACATTCTATTGATCTTTGTTATTGCTCCCTTGCTTTTTTGGTTCGTTTATTTATTTGTGTAGGTATGTGCTTGCCCCGGTGTGTATGGAGGGCAAAGGACAGTTTTCTGGAGTAGGCCTTCTCCGGTCATCTTGTGGAGTGCAGGGGTTGAGCTTTGTCATTGGGCCTGCCTGCAGGGCCTATACCTGCTGAGCCATCTGCAGAGCCCCCTTTCCCCACTCTTCTGGGGGATCTTTCTTTCCTCCTCCCTCTACTTCACAAGGCTGGTTTGACCCTGTGTGAGAGGCACACTGTGCCCACATCCAAGGACCACATTCCAGCACAACAGTGCAGTCCGGTCGTTCAGCAAGGGACTTGCGTACCTAAGAAACCTCCTTGAGAATGCAGATAAGACTCTTCTGGTTTTGACCAGGATGCTCTGCCTCAAAGTCCAGTTCCCATCCATGGAACCTGACAAATAACAGAGGGAAAGGTGGCCCTGGGGCCAGTGGGTATTGAAGGTGAGCTTGAATGAGAAGCGTTTTCTCAAAGTGGCTGGGGTAAATGTTCATTGCAAGGCAGGAGGGCTGTCAAGGTCAGACCCAATGAGGAGGGGTCAGCAGATACAGGGCCCAGCAGATAAAGAGGCTGGAGAGAGAAGGGACAAGGAATAGAGACAGCCACCATAGCTTGTTGAAGGTCTTCAGTCGCTTTCTGCCATTCTGCTGTAGAGTTTGTTATAGTTCCAACACAGAATACTGGTTCATGTATTTGAATACTTAGTCCCCTGCTGGTGGCACTGCTTTGAGAGGTTCTGGAACTTTTCACTTCGTGGAGGCCTAGCTGGCAGGAATAGGGCTTCAAGGACAGAGTTTACCTGGTCCCAGTCTGTTTGCTGTTTCACTTCGATGTTACAATTTGAGCCACCAAGGCCAAAGAGCCAGTCATTGCCTTCCCAGCCATGGCAGAATGTGTCCCTCAAGCCATGAGCCACAAGTAATCTCTGCTCTGCTGTTTCTGGATATTCTGTCATCGAAACGAGGAAAGAAACTAACACAGTGTTGATTTCAAAACCCAGATCTAGGAAGTAAACAAATGGAGGCGGACTCAACAGATGTCAATCATAGGATTCTAAGCACCCACATGACACTTCAGATAGAGATCATGTAAGATATCCACTGACATGAAAGGTGGCTATAAGCTCAATATAATCAAGGTAGATTTTCTCCTGTCTAGGTTAATTAAATAAGGTGTCAGTTTGGATGAGGAAAACACCAGGTCAGAGCTGGTATAAGTACTGGAGTGTCTTGTTTTGTAGAATCACCTGGGGGGCCAGGTCAGTTTTCAGATGGACATTATGTCCATTGAATTCAAAACATGTCTAGGAATGAAAAGCAACTGAACCATGGAGGAAGGAAGTTGGCAAGTTAACCGCAGAAGCACTTGGATTTTGCCCTGGGGACAGAACATTTCTCCTCTTAGTAGTCCAGGTACAGAGTCTTCACCCCCTGGCAGAAGACAAACTTTCATGATGAAATAAGTCACACAAAATGATGGTCTGACCTTAAGATTTCAGCTCAGTGTAGAATATACTGATCTGTGGTACAGATAGGGGTGACCTTGGTAAGCCTCAGGACAGTTCAGCAAAACCAACTGTACTAAGCAGCATGGGCCAGGATAAGGCAACAAACGGCTTCCTTTACAGGCCTGGGAGCTGAGGTTGTCCTAGAAGAGATGGGAAACACATCAGAGAAAATGGCTGCATTCATTGACAGCAGGAGAGCCAGTCCTGGGGGGGTGGGAGGGACACCATGGATGCTGAGCACCCACAGTTTCCTAGGGTCTGTTCCACTGTCAGCTCTTTGGAGGAATTAGAGGTGCAGAACTTGGGTGCCCACCCTCTCCTTAAGTTTCTCCCTCACATTGTCTATGTCTCTGTATCTGGGCTTCTCACAGGAGCTAGCTATGCTTTATTTTCTCTTATTAGCACCTTCTGTAGGTGCTAATTTCACCAGTTTTTAACTTAGTCTCACTATGTAGCCCAGGCTGGCTTTGAACTTATGATCCTCCTTGCATCAGCATTCTAAGTGCTAGGACTATAGACAAGTTACTATGTCTGGCTAGAGATACACTTGGGCAGCTAGGCTAATACCCTGCTTCCTTCCTGCCATTATTCTGTCTTGGCACCAGCACCTGGCCCTCACATCTTAGAGTTGTACTTTTAGCCTGTGCGGGCACAACTTCTAATATTTGTGCTACCCAAACCTCCCAGGCTCTGGACTTTGCCTTTTCTCTCTACCTACTTGCTTTTCTGGTACTGAGACAGAGAATTCCACTGCCCTCGACTCTGCCCACCGAGTACCTGCTGCCCTTTCAGGTCCAGACTTAGATCAGGGTGAGTCGTCTCAGTATCTCCCTCTCTGGGAGCCTCTGGTGAACCCCATCAGAAGCCTCCCCTCATCTCAACCCTGAACTTACTCCCCCAAACCTCTACACTGTTCATGACTTTCAAACACTTAGTGATGCATTGTGACTGCCATAGACTTGGGGAGGGGGTGTTGTGAAAGAAAAAGGTGGCTGTGGGATAGCCTGTCTGGGAGGACTCTATATAGAAATGTGCTTTGCGTGGAAAGATGAGGTGCCTTTATTGTACTGTCGGAAGTACTCAGGAACACATTAATCTTTCCAAAATCCAAGTCAACTCAATGCTTCTTCAGCTATGCTTCTAGCTTTGCATTAATTTAAGAAGTCCAGATATTCAGAGCACATAGCATACAGCCATAGCTTCTTTCTAGAATCAATTCTGCAAGTTTCTCCTCAGAGCCATTCTTCATGGATGCTAAATTAATATTGACAGCTTGTGGATGACTTGGATCTTCTGAAGTTTTTCTGTACCTGGGAAGGGAAACGAGGGGAGTCTTACAACGTACAAACTTCAAGTAGATGTGGTTGAATGTAACCTGTGATGGTAAGGCAGTATCAGACATTACCTCTACAGCCTGTAGTGCTGAGTCAGAATGCAACACTGTCTGAGATTACATTGCTAGGTATGTCACCACAAGGGAGGTAATTAGTTCCATTTCCCCAATCACTCCACAGTGGCTTCCTGTGGAATACTGTACTAAAAGAAGTTGTAAGTCCTACCCTTGGCTTCATGAAAGCTGACACAATGACCAGCTAGTGATACCTTGGCAAGAGCATAGGTGCTACAGGCAGAGAGTTGGAAACTCAAGCCTTGTCTTTGCTACTTGGTAACTCAGTGATACTGAGCAAGCCCTAATCACTTCCAGGCTTCTTTTTCAGCATTAAAAAGCAGGTGGATTACAGCATTAGCTTCTCAGAGTTACTGTGAGGATAGATTGAGGTAAATTCATGCCAAGGGCTGAGGACAGTAGCTGGCAGAATGATCAATGAACATTAGCTGTTATTATCATAATTAATAATACCTGGTTCAAGTGTGGCTGGAGCAGTTTGCATCCAGCTCATCTGAGAATGGATGGGGTTATGAGTCCTTGTGGTTAATACAATTGAAGACACTTGTAGAGGTGGTTGGAACTTGCTAGTTTCTAATATATCAACAAAAATTGATGCTTATTCGCCCCTCTCCATCTCTCTCTCTCCCTGTCTCTCTCCCCCCCCCTCTCTCTCTCTCTCTCACACACACACACACACACATACACACACACACACACACACACACACACACACAATGAATGAAAACCAGATGTCCTCGTAGGTCAATCCAGCAGCACAAACTCTCACTATAAGAAAACACTGGTCTTATCTGTCCTTATAGATTAGGTCCTAATTATTTATATGACAGAAAGAATTTCTTGGCTTCCTCTCTGAGTTTTCAACTTCATCTTCTGACTTTATCCAATAAATTCCCTGAGCCCAAATTATTTTTGTATCCCTGCACATGCTGTTCCTGCCGAGAATTCTTTCTCCAAGTTGGCTGTCTAGACATTGTTTTCTGAACAGTTTATGTAAGGTTGGAATTATTGATCCTTTGGCTTTTTGGTTAAACTTCCTGATGAAGTAATCTTGGACTGGGGTTTTCCTGGAAGATCATTACAGATTCGATTTCTCATAGGTTGAAGATTACTCAGGTTTTATTTATACTCTTGAATCACTTAAATTACAGATTTCTCTTTGGTATTGTAATAGAGCAACCCAGCCTTGATGTGTGACATGTAGTCCCTGGTGCTTTGAGTGTGAGGTGCCCTCCATGTTTATGCGTTTGAGCACTTGGTCTCAAGCTGGCCATGGGTGATGTTAGCACTCAGCTGTTTTGCTGCCATGCACCCTCCCCCCAGTGATAGAGCCTTATCCCTCTGGAACTGGAAGCCGAAACCAACTCTTTCCATAAGTCACTTTGGGTCATGATGTTTTATCAGAAGCAATGAAAAAGTAATGCAGTTTCTACACAAAAAATAGAGAAAAATGTTCTGAATTTCACAAAATTCCCATTGAGATAGTTAAGTTTATCAGCCACTCTCTTCTCTGATACTCTTGCAGAATATTAGCTCCCTATGGGCATCATAGTTCATAGAGGGGTTTAGTGTATGCAATGGCTGGTTTTGTGTCAACTTGACACAAGCTGGAGTCAGTAGAGAGGAAGGAGCTTCAGTTGAGGAAAGGCCTCCATGAGATTCAGCTGTGAGGTATTTTTCTCATTAGTGATTAATTCGGGAGGGCCCCGAGGGTGGGTAGTACCATCCCTGGACTGGTGGTCCTGGGTTCTATAAGAAGGCAGGCTGAACAAGCCAGGGGGAGGAACCCAGTAAGCAGCACCCCTCCTGCCTCCAGGATCCTACCCTGTTTTGAGTTTCTGTCCTGACTTCCTTTAACCATCAACAGCAATGTGGAAGTGCAAGCAAAATAAATGCTTTCCTCTTCAACTTGCTTTTTGGTCATGGTGTTTCGTTACAGCAATAGAAACCCTGACTAAGACAATGTGTCACTAGAGGAAGGGTGAGAAGTTACAGCTGAGATTAGCAGGGGATCAGGAGAGTACACTTGAACAGAACCAACCAGACACAGCTAAAGCACAGATTCCAAGAGTTAAACTGCTCAACAGTCCACTGGGAACAAAAGTAGCAAAACACAATTGGGTTTGACTTCAAGGTTAACCAGTTGAAAAGAAACAAGTAAAGAAGGACAAAACACCTGTCAGTCAAATGGTAAATGTTACAGAAATGAGCCCCAGTTTGGAAACAGATTACACTAATGCTAAGGGTGTAAAGTCAGGCTTTCCCCTGCATGACCAGAGAAATCCCTTCTTGAGTGGGATGGGGAGGCCAACTTCTGAGGCCAGAAGGCCAGAAGCATTCTGAAGTAGACTATGTCTTGTGACATTTTCTAAGACAGCTTCATGTTTCTTTTAACTTAATATGAAATTATCCAAAGCAAAATAACAGACATTAAAATTTAAGTTATAGAGCCAGCCCTTGAAATCTCAGCACTCTGGAAGTACAGGCGGTAGGTCTCTGTAAAATCAAGGTCAGCATGGTCTGCATAGTGAGTTCCTGGATAGCCAGGGCTACATAGAGAAACCAAACAGGAAGCCATCAAAGAGAACTCTTAAAAATTGTGATAAGGAAGCTGAAGTGTTGCTCTCCACAACTATTGGCTTTTGGCGGGGGTTGGGTGGGAAAGACTCACTTTTCTTTAAGGATTGGCCACCAGGAGTTTGAGTTTGACCATGCTCCAGTGATTATATGGACAGCACAAATTGAACTTTATTTATTTATTTATTTATTTATTTTTTGGTGGGGTGGGGAGGCCACAAGGATGGGAAGGCATGCTTGGGAGGATTGGGAAGCAAGGGTGAATGGGATGCATTAGGTGAAATTCCCAAATAATCAATAAAAATATTATGCTAAAAAAGCCAAACAAAGTGCTAGAAAATCCCTAAGTTCCAAATCTAATGTACATTGTTTATAGATGGGATAATCCAAGTTTTGAGAGATTAAGGGTCATTACTGGAGCCATGCAGCAAATGAGGGGTAGGGCCAAGGCATCCCAGCTCAGTTATTATTATTATCATCATCATCATCATCATCATCATCATCATCATCATCATTATTATTATTATTGTTCAGTGTGCTTTTTCTAGTGATTCTTAATGTATGGCTCCTGGAATTCTTGCTTCCTAATGGCAATGTAGCTTATAGCTTACAGTGGCCTCAGCCTTGTAGCAATCGTCCTGCCTCAGCCTCCCAAGTGCTGATCATAGGTGTAAGCCACCATGCCTGCTCTCATGTGTGCTTTTGTTACAAGTCTTATTTACAGTTCATCGCATCAGTATTAACACCCCTTTTGATGGTAGAAAGCTTCTCCCTGGGTTTTAGTTATCAGGCTGCATGTCTACTGTTGGAGATTAAGATGGCATCCTTTTCATTTCCTTTTGGGTAAATAAAGAGTCCCAATTCAGCTTTGCTCTCTGAAGCTGCCCCTGGGCTAATAGGTCACATTCTGGATATTTATCCAATGGTAACAGAAACATGGCTTTCACATATTCAAAATCAAGTAGTTTATTATCTAGACTTGTTCTCCTCTCTATTGGCCTATAGAGGGAAACAGTGGCTCTGTATGACACTAGATTTGCGACCTACAGCTGCTAAGCACTGTGGAGTTCCTGGAGAGGAGGTCAGCAAAGGCCAGGGTGGTCAGTAAAAGCTTTGTGTACTAGTGTTTAGATGGAAGGGTATTGGTCTAATGAGTGGGAACTCTATGCCAACGAGTGAGATAGAGATGTGGGAATGATCACTGACTCTGCATGAAGAGAGGGCAGAGCAGATAGATGGAAGAGGAAAAGGCTCCTGGTTCCCCCGAGGGAGGATTGCAAAGGATGCACCGTAGGAAATGAGACTGCAGAGAGATTTTCAGCAAAACAGCGGCATGAACATAGTTACAGAGGACAACTGATTGTTGTTGTTGTTGTTTTAGTATGCAGAACCAATCAGAGTACTCATACTGGAATCTTAGGGAGCAGACATTGCATCCTAATTGTCAGATATAGGAATGAAGCATCAAGAGTCTGAAGAAGGTGTTCTGGGATAGGTGGGAAGCAGGTCACAGGTAAAGGAGCATTTCAGAGGACTCATTAATGCATGCTTTGTGCTTATGTTGCCCTAACGTGCATTGTTTGTTTCTCTGAATAGTGAACACCAACTCATTTTCTTTAGAATATTGTGTTTTCTAAATGTTTCTTTCTGAGTATCTCAATATTTACAACTTTCTCATCATTTTATTTCATTTTCAAATGTCCAACTTAGATAAGGTCTAAGATTTTGCATACATTTTGTATCTTATGTTTCCAGTTTCCGTGCAGGGTTTTGAAATGTCTGATTGCTCTGTATTTCCCAACAAGTGGCCAATTAGTCAAGGTTGTCAGGCTACAAGAACACTTCGATGATTTGAGTGATAGAAGTTTATGCTAGAATTCACAGGGAGGTAAGGCAGTGTGCCAAGTGCATGACAGCATCACAGCTACCCTGGGTCCCAGTTGATCAGTCTAGAGCTTCAAAATGGGACCTATAGGAAGCCTAGCCTGGACCTAGGAGCAATGGAGCCGTTTGACATCATTCAAGTTTGATTCTGGTCACTACAGAGGCACTAGGGGTCCCCTTTCTCTGTGAGAAACCCTCGTTCTTATCCAGAGACCACTGTCACATGCACAGTTCCACCCCTGGATTTTCTCCCCAGTGTACTGACTCACTGTGGCTCATAGTTCTCCATACTGAGTAGCCTTGGTTGTAGCCAGTTTTCTGCAGCAATTAGTTGTGCCTGGCTTGACATCTCTCATCACAAATGACATAAACCACAGCAATTCAGACAGAAAGAAAAGCCTGGGGACACTTTTTCTCATCAGGGGTCTGTGGCAGACACCCAGAACTTTCTGTCAGTTTAGATGGACACAGACAATGGGATCTGGTAGAATTGTGCATGGAGACAGTGGCAGATAAAGCCACAAACTCTTACTGAGTCTTAAACTTACAAAGAAAACCAGGTCTCAAAAAGTTAACAATTCCTAACTAAGTTGAGTTCACCACCAGCTTCTGCTTAGCTCAGAATTAATATTTTTTTCTCTTCTCTGCAGTCTAGACAGGATCTTACCGTCACAAAACACACCAGGTGAATGTCTTAATTGTGCTCTATTGTGGTTGCTATTGGATATTTGATGTCAACAGCAGCCCCCTCCTGCCCCCCCCACCAAGGATTTGTCTAAATGAACTTGCCTGAGGGTACAGTAAACAACTAAGCAAGGAGTTAGCGATTCACTTACCTGCCAGCTCCAAGATGATCTCTGGTGACTGCCATGCGGTGTACCTTTGGCTTCTGGAGTGGCTCCTGGGTCATTTTGACTTGAGATAGGATTCTAAGGTGTTGCCATCTGAGAAGGAAAAAGTCTTAGTGGTTGTTAGTGACAACTGCATGGGAACAGGAAAGAGGCAAAGTGCCATGAAGTGGATTCTTGGCTGCCTTCTGCCTTATGCTCTACTCACCCCTGCCCCCAGCTACAGTCAGCCCAAACACCCTCTTCCTCACCCCCTCCAACTTACAGGTTTGGCTTTGAAGATTTCATTGCTGTCTGGCTTCCTTTGTGTCTTCTCTGCATTTGAGATTGATGTCCACATCCGTCAAGCCCTTGGGAAATCTCTCTCCCTTCACATTCCCCCAACTTTAAGCCTCATCCAGGCTGCCTTTAAATTTTTATTATTTTAAAATTATTATTTTTTAAAATATTGGTGTGCCTCTCTGTGTGAAGATGTTTGTGTGTGTGTGTGTGTGTGTGTGTGTGTGTGTGTGTGTGTGTGTGCATTTAGAGGTCAGAGGACAACCTTGGGTGTCACCTTTTGTGAGTGACATCCACCTCATTTTTAAGGCTTTTTTTTTTTTTTCCATCAGGCTGGATCTATTGGGCTAGGCTGGCTGGTTAGGGAGTACCAGGGATCTGCCCATCTCCTCTCCCCCATCAGGATTCCCCAGCACAGATAAGCACCTCCTGCTTTTTTGTCTGTTGTTTGGCTTTGTTCTGGTGGTTTTTTTTTTAATTAAATTTTTAAAATTAAAATATAATCACAACACTATGTCCCAATTTTTTCCAATTTCTCCCTTGTCCCTCCACTCCCTCTCAACTTAATGGCCTCTTTTTGATTGTTATCATTACATATATATGCATAAATATATAAATAAGATTTTCTAATTGGTGGCTTTAGTGTCACTTGCATGTATATGCCTCTGGGGCTGACTGTTTCCATTGGATAACCAATTAAGGGCTCATTTCTAGAAGATTCTAACTCTCCTGATATTGGGGTTCAACCTGAAGATCAGGGAAGCATAGCAGCGGGCCACTAGCTCTCACCTCTAGCTCAGGCTGAAAGGGCTGATCCACGCACGAGCTCTTTAAGCCTCAAACTGCTGCCTCTCTTGGCTGGAGAATCCTGAGACTTCAGTGTCTTCCTAATCTCCTCAATACTGAGCCTTCCTATCTTCATTGTAGTTGGAGAATGAATGCCTATAAAGATTGCCCGATCCTTTCTTAAATACCTCTCACGAGTCCTGGAATTAAAGTTATGTACCACCACCTCCTAGCTTCTGGCTGCTGGGATTAAAGGTGTGTGCCTGGCTTCCAGGGCTTGTGTCTGACTTTGCTTCCTGAATCCTCAGTCTAGTTTTAGTAAATCATAAATAATGGATCATTACAGTTTCCTGTAATGGTTATGTCTCTATTTGTTAGAGAGAGACTTCTTTGACGACCTACACTTATCTGTGGTTATAGGGGTAACTTTTAGCATGTGGTTTGGGATTATGCCAGTTTAGTAAAATGGTGGTAGCAGAGTCTCCTCTAAGATCTATGACCTCACTAGCCCTGGGTAGTTGGCTAGGTTTTCAGTAAGAGGAATGCTTTCCCTCCCACTGAGTGAGTCTTATGTCCAATTAGACAGCTGTTGGTTACCACCAAGACAAGTGTCACTATCGAACCATTAGGGATATTTTGCTGCGCTGGTTATTGCTATAGTTCATTGGCATCACAGCTGGGTGGGACTAGCGATTCCTTTCCTCCACTTGCAGTTCACACAGTACTTTCTGGTACTATAGAAGCTAGACTGCAGGAAGGAGATATTTTTTTACTGTGGGTTCTTGGAATCAGACTCAGGTCCTTGTCTTTGCAAGGCCAGTACTGTACTGACTGAGCCATCTCCCCAGGCCCCAGGCCAGCTTTTTCAGACTGACAAAGCTATTGTCATTTGAAAGTGAGATAGTTCGTGGATTTCAACTGGATACCTGGAAATGGTGCCATGAGTTAGTGTACCCGTGGGAACCTCACCATGTGTAGTTTAGGTACCCTCTTAGCCTTCTTGGTCTAGAAACTAAATTGCAATCAGTACCTCAAATTAGACTCAATGCAATATATATATATATATATATATATTATATATATATATATATATGAATCAAAGACATCAGAGACTGATTCATCCAACATTATAGTTTTTTTTAAAAATGTACTTTTTGTTGTTGTTATATTTTGAGCCTGGGTTTCTCTGCATAGCCCTGGCTGTCCTGGAGCTCACTCTGTAGACAACTCAGAGGTCTGCCGGCCTCTGCCTCTCAAGTGCTGAGATAGCACACCATGCTCTGCAAAATGTACTCTACAAGCAAACTGCAGCCCTCTGATCTACACAACTGTCCCTGTGCAGAATCTCCATGCAAATGAGGACATGACCAGAGCATGGCTAGGTGAACACAACATTGCACAATCTAGAGAGAGTTGGGTCACAGTGAGCCATCTTCACACTGACTGCTTAACCCCGCCCAGCATCCTGCCTACCTACAGCACTCAATCTTCTCTGGCTTTCATTCCAGGGGCTCAGAGAAGCTGCTTCATTCATTTTGCTCTGAGCAAATGTACTTTACTATGGGGTGACTCTTGCAGGTTTGGAGGGGGTTCCCCATTCTCATGCCCACCTAGCCTATGCACTAGCGATTTAGCTAGCCTCACTACTTCCGGATGCTGCTAGCTTATTTAACTTTAAAACCTTTTTATTTTTAGAAATTTATTCTTATTTCGATTATGTATATATGAGGGTTGGTCTAGGAGTGGTATGTACATGTATGAGTGCAGGTGTTCTTGGAGTCCGGAAGAAGAAGAAGACATAGGATTCCATGTGGCCCGAGTTCCAGATAGTTGTGTGTTTCCTGGCATGGGTGCTAGGAACTGAATTTGGGTGCTCTGCAAGAAAGTGTGTACCTGTAACCACTGAGCCATTTCTCAGGCCCTCTTAAAAGGCCCCTAACCCTTTTGTAATACTTTACACTTGAGTGAGCCCTAGATAGCAAATACTTCCCAGGCAGTGTGCCACAAAGTCTCTAGGAAGCTTGGAAAGCAGGTAACACATATGTTGCCACCTCCACCTTACAGGTAAGGCAGCTGAGGCTCCAAACAGCGCTATTGAAGTCCCTGAACCAACCTGCCCAGGGCTGGGCCTTGCTCATGGTTCCTGGGTTTGGAGCCCATTTTTCTCTGCATCTCTTTCCACGGAAGACACTGATAGAGGTTTCCAGTCTCTGGTTGGGAATTGAAAGAACTTAATGATAGTCTGCCAGCTACCACCCAGATTCTTTATTCTGCCCAGTCATGTGCGCCCAGTTCCCTGTCCTACTTGCTGTGTCTTGGCAGAGATGGAACCGAGAGGAAACTAGTTTAGAGTGTGCTCTGGATGCCATCTGAGTGTCCTTCCCTGAGCTACATGGGGTATCAGTTTGGCAGGTCACCTTCTGCTGGCACTGGACTCAGGGACTTAAGAAGCAAGGGAGAGGGACAATTGACAGGGAACTGAGCATTTTCAGTGCAGGCTCGATTCCCATTTCCATTCAGGGCTCCTCATTAGGCCACTGATGCCCCATGGACCTGTTATTCCACTAGGTTGGCAGGACCCATGGTCCCATTAGCAGCAATGTGTACCAGAAGGATTCCACTGAGGGGAAAGAGGCTGAAAGAACTGGAGTTTCTGGTCCAACTTTGAAAGAAGAGAAGAGAATGAAAAGCCCATAAACTCCAGAAACACTTATTTTTTTTCCTGACTCGTTCACATGGAAATGCCAATCTGATGATAATGGACAAAGAGGTGATAGCCCTAGGAGCCAGAGTCAGAGAGACTCCAGACCTTCAGTTTTGGGCCTTCTGTACTCACGGGCCTCATACCCTCTGAACCACCACCAACTAACCAAAAGACTTTAATGAGCCAGACATGGTGGCACACACTTGTAATCTTAGCACTTGGGAGGTTGAGGCAGGGGTATTGCCATCAGTTCAAGCCATCTTAGGGTACCTGGTAAGCTGGAGGCCAGTCTGGGTTACATTGTGAGCTCAAGACTAGCCTGGGCTGCATAGTTAAATGCTGTTAATTTTTGCTGTTTGTTTACTTGTCTTTTTAAAAAAAGACTTTAAGGTTGTATCTCTGGACATTTGGCTGGAAGAGCCACAAGTATTCCAATTAGTGAACTAATAAGCACTTAAGAGCCAAACCAGCCCTTCCTGGAGCACGTACTCCCAAGAACTGGGTGCTGAGAAAATTCTCTATCAAGTACAAGAAAAGTCTTTGTTGTTTTCATGATATGGAGCAGAACAAAGTCAGCAGTAATGACATTGGCAGTGGCCGTTGTAGATTCTTCCAAGGGGCATCTATGTGAGTCCCATGGGATGAGTTCAGGCTGGGCACGTACAAGTTAGTGCTGAGAAGGGAAGCTGTAGATCTCATTGCTTGAAACTCAAAGAGGCAGGTATTGAA
Organism: Cricetulus griseus; assembly: GCF_003668045.3. Taxonomy (NCBI): domain Eukaryota; kingdom Metazoa; phylum Chordata; class Mammalia; order Rodentia; family Cricetidae; genus Cricetulus; species Cricetulus griseus. The sequence continues at coordinate 37,562,740 of NC_048598.1, read as the reverse complement.
ATAGCGGGAGAGAAAAAGCATTATGGCCTCTGCTGTGACCGCTTTGCTTGTTGTTAACCTATAAATGCTCTGTCCTGAGTACAGCTCTGACGATTCTGAGTGGGGACATCCAACCTGAGTGTTGGTACAGCCACTATATTCAGCCATTGTATTCCCAGACATCCTCACTCTACCCCAGCAGGCATACCCCTCCCATCTTACAAATGAGGAGACTGAGTCTCCTTGTGGAGGCGTGCCTAGTGTCAGCAGAGTTAATGTCACACACAGAGCTCCTGGCCAACTACAAGACTTTCTTCCAGGGACTTATCTTCTCGGGAGATCTCAAGTTAACCATGAGGTTAGCATTAAGAAAGGAAGTAAAAATCTGGGACTATGAATAACTTTCAGTTTGAAGACAAATTTTAGGATATATGAGCTTCCCAAAGAATCACCAGTTACCAAGCTATTTGACTTTTAAAAAAAAGATTTATTTTATTTTTATTTAAGTGTTTTCTGAGTGTACATTGCCATGTGCCAGTACCCAAGGAGGTGGAAGAGGGTGCTGGATCCATCGGAGCTGGAGTTACAGGCGGTTGTGAGTCAGCCAACATGGGTGCTGGGAACCAAACTCAGATCTTCTGCAAGAGAAGCAAGTGCTCTTGGCTGCCGTGGTGTTTATCTCTCCAGTCTCAAGCTGGCTTTTTTATTTCTGAGAAGCCCTAAGCTAAAGCTTTCATCTCAGAAGACAGCCTGTGTAGTCAATACAACAGTGTCACGGTGTCCTGCAGCTTCTGAAGCTGACTCCCCACCCCAGATGTCATACTCTGACCCCCACCTGGTGTCCAGATGTCACCGAGACTCTCACTCCCGTTTGTCCCTCCTTCCACAGGTGCTCCCCTGTTTTTCATTTCCCTGGGCTTAGGGTCTTTCCTCTTGCATTCTCCACCATGTTGTTTAAGAATATTTGTTAACTTTTCATATGCAGTTTGAGTCTGTTGGAGACAAGAAACTAGAGAAACGAGGCCCAAAACATGAAATGTCCAACACATTCCAGAATTCTCATTTCTTTCCTAACCCTGGGCCCATCGAATGGGAATGTTGCCGAATTTTATAACCGCAGCCTTCTAGAGCCCTGCTGGGAAGCCAGGGCACCTAGTCAGCAGTAAACACTAAGGCTCATTTCTTCTTGTGTGAGTTTTAATTTTTCCATAATATGAATAGCAATACCTTTTTTAGATGGGAAAATGAAACATTTATATATTGCTACTAAGGGATGAGAAGCAAATGTGGAGTTGCAAGAAGGAAATCGCCCTAGTATGAGAAGATGGTAGCTCTCCTGAGCTCATGGCTGGTGCCTTCTGTTTCCCTCCGCACTCCAAGGTGCCCTTCATACATTTATTGTTCCCCTTTCACATTGACCTTCACTAGGAAGAATTATAGAGTTCAGCCAGGATTTGCTTCTGTTTTGCCCTGTGCTCCCTGACTTATACCTTTATTTGCACTCTCTGGGCTGACTACTGAGTCACTAAGAAATAGACTTGGAGAGAAAAATTGAATAGAGTCTCTGGGATTCTTAGATGCTGGCCAGGATACATGTAAACAGACATGCTTTCTCGGTGTTGTTCAGATCAGATTAGTACAATTGATTTCTGTACTATTCCTTGATATTCAAATGTTGAACCCAACTTCCTTAAGTGACACAGGTTGTTTAGCTCATATTTTTCAAAGCTTTTAAAATATGTTCAGCAATGACAATTTACTGCTTCTGTGTAAATTGTGGACAATGACAGTGTGTTTTGGATTAAAGAAATATACTCCCAGATTTCTTATATCAAGCATCTGACCAAACAACAAACCAAATATGAAATAAATTTAATTATCATATTAGTCTAATCTAAAAGAACAACCCTCCCATGCCAGATCCCGGTTAACTCCATAGGAGCTGTTGGCAGGGGGCCTCAAAGGGCCCCAAACAGTAAAGCTCTCACAATTCCTCTTGGTTACCCATTAGAGCTAATTGATGATACTATTTCAGAAGATACCACGTGGATGCAAGATTTAGTGAAATCAAGCTAGACCTGAGCTGGAAGCTTCCTGGCCCTGTTGTCTAGCTTTCATAGTGCTGGGTAGGGTATCCAGGTTGCTAGGGGGCTTACAAGGTTGGGTAAAGCCTTCTCTAGTCTTACTCAGCTGTGAAGTCTATGAACTGCATTACCAACCGGCTTGACAAGATGTACCTACCCATTGGTGCAATAGTGGCACAATGTAATGGGGGAAACCAATTACTCACGGAGTGGGTCTGAGGCCTGTTCCACAAGAGGGAACCCATGCCTAGTACTGTACATCTGGCCCAAAAGTCATGATTGAAGAAGTCATTGGATTTGGGGACAAGGGATACCTAATGCTGATGTTTACCTGAACTGACATATCATAAAACAGCCTTCTAGATATGTCTACACCCATAGAGAATGGCTATCCTCAGCCTTATTCAGAAAACACCCCCCTTTCAGTGAATAAAGGTGAATGTACAGACTCATAGCTGCACAAGATTCTATTGATAAAAGACAGTTGAGGCTTAGTTCTAAACAAGACATTTATCTCATTTTCTCAAGGAACATTGTGGAAAAGGAGTAGACAGAATGTAAGAACTGGAAGATAGGGAGAAGGGCTACCAAATACTATCTTCTAAGAACAGCACAGCCATGGCACTCATTACCTCACAGCATTTGTGTGGACCTGCTGGCATTGGGTCTACCCAACAGTCAGCTACGGATAGGAAAGAGGCTCCCAGATTCTACCACTTACTGCTGGCCTATTAGCAACTAACAGATTTTGGGAAAGGGGAGGGCTATTATCTAGCTGAGTACCTACTGGACTTGTAAGCCCACCAAGCTTTAGTTCTCAGTCAAGAGTCACACACATGGCTTAGTTAAACTTTGGGGGATGCAAAACCAAACCAAAAGTTATGAGTAAGGGAGAAAGATGTATAAGGAAGAGTGGGAGAAAATAAGTGTCTGGGGAGGGGGCAACAATGACCAGACGCATTATATACGCATATGAAATTATCAAAAGACAAAGCTTATTTAAAACTTTCGGAAGAATGCCCATTTTCATATTAGCTTTTTGAGCTGCTTTGGGACAATTTTGGTTTTCCTACAGCCCCTCTCTTCCACAAAGTAGTGTGGCTGGTCTGTGTTAGACTGCTAAGTTTGATGACAAGTGAGAAACCAACAAATGTGTCCAGCCCTCCCTCTCCTGCATCTGCAAGCCTCTCTGCCCTTTGACCTGGAGTCCACATCTCATTTCCAGCACAAAGCTGCCTGCCCTTGGTTGGGATCTACTTCAGAGCATGCTGTTCTACAGCCCCTGCTGACTGGAGTCTGAGATAAAGGAACCTTGAGTTCTGCCCTCTTTGCCAAGCATTTATCACCAAGCACTTATCATCAGGCTAGGCAAATATTGTTGGAATGTTTCAAAGTACTACTACCCAAATTCCAGCCCAATCCAAATCACCTGTCTAAGTGTTTTGAGTGCTCGTGTAGTCCTGGCATTGACAAGTCCTTGAAGCAGGTCAATAACCTCAGTCAGAACAAGTATAGGTTTGTGGTATACAAGTGAAACTGAGCTACAAGGATATAAGCTTTGTGGTGGAGTGTGTGTGTGTGTGTGTGTGTGTGTGTGTGTGTGTGTGTGTGTGTGTACCTACAATCTCATTGAACAACAATCTTTAATCAAATATTATTAGCTACAATCCTCACTCTGCTCAGAACTGTTTCTTTTCTTTTTTTTTCTTTTTACTTTGTGCATATGATACTTTTATAAACTTTAAAACCTTTGACCTACAACTATTTTCCCCCCTTCCCCAAACTGGCCCTAGAAACCATCATCTTGTTCTCAATCTATCTGTATTCCAGCATTTTTAAAATGACTACATATTTAGTGGAGAACCTGTGGCATTTTCCCTTTCTTGTATAGCTTATTTCACTTAGCATATTGTCCTCTGGGTTTATCTGTGTCATTGAAAATGGCAGGATCTCCTGTTCTAAGGTTGCATGATATTTCTGCATTGCTTTGTATAATTGTATATGTGTAAAATTATATAATGTCTTAATATTCTTCTGCGTTGAAGGAGACTGGTTGTTTCATGTTTTGACTATTGTGAATAATGCTGCAGTGAATATGAAAACACAGCCTTCTTTCCTAGGTGAAGATTTCATTTCTTTGGAGATGGAAGTATATGTATATATATATATGTATGTATGCATGCATATATATTTGCAGGAGAGATTGAGGTGTGCTCTGGTAGTTCTCCGCCCTTTTTAAAATTTGTTTGGGGACCTCCATACCTTTCTCTCATGCTGTCTGCCTCCCATCAACAGTACAGAGAATATCTTCTTTCTACACCCACTACCCAGCACTCATGACTATTTGTAACAGTTCATCTTATCAAAAATCTCAGTCTTATTCATATTTAAAAACTCAATATATTTTAGATATTTATCTATGTTACTGTTTGTATTATTAGTTATTCTCTTTTGTTGCTGAGTAATATTCTTTGACTATAATATTCCATAATTTACTTACCAATTATCTTGCTGATTGACACTTGGTTGTTTCTATTTTGAAGCTACTATGAATAAAGCCTCGAAGAACATTCTTGAGTAACCAAAGATAGAAATATTGGAATGCAGAAAATAAGTAATTGTATAAGTATTGGTGAAATTGGGCTAGTGAGATGGCTTAGAGGGTAAAGGTGTTTATGACAAAGCCTGCCTAACTGAATTTAGGCCTTGTAAAAGTAGAGACTCAGTTCCCCTAAGTAGTCCTGTGACCTCCATACATATGCTGTGAAACACATATTCCCTTATACCCTCACCATCACACACACACACACACACACACACACACACACACACACACACACACAGAGAGAGAGAGAGAGAGAGAGAGAGAGAGAGAGAGAGAGAGAGAGAATTGATTGAACTATCAATGTTTGTTGAGCCCTTTGCAATAAATCCACGTATATTATTTTAGTTTGAGCATCCTTTTTCTTTTCTCCATCAAGTATTATAAAACTTATTTTCCAGGATTTTCTCACATCCTACACAAAGACTTTCTTGATTGCAACAGTATTTCTAGAGCAATTTTAATGTGCAATGCTTATTGGTTATGCAATAGGTTCCTTGTGTTTTGCTAGAGTGGAAAGCCAGCCTTTGTGTGCAGGAAACTCACATTCTAGTGGGGAAGATGGTAGCTAGTGATGGAAAGCAGTGGGGTGTGCTCAGGACAGGAAATAGATGCAGATCTGAAAAGCCTCACCAGTCTTGGAGAGGTCTACCTGGGACTGGACCTCCCAGAGAAAGAGAGCAGCATAAGGGGGAAAGAGAGTAATTCATCTGGAGAGCAAGTGGGTGCCTGTAGCAGCCCTGAAGCAGGCGTGGCTACAGCACCTCCTAGCAGGCATGGCTACAGCATCCCCTACAGGTGCCCATGGCTAGAACATAAGTGAGACATAGGAGATGACCTTGGAGCCAAGACCTGGATCACAGAGGCCTGAAATGCCTCTGGTCTTTATCTTATGTCTTAGTTACGGTTTCTATTGCTCTGACAGAACATGACTTTGCAAGGAAACTTTTTATTTCACTTTACAGCTTATAAGTATCATTGAGGCAAGCCATGGCAGGAGCTTAGGTCAGCAACCTGGAGGTAAGAACTGGGGGAGTAGCCTTGGAGGAGAGCTGTTGACTGACTTGCTGCTCCTGGCTTGCTCAGGCTGCTTTCTTATACCATCCAACACCACCTGCCCTGGGGTGGCACCACCCACAATGGGCTAGGCCTTCCCACACCAGTCATTAATCAATACAACCCCCTATAGGTGACTCCTATGGAAACATTCTCTCAGTTAAGATTCCCTCTTCCCAGATATATCTAATTGACAAAACCCAAAGAGCACATATTGCAAATAACGCAGAGCCCCCAGCTGCTTTTGCTTGTGAGCAGACTAAGTGCCCATCTTCCTTACGCACAAGCATCCTCTTGGACTTGTTTTCACCGCTGCCTTGGGCTCCCCATGGCCCGAGGTTTGTGCTTTAGTTCCTCTCTGCCTGATCTACATGGTGAACTTTGTTTCTTAGTGATTTGTACCACCCCAAGGGCCTGTCAACAGACGGAATAGGCACCGTGTTGGTGGGTATTGGGTACAATGGATTAAACCATGAATTTCTAGAGACTGTGGCTACCATGCAGGTGGTTACTAGCCTGTGATTGGAGAAGGGTGGAAGGTAGAGCTCACTGAGATACATCTGAGTTAGAATTTCTGAAATCAAATATTATAAAGAAATTCACAGATGACTATACACCCCTTGGCCCATTCTTAACCATATCTGTCTCCCAAGCCGAGTTCCATGGAGGTGTGTCTGGGCTACTCTGCAGGAAAACCTGCTTGCTTTTCTGAAGCCTTCTGGAATTTCCACATCACGAACAGATGGCATTGCTTTCATTTGAGGTGCAGAAGAATTTCCATGTATCCAAACAGTGAAAGCTTGAGAAAATGGAGTATGGGTAGTAACTAGAGTGGGGACAGAGCATGATATGTCAATAGAAAGCTAGACCCTATAAAGAAAAGATCTCGTGGGAGCCTTGGCCAGCAGTCTGGGCTCTGCAGGGTGTGTGGAAGATGGAGGGGAGTATTCACAGGTCCTGGACTCAGCTAGTGCTTCAGTTAGAAGTCTGGCAATATCCCCCCACCCCCAGGTTCCTGTTACATGCTTGGCTCCAGAGTACAGAAATGAGAGCCCAGTCCCTGCCTGCTCCAGGGCCTTGAGCACAGCAGTGAAGACAGACCTAATAAAAGATTTGTACGGAAAGTAGAACAGAAGAGTGAGGGCCCTGGACGCACCTAGCAGGGTCAGGAAGACTCCCAGGTAGGTGTGAGGAGCTGGCCAGAAGAATGGGAATGAAGCAGAGTAAAGGGACAAGGTCAAGAACACAGAAGGCTTGGGGACAGCACAAATAAGGAGGTTCAAGGAATGAGGTAAATACAGAGAAGTCATGCCATGTGTTATGGCATGGTCAAGGAGTTGAGATTCAGGCTGGGGGTTAGAACATATCAGAACACTCAGGAACATCTGAGCACATTATATAAGGTCACACAAATCACTTGCAAAACAAAGTGTGTCCTGTCAGTAAACAGATGAGGTGTGGGAGCATTTGGTAATAGTACCACACTGCCAAGATCAACAGTTCACGTGCACAATTACTCATTAACCGTAACACATATAGAAGAACTTAAGAGCTAAGTACCAGGTACTAGAAGCCCCATGACCAGTACCGTATTCTTGACAAAAACACCGCCACCAGGCTGACATCCAAGGTGAACGCTCTGTAGGAAATCGTTGAATAAACAAACGACCAATCTGAGTACCCACCCAAAGACTTTAGAGTTCCTATTGACATATCACCCCTTCCTCTTCAATAATCACTACCTAGACTCTCCCGACTCTCCCAGGTAAGTGGGTCATTTTCTCAGCTGAGTACTGATAGGATGGAGCAGGGACTTCATCCTAAACATGTCTGCAAGAGTCAGGCAAATGGAGTGAGCGCTTGAGAGATCTGAGCTGTAGGATGAAAGGGGGTATTCGAACTATAGGTAATCAAGAACAGGAGTCATTTGACAAGGAACCAGCTGCTAGTCAACTAGAATCTAATCAGGACAAAGAAAAGATACAAATTTGTGTTTCTAGTCAGGTGACTAGTCACTGTCTGAACCGGCCTGATCGACCTGGGATCTGCATAGAGGATCTGCATAGAGGCATATAGGGAAGCATTTAGCAAGACACAGCCCTTTTGTGATGGACATAGCACTGACCTTAGTGATCTCTGTATTTAAAAGGGGGAACACCACTGTTCCCACAGACAAGATGGCCAACAGTGTCAGGTGTCAGGACACCCCTCCCCCAACTCACACTTCTGGCTGCTGTCCTGCTCACCTGCAGGCTAATCTCTGCCCTCAGGCCTGGACAGCGTGGCAGTCGCTGATTCCCTGACTGTTTGTTCTGCTAGAGGAGACAGAACACTGCACTGTGCTGGAATCCTGCCCCGCCTCCTTCTGCACAGCTTCCTCCCCCAGCACATGAAAGCTGCTGAGCAAACAGAGAAATCAAAGATGATTATAGGCTGCTAGAAAACAGTGTGCTTCCGCCTGGCTGCATCTGCCTGCCAAGCTGTTATGTAAGCCACAAACCCACTCAGGCCTGGAACCAAACAGATGTTGTTGACAGCCCTTGTGTGACCTGCTCATCACCTCAGCTTCTCCAAACTGGGCCTCACCTGGAGTGCACCTGCCCTGTGAGAGCCTTGAACGTCCTGTGGCTGACAAGCCACTTTCACATTTGTTTTGGGGTTTCCCTGTCTCTACTCTCTTCCAGCAAACACACATGGGTGGGTCAGGGCCAAGAGTTGACTTTGGTCAGATTCCAAGTGACTAAGACATTTTACTTTGGAAAACTCCATTTCACAATCCAGGGGAGATGGTTGTTTTTCAGCCTCCTAAGTGAATAATTCACTTTGGCTGTTTAGACACTAGGGCTGAATGAGTAACTCCTGGAGCCCCAGATGACCTCCTGGCTGGAAAGGACCTGACCGCGCTGCTCTGATAACCAATACTTATTTCTATTTAGGGATCCTAGATCTGTCCCACAGCCCAAGGTACCTAAATGGAGTCAGAAGAGCTTTTCTTCCAGCGTGTCCATGACTTGGTTAAATGTGCTGGTTTCTCAGCATTTCAATTTTTCTTTCTGCATCATAAGGCTAGGAATACTGTGGATTCCTGCAGGCACGCTGGAAATTAGTTATCAGCTCCACCCACATTCTTCATGTGTATGTATTCATGTATGCAGATGTATGTTTGTTTTTGCATATGTGTGGAGTCCCTAGGTTGATGTCCAATTCTTCTTCTGTCTCTCTCCACTCTATACATCGAGACAAGGTCTTGCAATTGAATCCAGAGCTTATCTGGCTAGCCACTTTGCTCTAGAGTACCCCGGCTTCAATTTCTGGCCACTGGAATAACAGGTGGGCTGCCTCACTCTGAATTTATGTGGGTTCCAGGAATCCAAAGTCCAATCCTCATGCTTCCATGGCAATTTTAACTGCTAAGGCACCCTAAATTCGGCATTTCCATTAGCATTGTTATCATATCTGAAATGAGCTCCCAGGCCTACTAGTGTTGATGATGTCCATGTAGGACTTAGACATTCATACATAATTGACACGTTCATACCTATTACCCTCCTTTTTGCAACTGTAACTGCCCATACCCCAGGATGAGTGCTCAAAACTCAAGTATGGGGGCTTGAACTTTGGAGTTGGATATAACCTGTATTGGAAGCCAGATGAGCTTGGCCTGTGGCATGGACCTTGCTCTACAATTGGACTATCCAGATTGCTTTTGTTTTCTACATCATTTATAATGCACAGGCTTCCAAGGGGTCCCATTCTGATGCTGGTCAAAGGCTGACTGTATCCATCCTTCACTTGTTCTATCCTGAGAACCCTGGTAGTAAGGAGCTTGCTTGCATTGTTAGGCTCTGTCTCTACTCTTGGTCCTCATTTCTCTCATTAACACAGGAAGTAAGGGGCTCTCACAAGCCAAGACACCTTCACAGCTGTTCAATTCATTCTTTCTTCATAGATGGCCAAAGTGCCAGATCTAACAACTGAGGCAGAAACCCCCTCCTAGAAAGATAGCCAAGAAGATCATGTCCTGAGTCCAGGCATTTTGAACAGGCTGAAACAAAAGAAGTTGTCTTCTCTAGGTTCTAACCTATAAAAGATTTAACTGGTCCCTAAGTCCACACGAGAGAAGATGTGTATGGGGTACCCCATAAGTGCCATGGCACTGAAAGACACACTTGTCTGTTGCCAGAGAACTACTTTAAGTACTGTGTGGCACGCTGGGATGCTATGGAGGAGCCATCCTCCCATGGCTGCTTCTAGAGACCAGACCTCAGATTCTGATGCTCTTCTCAAGGAAACTGCTCCCCACTGCACCTTAAGATGCCTGGCAGGTGGGAAATAAAAGGTGAACTTATGCAGACCCTGCCAGTCTCCAGGGTGATAAATCCCTCATAGTCATCTGTATTTCTACACTAGCATTTTGAAGACAAGACCAGTGTTGTCTGGACAGGACCCTGGGACTGAGATGTTCTGAGTACCTTTCTCCCCCTTTGCCATTGGAGGGGTGCTGGCCTCCTACTTGGCTATCCAGCTTCCAGAAAGGGCCCCTAGAATTCTTCCTGGAGAGGGTGTTTGAGAAGGAAACATAGTGGAGTAAGTTTTGTCTAAAGGAAGGTCCATGAAGCATGCTACCTCTAATGTGCCTAGGAGGAAGCTAGACTAAGCAGATAAGAAAATGCTGTATTGTTCAAATCATGCCTCCCTGTGCTCATTGGGAATGGCTACGATGGGAAGTCTTCAGCACAGAGCACTTTGATGTGCCCAAGAATGGATGGCATAGAAAGACTGGCCAGCTATTAGCCTGAATCTATGATGTCAGCCTTCTGGAAGCCCTTTCTTCAATTCCAGACATTACGATTACAATTCAATCACTCTTAAGAGTTGAATAGGAAATAATAACATAACAGTAAGGAATTACCAGTCTCTCTCTCTCTCTCTCTCCCTCTCCCTCTCTCTCTCTATCTCTCTTTCTCTCTCTCTCTCTCTCTCTCTCTCTCTCTCTCTCTCTCTTAAGAGATATAGAAACATTCCATTAAACAATTTAGGAACTTACATATTTAATCACTAACCATTGCTGTTCAGTTAAACCTAAACCATTGTGTTATATATAGTCAATTAATTATTTCTGAAAGGGTCTAAGAATTCAGAGATATGCATTTGAATTTGAAGGATGAACTTTTCATAAATGTATGTCTTTACAACAGCTTTAGGTGTACATAAAAACAGCAAAGATGGTGTTTCCTGTCAATAGCATCATAGTTGGATATGGTACAATTAACAAATCAGCATAGATACATTGTGATTACCTAAAGTCCATACTTTAGAAAATTGGGTTTTAAAGGGAAACAGAATTAAAATTCCAATAACTTTTTTTGGTCTGTGGTCTTGGGTATCAAACCCAAGGCCTTTCACACACTAGGCAAATGTCCTATTACTGAGCCACATCCAGAGGTCCTGATTTGGAGGAATCATGAATCAGAGTTCTACCTGGCAGACAGAAAACTTTTTGGTTTGGAACCCAAAGAGCCTTTCCCCTTTGGAACACATACAGCTGTCTACTTTCCTGGGGTATCTCCTGCAAGGAGAAAAAATTCATCTTTTTCTGGTCTAAAATCTGGATTGCCCGTTGCAAAGCAGCTCTTGTACAGTTTTGCCTCAGAAGCACTTTATAACAACAGTGGCGTGAAACGGCCAAGAGTAGAGATTCTAGAATCAAGTCACTCAGATATGAGTTCTGACATTCCAAGCTGTTACTCTTTCAAAGCCACATTTTCTTTGTCTACAAGATAGGAATGCTAACCTCCTTCATAGACTTCCAGTGAGGAAGCATGTTGCAAAGTTCCAAGCAGACGGCAATGTAGTGATGGCTACCATTAGATTTGGAGCAAAGGCCCATCTGACCAACCCCCCTCAATGAACTAGTCAATGAGTGTCTAGATCAACTGAGGGTAAAATAGCTTTTCCAACAAATATCATGTCAAAGGTCAGAAGGAAGAAGAAAAATAGTTATATAAGCACAAACTTAAGTGCTTGAAGAATTAGAAAAACAAGGCAATTATAGAGGCTACTGACGTAAAAACCTGGGAGGAATTACTCACAGGTCTTTTCTGCTTTGCCATTCTCCTTGAAGGATTAAAATGCCAGTGACTGCTTTAAGCCGCAGATATCTCTACTGAGGAAAAATGGTGTTTCACGCTCATTAGGAACACTATGGAGAGCCACCCTAGTGTCTGCCCCCTCCCCCTTTGTCAGCCCACGTTCTAATACTGCAGGTGTGTGAACCTAGTGCAATAATCAGACATGTCAGTGCTCGTGTAGGGCCACGCCTCTCAGGCTCCATTCTCTCTGCCTGGGTGAATCCCCACAACTTCGTCTGGCTGATCTATCCTCAAGACTGAAGTCAGACATTACTTCCCTCCGAAAGCCTTCCCTTGGTTAGCCCAAGTATTGCCCTCTCCTTCCCCCTGTGGGGAGTGTTGCTGGTGCTCAAGTTTAGCACAGTTCCCACAAGATGGCAAGTGCTCAAGACATCTAAGCGTCTGGTCACTTACAAGTCCAAGAACCTTTTTGTCTTTGTGTTTTGAGACAGTGAATCCCCATGTAGCTCATGCTGGCCTCGAAACCCCTGTAGAGAAGCAGCTTGCTTCCAACCCATCATCTCCTGCCACTCACATGCTGGGATTATAACCCCACATGTCAGACCCAAGGGCTTTTGATTCTTCGCCCAGACCCTGAAGTGGAAGCATCTTGGGTAAGTACATGGGTCTGGTAAAGGTTAAGATTCAAATCAGAGTCATGATGAAGAATGTCAAAGGCTTCTCCTTAAACAACACAGCTAAAGCTAGTTGTGGATTAAGTGGTAACATGGATAGTTTTGGGTGTTCACTTCCAGGTTTCCGTGCATGAAATGATGTTGAGCTGCTTCCCAGTCTTCACAAGTTAATGAGAATTGTACTCAAAACCCCCAAAATAATGACAACATAACACTGCCACTTGCCCATGAGAGTGCTCTGTAGTTTAAGCAGGTTCTCTGGGGTCCAGGAAGGAGTTTCCCAGCAGCCTCCTTCCTTCAGCTCTCCTCAGACAGGTGTTTCACCTGCCTGCTCCTGCCCATCTTCCTAAAGCTTATGATCGTTAGGATGAATACAGTCAAGCAACACAAGAAAGGTGTCTTCCTTAAGGTCACACAAAGTGTGGTCTTTAAAATTAGGATCCCAGCGGGCTGGAGAGATGGCTCAGAGCTTAAGAGCAGTGGCTGCTCTTCCAGAGGTCCTGAGTTCAATTCCCAGCAACCACACGGTGGCTCACAACCATCTGTTATGAGATCTGCTGCCCTCTTCTGGTGTGCAGATATACATGGAAGCAGAATGTTGTATACTTAATAAATAAATAAAATCTTTTAAAAAAATTAGGATCCAAGCCCATGAGTTGGAGTCTAGAGTTTAAACCACTTCCTTCATCATGGACACAGAGCATCTATTAGTACTGTTGGCTTCATGCCCAGAGGATTGGCTCTCCTTGTGTGAGGCTGAGCTGTCAAATCAGGTCTGTGTCACATGGGCCTGTTTTCTTAGGCAGAAGTCCACCAGAGCGCTATTTATTGTTGAAGAAGTAATTTAAAAAATCAAAATCATTAGTGTGTGTGTGAGTGGAGAGAGAGAGAGAGAGAGAGAGAGAGAGAGAGAGAGAGAGAGAGAGAGTGTAAGCACACAGTGGGGGAGGGTTACCATGTAACCTGTGAAATGGTTCTCTCCTTCACCCTCCATGTAGGCTATTCGGATGGAACTCAGGTCCCCAGGCTCATGTGAGGAGTGCTTCTACCCACTCAGCCATCTCACCAGCCCTCATTCAGGAAGTATTTTATGACAACTGCTTCTCTACCCTACTCACCCCTGGGGCTGGGTAGTAAACAGGGTTCCAATGATGGATAAGGAGGGATCTTTATATTTCACTGTATTGTAACTTGCCCTACCTCAGCATCCATTCTGCACCTAAAGACTGAAGTAGAAACCTCAGTGGCAATAATGCCACAGGGACAGTAGCTCTGGAGCAGACCCCAAAAGTCTCTTCATGTGGATACATTGGACAGAAGCCATACATCTCTCTAGATGACTCAGTGCTGGTGTTTGGAAGTTGGTTTTAACATAGGAGATTCTTTGTTATGATTTTATTATTTTCTTGCATGCCATTTAGTTTGAAAAGAAACATGCACTATAAGACATATATAACTGTTTGATTAAATACCAAGCATGCCACAGTTTATAAGTGAAGGCCACACTAAATCAACAGCATCAGTGTGGAGACTCAAGCAAAGGGCATTTGCACATTCTGTTTTCTTGCCCCAGCTGCCTGTGTCTTGAAAGACATTCCTGGATTCTGGAGAGCATCTGTTTTGGGGGAAGACATCATTACTTCTCTCAAACCGATCATCTCCACTGACAACATTCCTATCAAAGCGGGGAGGTAACAGTAAGGTCAAATACATGATGATTCAGGAAGCAAAGCCCGTCAAACAGTGATAAAAACAGACAGCAGCAGGAGGCAGAACCCAATCAAGTGTAGCCTCACCCGCAGCTCCCTCTCTGGGAGATTAGTCTGTGGTTTTGGCACAAGACAACAACTTGGGGGAGAAAGTAAAGTTTATGGATATGGTTGCCTTTTCTCCTCTAAGCCAACCAGTGCCTTGTTTTTCTGTGAGCCTGCCACTGTGGGAAAATTGCTAGAGTGTAAAGTTTCCCTCTTTGTCCACAGCGTACTTCATTTACCAGGGAGCCAAGTTGGGAACAGAGCCGCCTCTCACACAGCCCATGAATGACTCCATTTTCTCAGGGCAGCCTCTGCCTGCCCATTGTTTAACTGTCATGGCCTCTTGTATAGGTGTTCCCTGCAGTCCAGGCTGTTATGTAATGCCTAGGCAGGGAACATTGCGTGAGAGAAAGAGAAAGCAGAGAGGAAAAACCCAGAGGGCAACCCAGACCAAACTGTCTTCTTGGGGGGGGGGAGGGAAGAAGGGAGGGAGGGAGGGGGAGGAAGAGAGAAAGAGAGAGAGGTAGAGAGAGAAAGAGGGGGAGAGAGAGATTCATGTGTAAGCTTGAGTGATAAACCCTGGGTGCTGGCATACAGCGCTCCCCAGGGCTGGCAGAAATGAATGCTTCTGTTTATAGGCACAAGACAGTACATGCTGTACCTGCAGGTCCGTGCAGCTGTTACCTAGGTCGTCTCCCAAGACTCTGACAAGAAATCCTCCCCTCCCCCTTACTTAAGGCCTAAGTAGAAAGGATTTTCCCTCATCATAGGCTCTGCTGTGTTTCTCTCTCCCACAACCTCACTGGCTCAGGGAGACCCTGAATCCTGCCTGGTGAAGTGTGCACCTGAGGTTGGCATGGTTCTCCAGTAAGTTCATTGTCAAAAGGCAGCCACGATCACTTGGCATCCATGAATGCTGTTATTGTCTTCCATCTCTGCATCGATTGCTATGTCCTGGACTGGAGTGTTTTTCACTGAGGTGGTTTGAATCAGAAATGACCCCTATAGGCTCTTGGTTGGTAGTGCTGTTTGGGAGCTTTAGGAAGCATACCATGGGGGTCGGGGGCAGGGTTGAGAGATCAGAGTCATCTCCCTTCCAGTTTACTGCCTCAGCTTTGTGCTTGCAAATGAAAATGTAATCTCCCAGCTTCCTGTTCCAGCTGACATGTCTGTTGCTCATTGCCATGTCTCCCTGACGTGATGAGCTGGAAGCCAAAATAAGCTCTCTTCTCCAGAAGACACATGTTGTTTTTTATCACAGCAACAGAAAGGAACTAATACACAGTTCAGCCCCTTTAGTCACGCTGCCAGTACCTCGGTAGGATGAAGGGTGTGGAGGTGATACCTACACTGGTTTTCCTTCGAGCTTGTTCTGTAGACTCAGAGCCCTGGCACCATTAGGACAGACCTTGTGGTAAGATTGGATTCCACACCAGGATACTTTTGGAGAGTGCAGTACATTCTCTTCCATTCTTAGAAAGTCACAGTCATGCTGTATAAGGGCACCCTGATGGATTTTCGGTAAAGAAACCTGAACCAAGCCCATTTCCCAACTATGCTACATGCTTCCTGGAAACAGACACTTCACTTATATTGGTCTTGGTTGGTTTTCTTGTTCACAGCTCTATTGTGGGTGTTTGAGTAGTGTGTTGAGTAAGTTTAGTTGAGTCTTTTTTCTAAGTTGCATGTATTAACTCTATAGGACTAGCATCTCATAAAATATACTGTCTTAGTTAGGTTTCTATTGGTGGGATGAAGCAAGATGACCAAGAGTAACTTGGGGAGAAAAGGTTTATTTTTGCAGTTCCACATCCCAGTCCACCATTGAAGGAAATTGGGACAGGAATTCAAGGCAGTTTTTTAACTCAGGTCCTCTTGCTTCAGCACTAAACATTCTTATCTGCTGAATCCCCTCTCCTTCCCCTTAGGACTATTCTTTACAGCTTATCACAAGAAATGTTTAAAACCTAACGAAAAGTCTGGATAACCTAATGAGAAGTATACCCTTTGCTTTGTAAATAATAAACTCTGTAGATATGTCAATGGAGGAATAAAGCAGGAGCAAGATAAAGCAACTGGCAGAGGAATGGGGCAGGGGGAAGAGAATATAAATGAAGTGTAGTGTGTGTGTGTGTGTGTGTGTGTGTGTGTGTGCACATGTGTGTGCACATGTGTGTGCCCACATGTTTGACCTCTAGGACCCACATGGTAGAAGAACCACTTCTTTAAGTTGTCCTTTGACCCCCACATGCATGCTATGGCAAGTAAGAACCCCAGTCCCCACCACACACACAATAAATGCATAAATAGAAACAAATAAAACATAGTGGTATGAAAGAAGAATAAATTTCAAAACAACATAAAATAAAAGGTAAAAAAAGTCACAACAAAGCCCACTATTTTATATGCTAATTAAAACTTAAACAAAAATAATCAACAAACACTCCATTACAACCATGGTCCAGATTAGAAGGCACTCTGAAATCACAGGCTCCAAGAGCAGCACCATGGACAGTCACTCACCTGTGCTTGTCAACTCAGGCTGGAAGCCTAGGAGCAGCAAGGGAGAGCAAGGGTAAGATCTTTCTCTGTTGGAAGACTCACACACTGTGTGGAAACCATGTCTTCTGTGTAGGAGTGAGTAGTTTGTTTTTCTTTCTGGGACTCAGGAATGGATTTCTCTCCCCTCTAGTGTGAAGGCACTGATCATAAAATAGCCTACCATGTGCTGCCAATATACTCCTTACTGTGGGGCCATCCCTGGAGTATGGTCCACCTACTAGGAGCCATGTCCTAAAAGGAAAACTGACTCTCCCTCCTCCAGAAACCATTGGCTGTCCGTAGCTCCTTATTTAGGGATGGGAGCTCATGAACCCCTTCTTACTCTGTGTCAGAATGATTGCTGACTTGATCATATAGAGGTCTCGTACAGGCAACCACAGCCACTGGAGTTCTTCCTGAGGGTAGTGACTACCAAAACTTCTTAGACTGTGGGTCTTGATTCCATGTGGAGCTGGGTAACTGAATGTGGAGGTTGTGGAAAATTTGGCAACAATGAAATGTTTCGAAATGTATAATAACAAAGAACTTCAAGATCTAATGTGTAATGAATCTAAGTTGTTTCTGTCAGTACCCTCCCAGGTTGTATTGAGTCACTTTCCTTTGGTCTGGAACAAAGGACAGACACACCTTGCACTGAATATGTTGCCATACCCCCGAGAGCCAATCAACACTGCCCAAAACACCTCGGCTCAGATTTGAAACTATTGTATGTTATGAAATGTTATGAAGTGAAGTGTTTTTGCTGCGTCTATACCTTTTTCTGCTCATATAGAAATAGAGTCATCTCATTATGGAGAACAAAGACTTTTTATCATTCCCAAGCATGTAATTATTAAATTCAGTTATATTTAGATTGCATTGTGTTAGAAGGTTTGATTTTTAAAATGACTATTTGAGTTACTGAGTGTCATTTAAAAAAATCATTAAATGAATTCTGACTTGGAATTAATTAGGTCAGAATTTCCATCTGAAATCATCCTATTCATATTTCTGCTAATTTCTATTACATAAATTATGTAAACTGTCATTTTCAATTAGAAAATTGAAATACTGATGAACTCTGAAAAACACTGAAGATTCTCCAAGTCCTAAAAGTACCAAATAGTCATCCAATAAGTATTTGAAAAAAAAGGCATATCTGCCTCATTAGTCTCCAAATTTGCTTTTGTCTTTAATGAATGATAAAATTATATGTATGCCAAGGAATTATTTTACAATAAATTGCTTTATAATTTATTATCAGTGTTTGATTTGTATAACTGTTTTATATGCATTAAAACTTCTCAGGCTCAAGGGGTCATGGATGGAAGTGTTAGAGAAGCCCCATTCTAGAGCACATCAATTGTTCTTGAAACCCCCTGTTTTCCCCAGCCTCCCAAGAGCCCTGGAACACGTCTTGTGTTACTTTCATGCAGTGAGTGGGTTTGCCACAGAGCTGAAACCCTTTGGACTCAGTGTTCTGCTGCACCATCCAAGGACACATCCAGAATCTGAAAGTTCTTTTTCTTTTCCTCAGAAAAAGACATTAAATAATTAAATAATGTTCTTTGGGCCTGAACTCTGATAATCGAGGCTGCCACCCCTACATATTCCTGAATGAAAACCCTATACTAAAACAGAGTGGCTTAAAGTAACATTTGTTTTGTTCATAACCCTTCCATTTCAGTGGGGCGTTAAAAGAATAGCTTATCTTTGCTTACTGTATCAGGTGCAGCTCTAACGAGGTTTGAGAGTGCATGAGTTTTAGATACCCCGGCACCCAGCCTCTGGCAGTTATGACTGCAGATACGGTTCTCCTGTCCTGACCTGTCCTGCCCTCTCCTCTCCCCTGCCCTCATTCCGTCCTGCCCTCTTCTCCTCCTTTTTCCTCTCTTATTCCTTTCTACACCCCCTCCTGCTCTCCTCCACTCCCCACCCTGGCTCACAAGACCTTTCCAGCTTCAGAGTAGCTGTGCATCTTTCAGGAAAGCTGTGTTGCCCAGGTGTAGGTTGACTTTTATGAAGTGACGTCAGAAGTTAAATATGCTGCTTCTGTCATATTACACACATCAAAGCTGCCACAAGGCCCATCCAGCTTCTAGAAGATGGGAGACAGACATTGCTTCTTGTTGGGGGACAGTGAGGTTCTAGAAAAACATGTAAGACTATAAATACTATGGGAAGATTGTGAGAATTCCTTCTGCCATAAGGAGCAAATTGCTGTAGAGAATATGGAGACCTTGGTTACTAGTTAGTGAGCACACAGACAGACAGACAGACAGACAGACAGCAACTCTGCTGTTGCCTTTTGAACATTGTTGGTTGAAATAGGATAAAATAATTTAACCAAATGGAGGCCAGGTCAGTGCCACCCCTCCCATCCACTGAGTAGCTTCTTCACACCATTGCTACCACGCATAGAAATTGCCATTTTTATTCATCAGTAAGCCAAGGAAAGCTGGGATTTTCAGAGCAAGGGAAAAAAGAAAAGTTGGCAACGGGTCTCAGGATTGATGGCCCGCAGGGCAAAGCTCTGCAACAGTTGACATTTCAGCTGAGGGAAAGTTTTACTCTACAGATCCATGGCTGTTGTTCTGTGACACACACTGTATGGTATGCTCATAGGATGAAGGAAGATGAAAAACCATGCAGGGCCTAGTTCTATTAATAAGGAAGATAATGCTTACTAGTGACGTAGTAAAGAATGATGCATCCCACTAGGGAACACAGTAAGGAAACAGAAATCTTTGTGTTGGAATATGTGAGGGATATGTTGGAATATAATGAGAAAATGAGAGTTGTCATTGTACTGTTTGGCTGTGTCTACTTATAAAATCATACACTAAACAGGTGTTAGTAACCCAGAAAATAGAATAGATTTTCCAAAATATATAACTATAATTATGATTCACAATGAAGAGATGAGACTAAGATCCAAGGAACAGCTGGCGCATGTCTTTAATCCCAGCACTCAGGAGGCAGAAGCAGGTAACAGGAGTCATGGACATCAATGTAGGCTTCTGCTGGGGCCACAAACCCAGACGTGTCCCTTGGCAGCAGCCTGGACGGGACATCACTATGGCCCCGAATGGCAGCACAGGTCACTCAGACCAGCATGGCCTCGGTGGAGGCACAGTCCTCAGACACCAACACGGCCACAGGTGGTGGCTCAGACTCTGGTCAGCCATGTGGCTTTGGTTGCAACATGGGCCACAGACATCAACACAGAGCCCGGCAACAGAAGGACCACAAGAAGTTTTTAATTTGATATAATCTCATGTGCCAATTCTTGCTATTATTTCCTGAGCTCTTGGAATCAACTCAGAAAACTTTCCAAGATTCCTTTATATTGAAATATTTCCCTTTAGCAAAGTTTCAGGTCTAATATCAAGGCCTTTGATCAGGTTTGCATCGATTTTTATACAAAACAAGACACAGAAACCAACACTCACTCTTCTACATGTGTTTATCCAGTTACTCCAGCATTGTGGGATAAAGAAAATCAGTTTTCTTCCAATGTAGGATTGGGTGTTTTGATCTAGTTCTGCTATACAAGCATAGTGAAGCATCATTGGACCAGGCAGAGAACTCTGATAAAGTTGACTCTTAAGAGTAAGTACACAATAAACAAGTACAGAGGTAAGGGGGCATAAGTTTATGTAATGAGAACAGCAATAATACTTAGAAGAATAGTTTATTTGGTAATTTTAGACTATGAACCTCACAAAAAGAGAATAGTGTGAACAGGGCTTGAGGTTCAATAAGGGACACATTGTGGAAAGTTTTACAAGCAGTGACAAGGAGCTTGGACTGCCAGTGGAAGATAGGAAAAGAGCAAAAGTTAATGTTTGATGGCTCCATGGGAGGATAGTTCAGAGACAAGGAGTTAAGACCAACTAGGAGGTCATAACTAGACTCCAAGTATGTAGCAATCAGAGACCTAGAACTGGAAGAGGAGAAACATCTGGACAGGGGTAAATATGAGAAATATTTAGGGCATAGACTCAGCAGACTTTGTGATTTGACATAGGATAGGATTTAAAAATGACTATGATTATGGTGTAGGTAACGGGGGGGGGGGGCATTGGGACCAATGAAGCATAAAACACAGAGAAAGGAAATAACTAGATAAAAGAAGAGATTTGAGTCCATTTTGGGGCTCATTGAAGTTTAATTGATAGTATCCTCTTGTACCGGACCAATATCTAACTGACCTCCACAGTACTAGAGACTTCGGGACAGAAGCTAGAACAGTGATGAACATGAGAACCTCTTATGAGATTTGGGAGGAGTTGATAGTACAAGTGGGAGAGACAGACCCATACTGCCGACTATAGAAGCCTGGGAGGGGGTCCCCCACAACTTGAGAAAATTCTATTTGGGTGAAGCTGGGATCCTTGACCACACTGCAGGGAAGCATTTCAAGGTGAGTCAGGACAAAGCATAGTTGGAGTTTATGGAGAAATGTTTTATCAGTGATTTAGGCACAGGATTTCAGAGGAGGGGAGAATGACAGGTGAGCAGGAGAGTAATGCATCTTTAGGGTCTTCCTGGGCTTCTGGAGAGAAGCCAGCACTCAGTGTCTTAATATCTATGCATATGGATAGCTTTTGAAGTTGGGTTGTTCCAAGGATTTGAAAGATGAAGTAAAAATGTTTTTCTTATATTTATTTTTAGTTAGGACCTCTTTAGTTGATGAGATTATAAGGCAGCTTGAGCTCTATAGGTTAGTAAGTAGGGGCAAAGGCTCAAAAGAATCCTTAGGAGCCATAGGTCACAGGGAAACCAAGGCATATATTTGCACTGCAAATAGGATCTGTACGTGTACTTGCGTGAGATTCTAGCTACTTAATTTTCTCTGTCTTTTAATGAGGAATGGAGGATACAGATCCTGAACTTACTGGTGGCTTATATGGACACTTCTCACAGGTTTTATTATGAAAAGGCTGATAGGGATGTTTTACTGGGAGAAAGTGCAGAAAGTTCAGAAATGATCTTGCTCTCCTCTTCACACTTTACTCTATCCATTCCTTGACTCAACAGGCTCTGCCCGGACACTTCCCAAGCCAAGTGCTGAGGACACCATGGGCATCTTTAAGGACTTACAAACTGGTGTCACGTTGATGTTTGTAGCTAACAATGTATAACTCTTGTTCAATTTTAAGCATGAAAAGTAATGGCCAAAAGTGTTCTTGTGTGAAATAGGGAAAAAATTAATTGGTCCTTACCCAACTTAGAAAAAAAACCATAGGTAATTCAGAGTAGTTTTCCTGGTAATTGGAACATCTCTTCTGTTAAGGGACAACAGAGTGGAGAATTACAGAACCATTTTGGAAACTCAAAGAAATAAGCTGAAGCATAGGACTCTTAAGCGTGGGGCATTTAGTAAGTCATAAGTTGGAGTTAGAATGAAAGGATTAGACTATCATCCGGCTCCTGCCAAGATGAGGGGGATTGCTTATGATGGAACAAAACTTCTCAGGGTTTCTCAGAACAAGAATCATCTCAATTCCTTAGAAAAGGGATATGCAAATCCTCTTTAAATGAAGAGTAGCTCTCTAGAGAAGTGTCTCTCAACCTGTAGGTCACAAATCTTTTGGGGTCAAATGACCCTTTCACGGGAGTTGCCCAAGACCATTGGAAAATACAGATATGCACATTCATAACAGTAGCAAGGACAAAATTACAGTTATTAAGTAACAGTGTAAATAATTTTATGGTTGGGGGTCACCATAATATGCAGAACTAAAGGGACACAGCAATAGGAAGGTTGAAAACCCTGTTCTAGAGGCAATTTTCCCCATATAATATTTAGAACATAATTTAAAGCCAGTCCTATAAAATAAGAATATATGAATGACAAAACAGGAGAAATAAAAGGTAATAGAAGTAGGTTAAAGGGTATAAACTTGCAGTTGTGTAGGATGAAGAAGTCTAGAGATCCCAAATACAGTACGAAGGCTATAGTTAATCATGCTGTATTATAACATGGAAATTTACCAAGAAGATGTATTTTAAATACTCTCGACCTACATGCACGAGTGTGCATACTCACAATAACTGTGGGTAATGATGAGTGGACTAGTTAGCTAAATGGTAGTAATCACTTCCATATAACATACACACACAATACACACACACACACACACACACACACACACACACACACACACACTAGGGGAGCAGGTGTACAAATCCTCTTGTAAATTTTTTTGAGACATTTAACTCTATAAATCAGCTTGGGGGAATTTTA
Organism: Cricetulus griseus; assembly: GCF_003668045.3. NCBI lineage: Eukaryota > Metazoa > Chordata > Mammalia > Rodentia > Cricetidae > Cricetulus > Cricetulus griseus. The sequence goes on along the minus strand of NC_048598.1, from coordinate 37,539,705 downwards.
TTCCTACACTTTTAATTTTACTTGCAACTTTTTGTGTATGTGTATATATGTGTTCATGTGTGTTTATTTGTGTTTACATGTATGTATTTTGTGTGTGTGTGTGTGTGTTTATGTGTGTGAATTGACATCTGATTCTTTTTTGTTGTTGTTTTTTGAGACAGGCTTTCTCTAGTAGTCCTGGCTGCCATGAAACTCACTCTGTAGACCACACTGGCCTCAAGCTCACAGAGATCTACCTGCCTCTGCCTCCTGAGTGCTGGGTTTAAAGGCATGCCACCACTGACTGGCTGTCTTCTTCTTCTTCTTCTTCTTCTTCTTCTTCTTCTTCTTCTTCTTCTTCTTCTTCTTCTTCTTCTTCTTCTTCCTCTTCCTCCTCCTCCTCCTTTTCCTCCTCTTCCTCTTCCTCCTCCTCCTCCTCCTCCTCTTCCTCCTCCTCCTCCTCCTCCTCCTTTTTTGTGACATCTGATTCTAGTGTTTTTATGACAGTGTGAATGGTAAACTAAGGGCATCCGGGATACTCTTGAATGAGAACAAAGTGAAAAGCCTTACTCTTACAGCTGTGAAGACTCTAAAGTCACAGTAATTAAGATTATGGAATTGGGGCAAAGATGGAAAATGAGGCCAATGAAACAGAAGAGAAAGTCCCTGAAGCTGTCACTGTGGAATAACAGGAAAGGATGGCCTTTTCAACAAACATATTAAGTGAGGCACCTTGGACATCCATACTGAACATAAAGAGAAATTTAAATCCTGCCTTAAAGCACAGAACAAATTTATGGAATTAATGAGTTATAAACATTGATGGTTGATAGTAAACCATCCAGAAGATGGTTGTTAGGGAACAGCAGATGACTTGGTATAAAGGAAACACTCTCACAAGACATGAATGACAGATTCACAGGGTGAAACATACACTGGAGCATGTGAGTATTAATAACTTCTGCTTACCCAAAGAGTCCATGAGTGACAACATATCCCACAGAACATAGGCTATTTTGCAATATGCACATCATCTATTTGTATCTAAATTATATGACAAACAGCCACAGATTGGTCAAAACTCTGAAAAGTAGGATTGTCGCATTACAGAATATTCTGAGGGCAGAGACAGATTGTGTTACCACTACACACCCACCTGAATGGTTAACACTATAAGACTGAGGATGCTAAGCATTGATGGGCTGCGGAGAGACAGGAATCCATAAAACTGTGTAGGAACATGGTTTAGCATTGTTGGCTACAGTACATCATGACTGAAGAGTTCAATTCTAGTCACAGGCCCACAGAAATGCAAGTTGGACACAGAAGGGTATAAGAACATTCGTTACAGAATTATTTATGATACGCTCTAACTAGAGACAACCTGGAAGTCCACCGATAACCAAATGAATAAGAAAATTGGATTCTCTCCACATAATGAGATTTAACAAAATGAACATGAAAATCACAGCCACAAATGAAAACACGAGTGTAGCTTATAAACCAAACATTATGCAAGGCCCAAACAGAAGAAATGAATCCACACCAAAGTCAAAAACAATCCAGTGACATCCCAAAGTTTAGGGATTAAGAACAGGAGGTAAAACTGCAAAGAAAAGCCAGCAAGTGATTTTTGGAAGGAGAAAGAAGACACAACAATTGGGAGATACATGTGCCACTTCTGGAGTTCTGGTAATGCCTGTTTCTTGATTTTACATGGGTATGTTTTATGAAAATTACTGAGTCAAGTGCTTTTGTTTTTATGGACTCATCAGTAGGTAAGTTATTTTTTATAATTCAAAATTCAAACATATACATGCATGTCTAGCACAAAACACATACCCAGCACATAATCACATACCCACCACATACAAGATGGCTAAACAACTAGGGGTCATGTCTCTCACCCCAGTTTCTTCTTTCTTTTTTTTTTTCTAGCAGAGAGGGATGAAAAGGAGGAAGATGTGAATTTTCGTGAACATCTCACTTATCCATTACAGGCATGGTCTCTCTTGTCCTCTTGCAATCATCTCATTGCCATGGCAACTGTGCTCAGAAGGAGAGCCTATGAAGAGAAGGAGAAATGCATAGGTGACAACCTGGATTTCATTACTTCCTTGTGTGAAGAAATCCTTGCTGATAACTGCTGGAGCCCTGAGCCTAAGGTGCCCATTAATAGATAATATGTTTTGGATTTTATTTTCCCTCCTGTAAAAACAATGCAAAACCTTTGTTTAAAGACTCACCTTTGCTGTGGGTCACAGTTAATCCTATAATCACCAGGCAGATATTTCTCAAACTAGGTATTCTGGTGTGTCAGAGAAGCAGGAGACAGTTAGTGGGGGCCTGATTCTACACAGTGTGCTTTGGGGAAGGGGTTTTGCTGGGGCTCAGGGGGTGTGGGCTGCAGGGAGTGGAATTCCCCTGCCCTGGAATGAGTGATCTGCATACATTCACTGCTTCAGTTCTTAACCCAGGTCCTTTGGTGTGCAAAGAACTGAAGGAAAGGTTCATAATAATTGAAGGGCATTCAGCTCCATTGGATGTGAAATCAAAGACATCTGAAAGTGGAACAACACCCCACCCCCGCCAAAAACCTAAAACCAATTCACCTAAAAAAAATCAATCTATGAAAGAGATGACAACAAGATCTGTGGGCCTGAAAATGAGTAAAAAGCCCAAAGGTCCTCAAACTGAAATCCCAGAAGACTTACGTTTCAGCTGCAGGTGAAATTCCTTGTGTGATCCCAAAGGATTCTACCTCAGCAACACTCTGGCCAGCAGAGGGGTTCAGACCAAGATTCTCTTTGGACTGGCAAGAAGGTGAGGCACAAGGTAGGCAGGAAAGGCCATTCGGACCTCATCTGTTTTGTGCTTGGAACACTGTGCTATGTTTGGTAGATGTGTAGACTCTAATTTGAGATTGTTTAGGGCACGCTCAGCATGTCGTTTATTGACCCATGGTGTGTTGTTTGAGTGTACACCTGAGACCAAAGGACCACAGAGATCACACTTTACTCACTGAGCCTAAGATGGAGCACGATGGGGCAGGGAAGTAGAATCCATCTGGGCCAGGAATTGGTGGGTAGGAGTTTTAGCTACTTTTTTTTTATTTCTGTGACCAACTATCAGACAAGACACAGTTTAAGAGAGGAGAGGGTATTCTGAGCCACAGCTCAGGAGACAGAGTGAGTCACAGTGGGAAAGGCATGGCGGGGGATCAGCTCACAACTGTAGCATGAGTCTGCTCATGTCTAAGCAGACCAGGAACCAGAAAGGGGAATGCCAGTGGTCTGTTGGCTTTCTCCTTGTCCCTTTTTTGTTCAGTCTGTAACCCAGTCCATGAGGTGGTGCCACCTGCAGTCAGGGTGGTTCTCCCACCCTCAGTCAACCCTGTCTGGGAACACCCTCAAAGACATGCCCAGAAGTGTGTCAGGTGATTCTACATCTAGTCAAGTTGGCAATGAAAACTGACTCCACACCAGGGTGGTCTCCAGCCTCCATTGCACCTGTGGGAATCTGTCAGGAGAGGTGGGAGGCGGGAGGTGGGAAAACAGGGAGGATGCAGTCAGACAGCATCACTTATCCATCAGGACCTCACCTGTAAATGGTCAAGATGAGTGAGGAGAAAAAGAGGACTCAGAGACGGTGTTGGGAATACAGGTCATCTAAAACAAAACAAAATGGAAAATGTGTCAAGAAACTTATCATTAGCTGAAGGTCAAATCAAGGCCATCTTGCAAAATAGTCAAAAGAGAAACCCTACAGATACTTGTCTCCCTGAATCCGGGGAAGGGATGGACACAAGAGAAAATCAAATGCTGCAGGCAGACACCAGGCAAACACCTGTCACGGCGGATGGTCACAGCATACACCGCCAGCCTGGGAGTGGGTGAAGAAGTGAAGGGGTGAGGTCCCCATTTAGCCACAGGGATGTCCTACCTGTTGATCTGGCCACAGTGGGATCTCTAGAGTGGCCTTATATTGGAGGCAGCAGAGAGGGCTAAAAGAAATAAACTCTTTTGTTGTTGTTGTTTTGTTTTTTGTTTTTTGTTTTTTTTTTTTGATTTTTCGAGACAGGGTTTCTCTGTGTAGCTTTTGGAGCCTATCCTGGCACTCCCTCTGGAGACCAGGGTGGCCTCGAACTCACAGAGATCCGCCTGCCTCTGCCTCCCGAGTGCTGGGATTAAAGGCATGCACCACCAACGCCCGGCAAGAAATAAACTCTTTAGTCTTGATTCTGTGGTGCATTTCCTGGGTATGCCCCTTGGCAAGCTTCTGTCCTCAACAATTTCCACATTGACAGAGCAACATAAATACTGTAGCAATTCCGATGTGACTTCTTACACTGTGTTCAGTGCAAAATGAACTAGTGTAAGGCCAAGGGCATCTTGAGATTCTCCTCTATGACGTCATCTCTGGTACTCACAATGGGTCTTACAGTCAAAACCCAGTGAGTCTAGTTGGGGGAGATGTGGCTATGTCCTTTCTTGAGATGAAGTCATAACCCCTGCAAAGCTAGCTGCTCACAAATGACCCGAAGGCATCTTAGGTAGGGCCCAGTGAGCAGAAGAGAGCTTTGCTATGTCCCCACTCCTGGTATGACTGCCATGTCCTTGATCATGCACTGCTGCCTCTGTGTGTGTGTGTGTGTGTGTGTGTGTGTGTGTGTGTGTGTGTGTGTGTGTGTTTAACATGTGAGTCATTCCTGAACCACTACATTACATTGTAGGAACATTAAGGACAGAGACCTGTGGTTAACCTGCTTTATTATTCTATAGTATCTGAAAATAGTACTGAGTTCATTAAATTCGAATCCATAAAGCAAATTTAGTTGACATACACTGTTCATTGGGTGGCTTCTTGGGTGCATTTTTTAGAGGTTCAGAGAGCTCTCCAGGTAGGTGCCATGGAAGCATTGCTGTTAATTGGGCTCTTTGAATGACCGGCTACATCAGTACTTATACTTGAATAGCTTCAGTCCTGAAGTGCAGAGGCATGGAACACACTTCTCTGTATTCATATGCACTGCAGGCTGAGTCACTTCTTTTGCAAATTGACCCAATGCAGCAGAGCTGGAGAGGCCAGAAGAAAGATACTGCTGTAGGCTCTATGGACCAGAATGCCCTGGGGTCACTCAGAACACAAACTTAGAGGTTCAAACAGTTTACTGTGAGCTGAATTGCCTCCTGACCATCTAGTAGGAGGATTCGGGGAAGCACAGTGGGAAAGATAAGACATTAGGGAAACACACAGGAAGAGCCAGGCAAGGGATCATCAGAGTGGCGTCAACCAAGCTGAGAGCTACAAGACAGTCTGTCTTCTCTGTGCTCTGTCCATGTCCTTGCAACTCAGACCCACTGACAGACCTCTGTGAGAATCCAGACCCGCCCTGAGCCACCATGAATTGTGGCTTTAGTACAATGTTGAACTTCTGTGTTGCAAATGAGAGGAGAAATAGGTCTTTTTGGGCTGTGTCTATGGCTTCCTGAATCAAAATGGCTTTGAAGGGAGCCAGGGCTGAGATCCACATAGGGTAGGTGTTCTAGTTACTCTCTCTGTTGCTGTAATAAAATACTTACCAAAAAACAGCTTGGGGAAGAATGGGCTTATTTTTACATGTGCTTGACAATTCATCACTGATGAAAACCAAAGCAGGAACTCAAGAAGAAACCATAGAGGAATACTGTTTACTTTCTTGCTCTACATGGTTTGCTTCTTTTACAATCCTGGACCACCTGCCTAAGGTTGGCATTGCCCACAGTGGCTGGGCTCTCCTATATCAATCATTGGTCAAGCAAATGTCCTACAAATGTGCCCACAAGCCAATCTGGTGGTGGCAATTCCTCAGTTGAGGCTCCTTCTTCCCAGGCGACTCTATTCTGTGTTAACAAAAAATAACCCAGATAGAAGAGACTCAAGAAGAGCTACCCCAAACTGAAACTATATGTGATGGTGTGATCAGGGATGCATTCTTATCACACAGCATGGTGAGAGTTTAGAACATTCTCTCCAGAGCTTTCTGAAGGCTCAGAAGATAACCATTCACAATCCACCTGCAACAAAGGGGTCTGGTTATTCTGGAAGCAAGAGCATCAAGTAAGACATCACCGATAGAGTATAGCAGAGTTCAGACTCAGAGAAGGAAGGGGCGATGGTAGCTTCTCCATCCTTACTGTTCATAGATGCAAATCATCGCTGCAATGATGCCAAGGCCGAAGGAGCATCTTTTCTTTATTGCCTCTCTTTCTTCATAATATGTTTCCTTTCTTTGGCCTCTGCATTATCAGTTGTATTTATTCATTCTTTGTAAGAGATGACATCAGACACAGGTATGTGACCTGCCATGATCCTGAATGCACAAAGATGACTAAGAATAACCAGGTAGGGCACTGTGTATAAAGCCTTGAGTGCTCTATGGAGAGTGGCACCAGGTGCTGGGAACTGCGGGAGGGGTGGGGAGTGCCCCATAGCAGGAAGGATTCTCGGCATGCCTGATGTCTGAGATGGATGCTTGGGAGGATGAGTGGGGTTTGCCCGGTGGACAAACAGGAAGAGGAGGCATTTTAAGCAAAGAAAATGGTACTAGCTCATTAATTCTTTCACTCATTTAATATTCACTTAGTACCTGCTTGGAGACAAGATATGTCCTCACTAGTAAAATGAAAGTTAAAAAAGAAGTTTTGCCTCTACCCTTGCGTATTTTACAGTTTAGTCTGTGATACAGATGAGAAGGAGGAGGAGAAGGAAGATGAATAGGAGGAAGAGGGGGTAGAGAGAAAAGGAGGAGGACGAGGAAGAGGAAGAGGAAGAGGAGAAAAACATCCGGCAACATGTATTGAAATAAACAAGAACAGTACAGGAGGAAATGGATAGTTCCACAGCTTTTTAGAGGGCACTAAAACCCTAGTAGAGCTGATGTTGTAAGCTTAGGAAACTGAGTAGCCAGAGCAGAGAGTTCCAGGGGAAGGAGGCTGGAGAAGACACAGTTAGAATCTTGGGTTTTATCCCTTAGGCAGTGGAGAAAGAGCAATGAAGACTCCAAATAAGCCAGTGCTGTGATCCTGTTTAGGCCCAAGGAAAACCACTCAAGAGCAGTATGGAACACTTCCACACAGAAGTGGGAAGCCTATTTACAATGGCTTTAACAAATCCCGATGTTTCTCTGTCTCCCTGTCTCTGTCTGCCCCTCTCTCTTTGAGAGAGGGTGATCTGGAACTCTCTATGTGGACCAAATTGTCCTTAAACTCAGAGATTCTCTTGCCTTTGCCTCTTAAATGTTGGGATTAAAGACAGCACCATACCTTGCAAAATGTATAACCCAGGCTGGCCTTGAACTTGTGATCCACCTGTCTAGCTACTGGCCATTTCAGCTCTTTATTAAACCAACCACAGCAATTTATCTTCACACAGTGTACAAATATCCCACAACACTCTCCCCAGCCCTCCACACTAGGCATAATACCCTCCGTGTTCAGGGAACACACTAGTTATATTTCTTTCTTGGGTCGGCTCTTATGCTTAGGAATCACATGGCTTAAGACGTTCTTTTGTCACAAAACATTGCCTGACTCCTGTCTTTAAAATCAAAGTCCTCCTTCTCTGACATGGTGTATCCTCAGGCCCACTATTTTTTTTAACCATATCACTTCTATAACAACCAGTTTATTAAAATATCTTCTTAACTTAAAAATTATATACAATTAAAATTATCCATCCATCCATCCATCCATCCATCCATCCATCCATCCATCTACCTACCTACCTACCTACCTACCTACCTACCTACCTACCTATCACCTATCAAGAGTGTTTGTGTTTCCCTGGTATACCTACCACCCTGAAGAAGGCATAGACTACTGTTATTTTGTTTATTGATGCATTTCTGGGTCCAGTATAGAACTCAACATAAAGCAGGTGTGCAGCACACATGTCAAATAGGCATACAGTCACAGGTTTTGCCTGGTGCAGACAACATTAAGAAGTTTCACTTGTTTTATTTTGAAAACTAAAATGTATCCATTCATGTCTGTGCCTTCTGATTGCCATGATATTTCTCTGACTGCTTGCACATCCCTTGTTCTCTGGGGGTTTCAAACTGTTCTAGTCAGTGCTCCTGCTTTTTTTTTCGACAAATAGAAACTGAAGGATTGTTTCTCCTGTCACTTACTACCATCTCACCGTCTATTCCTGGGGGCAGACCTAAATCTCCTTTGTTCTGCTCAAACAAAGCTTTAAAAGGGCTCCTGTGCCAACATCTTTCAGACACCCTGGTTCAATGCCTTCAATGTCACCCTTCCAGGTCCATGCCAGTCTTCCATGTTTTTATGCTGGATGTTGTTCTGTTTTGTGTCCCGGTGCTGTCTGTCATGAGGCTCAGCTGAGCATGTCCTGGGTAGTCACATGAGCCTATTTATCCACACTCACTGGACTGGTAGATGCTCCACACTTCCTTAGGACTTGTCTCTCTCAATTCGTCCACTTTAGGAAGAGCTGAGATCCTGTTAATGGACCTCAGCCTACAAAGTCTCTTTTTGTGAGCTAGCATTCCTATTTGGCTGGTGCTTCTGTAGTCGTGCTCCCTGCCCATGTTGAGCAGTTACTGGGAAGGATGCTCCAACAGGAGCTACACTATCCAGGGCCCCTGAGGGCAGAGGAGCCTCCCAGTTGAATCCTGGCCAATGTAACATGGACAGAGGGATAAGAGATACACACTATTCCCAAGACTGACACTGCCTACTCTCCATGCCTGCTCATCTCTATCTGAGGCTGGGTGTCTGTACTCCCACTGATTCTGGGAGCTGCTTGGTGAAGAACACCTGCCTCTGCCTGGGAGTTCCCTGAGTGCCTGGGAACATCCCCAGACTGCATTTTTACAAGACAAAGAAGTAAACATCTATTGTCTTAAGCCACCGAGGTTTGAGGATTTGCATATTATAATAGCTAGGGCACCTAGCTAATAGAAATCTTACAATGCTTCTTCCATAGGCCTGTTGCAACCCTCTCTCTAGAGAGGGTGTTGCACATACACACAAGGGACACAATCACATCCTCCAGCCCCTCTGCTTCCACATCAAAACCAATTCTCTACCACAGCAAGGTCCACTTCAGTTTCCTTCCTCATGTGCTTCACCTTTGGGGGACAAACCAAAGAGCAAACAACGGTACCAGCAGCTCTCTGGGGGATCTGGTCTGGGAAAGAGCTGACTGGATCCCGTGAGGAGGGACAAGTGAGTGAGGGGAGCACCATAACGGATGGACAAGCATCTAGGTTCTTCCTCGGAGGAAGCCTGGAGTGAGCTCTAGGGATGCAAAACTTTTTGTTGGACCCTCAGAGCCAGGCCAAGAAGCAAGTGCTTATCTGGCCTGCATCTGAGGCAGCACCCAGCTGCTGGCTGCCTGGCCACAGAGTGGCTTCACCTGTGCTTTGTGTTGTGTTTATGCTGCACTGGGCCTGGTGTGTTCCTGGGACAGAAGGGTGGATAAGAGCAGAACCTTGTGGGAGAGAGAAACCAGGCTGCCCGCATTCCTCAGCCATAGCAATTGTTTCTAAGATGGCCCCGTTCGAATGCCTGGCTTAGAACTTAGAACTCATAGGCTTGCCATCTCTTTGTAATTAATGGACTCTTTTTCCGATTCCCACTCTTCCTCTTTCTTCCTCCTCTCCCTTCCCTCTTTCCTCTGCTGCTTCCTTCTCTCCGTTCCCTCCTCTTCCTCTCTTCCCTTCAGCCCTCTTCTTCCTTCCTTTCCCTATGTTTAAAATTTTTCTAACATGAGAATAAGGCGATCATGTAAAAAGAACAAGAGGCATTCACAACAACAATAAGCTTTGCACAGAATTTACTGTGCCAGCCACCATCTTGAGAGCATTATGCTGATTTACCTAACTCAAAGGAACTCTGTGAAGTGCCGCCTTTTCTAGTCACATTGTACAGAGAGTGAACTGAGATCCAGAAGGTTTCCTTCTCTCTCATACCTGTATTCCAGGTAGCGTGTAGGTTTTAACTCAACTGGCTTCCGAGTCCACGTTCTCAGTCATGTAGTAAGTCCTTAGACATCATGGCTCAGTAATACTTCCGAGGAGGGCATTTTGCCTAATATGGTGAGTTTGATGACCGCTGGTCCTCCTCCTGCCGTGGCTCCATGCCAGGCTTCAGACCAGATAAAGGATGCTATTTGGAGTTTCAAAAGAGGCAGCTTTTGTGTGGTGCTGAAACACTGAATTAAGGATCAAAAGACCTGTGTCTCCTTGAACTCTGTGGTCTTGGGCAAGTCATTTCAGCAATCTGGACTTCATCCTGCACTTTGGGAGAGAAAAAGAGAAAACCAACAAAACAGCCTCATAGTATAGCCATTTGTCCCAAGCTGGAAGATGTCTTAACATTCCCAGCATTTAAGTGACTAACCTGAGCGTAAACCTGACCCAAAATTCAATACTAGGTGAATGAAACATTGAGGCACAGGCAGGGGCTCTGGCCTGGAGAAGCTATACCACACTGATGCTCATCTGGAGTGTAAATGTTGATGGTAGCCATTATACTCCCCCAATTATTATTATCCACTCCCCCATTACAGAGATGCCTTAAGCAAGGCCATTCACATAACTATGGGACACAGTCTCATAGGCAGTCTCATAGCTGCCTCTCTACCATTCCTATTCTGGACACTCAGGTCAAACCCATTTTTAGAGCGGAAGGCAAAGTCTGCTTCAAATGCACAGGCTGAGTTCATGAGTTAGCATAGTTGCATGGCTATTCTCTGCCCTGGCTGCCTCCCTACCCTCTGCCTTCCCTAGATCCCATGTTTAGATACTCAAATTGGAACTGATGAGGTATTTCCCCTCCCCCCTCCTCTCTCTATTTCTGCCATAATTGCTGTTGAAATGAGTCTAAAGGATTCAACAATATGTATTGATATATCCTTGTGGCATGGGACATGGAGAGTCTTTGGTACCCTATGTGGAGTTTTTCATGGATTCTCATTCATTTGAGGTATAGGGTTGAGCTGTCTAGTGAGCATCACAATTTTTAAGGTCTCCATTCTCTGGACATGGCTGATGCTCCACAGGCTTCTCTGCCAAGTTTGTCTGTACTAAGATGCTCCATGTATTGCAGATGAGGGTTCAGGTGAGGGCCTGTATCTTCCTTGAGTATGTTTGACAGGTACATGAGGTTTCAGCCATATCATTCAGCACTCATTTAAGCAGATGCTCAGAAGTAGATCAAGTGTGTATTAGTTTTTGTTACAATAATGAAATAGCCAAAGCAGGCTATTTAGGAAGATTTGGCTCATAGTTTCAAAGGTCTGAGGTTATAGTGTTGTTCAGCTCTGGTGAGGGCCATCTTGGCTGTGTTGAGTCACATGAGGTGGATGGCAATGGCAAGAGTGTGTTTCCAAACAAGAAAGTACTTCTTGATAGAGGAAGCCAGGGAGAGCTGTTGGGGTCAGGCTTGTTCCTTCTCTAACACTCCTTTCTTGGGAATGGTTTCAGAGAAATTCTGTAATCCCTTCTGGGGGCACACCTCTCATGACCTAGGTTCTTCCCACTACTTCTCATCTCTTGAAGGTTCTACTAGACCTCAGTTCTGCTATTTCAGGGATCAAGCCCCCAACACACAAGAAATCTCATCCTAACCATGGCAAGGAAGAAACTGTAGCCCCTGTGGCTGTCTGGGGAACTATCCTTTACAGCAGTCTGCTCCGGAGTCAGCTGGGATCAGGGCACCACTGGTAGGTAAGCATGCATTTGCCACCAGGTGCAACATGAAGTTTCAGAAACCAGTGTCTGCAGAGCCAGTGGCTGCCCTAAGGGGATCTGGGCTTCTGGAAGGAAACATGGTATTAACCTCACCACTTGCCTGGGATGTGCTGATCCTGTTAGGCAGCTTGGTGGGACAGTGAGGGAAAGGTGGTGTGTGTGTGTGTGTGTGTGTGTGTGTGTGTGTGTGTGTGTGTGCGTGCGCGCGCGCACACACACTCACACATGTGACATAGTCATTGTGTGTGAGTTGAATACAAGAAGCCAACTCAAGGTAATGCTTTTCCTTGAGATTTTTTTCCAAGCCATTTATTAATACTCTTTCTTCAGTCCACCGAGTGTCCCACACACATTGTTCCTGTGTGTAAAATCTTGAATGCTGCAAGGGCTCAGGAAACAACACTCAGACTCTGGAGGAGATGTTGGGAGGAAAGAAAAGGGAAGAGAAAACATCCTTAGGGCTTCTGTGCTTAGGGCTCCTATAGAGAAGGGACTAAGCAGCACACTGACCAAGCAGCCCTGTTACAGCAGAAGATGGATAGACTGCAAGGGCCCCTAGAAGCAGATACAGAGGAAGTGAGATACTTTCACAGGCACTCACTCGGTGCCTGGAATGGGCCAGGCCCTGTGATAAAGAGTTCAAAGCTAAGGAAGACCCAGAGTTGCTATTGGGGAAGCACATGCCAAGAAGGATGCAGGTATCCAAACACACATTCAGACGTCATCAAAGTGGCTCACCCTGCCTGCAAGTAGGAGTACTCTAAGCAAGAAGTCTATGGTTGGCTTTAAGGTCAGTGGCTCAGAGATGGTGTCCACAGTGTCCCCTCCACTCTAGGGCTGCACAGGCACCCAGATAGTACTCCAAGGTAGCAGCCACTCTGTGCTCTCCACACACCTGGGGTGCTGTTTGGAATCCAAGTATTCTTTTGTTTTTCCAGCCAGAAGATACTCACTGAATGCCTATCAGGTAGGTAGCAAGCACCATGCCACTCAATGGGGCTAGGAACATAAGACTGGAAGATTGGAAGAGCTGGGAACATAAGATTCCAAGGCAGGCAGGACAGAACTATGTACAAGGGAACTGCCTCAGGAGGACAGCTCAGTCATGTGGGTGCAGAGGTAGGAGAGGAACCAGCCTGGGATGTGAATGTGGATGATGCCAGAGGAAAGGTCTGTGGCCTGTGGTGCAACTCTTCTGTGGGAATTCACCTGGCACCACTCTGCCTTTCCTGTTCTTCTCTGTGAAAAGGTTTTGGAAGGTGCTGATGTCAGACATGGCAAATTAGGCTTTTTTTCTTCTGGGCTTCCTGCTGCCACTCCCAGGGCCTCTGCCGTGGCATCCTCCTACTGTCTCAGGGACAGGCCGACTTTATGGGATTTCAGCTACTGTCATAACTATACCTTGGGCTGGGACCTCCACCTGGTGTGACAAGCTGTTTGTTTTCACTGGTGTTGTCCTGGTTACCTGAGTAACCTGGAACGGAGAGGAAGGGATCTAGCTGATAGCCAGCCAACCCGGGCTCTGAGCAATGGCTATCCTAGATGCCTAGATGGTGCCACGCTGGGAGGAAGGAGCCTTCTTCCACAGTGCTATGACTTTTGTGTTTTGCTGAGTTTAGCAATGACGACTGATGAAGGAAGAGGAAAAAAAGCAACACACAATCTGCCCTTGAGTGGCTGTTATTTCTAGGTGATGGGGGTAAGACCAGCCATTTAAGGAAGGGGCCCAATGTTGGACAAGACACAAGCTTGCAAGAACATACCCTGTCCACACCACCCACACCCACACTGGGATTATGGCTGGGGTGCTGTGCGGGGAATTCCTGGTTGATCTTTCCTTGTCATTTGCAAACTCAGAAAGATGTGTGGGAGTACTGTATTCAGGGTGCTGCACAGGAAGGGAGCAAGGTTTATTTACCCTGCCACCCCTTTCTCCATGCTACTTGGTGTCTTCTCCAAATGTCTTGGCCCCCACTGAACAAAGACCCCAAACTTTTGAAGGAAAAGGAACAGGTTGTTAAAGCCCAGAGTCTGCCAATAATCGACTTTAAGGGCAAGAGTAGAGGAAAGAAGGTTCACTAAAGTGCAGCATCCTGGGATACAGTCCTGGGGATGCCATTGTCCACTACTTCACTCACAAGTATTAGGGTACCACTTTGCTGTACAGCAACCAGACATCATCCCTATAGCAGCTTTACCTAAGGCACACTCTGTCGGAAGTCCTATGTCCTTTTTGGGTGTGAAATGGATCTGTAACAGAAACCTAGATCTGACTGCCCTTGTGTGCCCCAACTTTGGGGTTCCAGGAAGTTGTCTTGGGGGTTAACCTGGGGCATCAACAAGATTATGGATGCTGACTGGCCTACCCAACCCATGAGCCACTGCTATTCTATTGTGGAATTCTATGACATTAGCTCAGAAAGGATCACACACTGGTGACCCTTACCCCATCATGCAATCCAATCTTTACGTCTCAGATCAATTCCTTCCCCTAGGAGGAAGCCTTAACCGCTAACTCATCACCATCTGCTCTGTCCCTGTACACCTTCACTGTGGTGAGCACTTTTCTCATTACGTACCGTGCGCCTGCTCCATCATATTCTCTCAAGCCACAAGGGGCAGAGGCAGGGGATTTAACACAGCATCTCTGTCCCTTGCAGTTGCTTCTGGTGCAGCTGAGAAGAGGCTTATATATAGAGAAAGTGTTTAAACACAGATTCAAAGCAAAGGCCCAGTAGCTGGAAGACAGAATATCCCACTGTCACTGGAGGCAAAATGAAGACCCCAGGAAATGACCACATCCTGAAAAACCTAAGATCTGGATGGCAGGCGGTAAGGGTCTCAATGAAGGAAATACTTCTTGGCAGAGTGAACAAAGGTGTGGAAGCAGGCAACAATGCTTGTGCAGGGAGCCACTAACAATGGGCTCCTGGAGGGCCCAATCTGGCCAGTTCCTCCAAGTTGATGTCATGGCATTTGTGACTCCTTCCTCTGGGTTTTATTGCCCTGCACTGTGTGTGATAGTGACTTGGCGAGGTACAAGAAAGCAGAAGCAACAGGACCAACTGTTTTAATGACCAGAGACAGTCACTCTACACCAAGGTTTTCCGTGAATGGGTAGCCTTGTCTGCTTGTACCCCAGTGAACCCTGAGGTACTCAGCATGGGCCTTGGTTTCACAAGGGACTGTTGAAAGCATTGCCTGCTGGACAGAAGGCAGCTGACTGGGAAATAACAACCCTCAACATGGGTTTCTTCTTCATACATATTATAGACTGGGGTGGACAATAACTGGCACAGGGGAGATGAACCATGTTAGGGTGGCTACCCAGTAAAGCTGAAGAAAGAATGAGAGAGGGGCACACTGGGAAGGTGGCTGTGCTCCAGAAGGCTCTGTCTTTCCAGGCAGCAGCTCTCCTGCAGACTTTAGGAGGTAAAGATATCTCCATGCTCAGTACCCTGGAGATACCTGGGAGAGGCCAAGGTTGCATGGTGTGGCCCCTGTTCCATTTTCCTAAGGGGCACACTTAACTCCAGGATTGCAAGGCAAGACCTTTGGGTGTCAGTCTTACACAGCACTTTGGCTGCCTCCCTCAGGATCATCTGGGGATTTCCAGAAGGTCCCAAATCACTGGTTTGAGGCTAAAGATTATGTTTCTTCTTTTCCCTCCAATTCAAGACCCTTAAGCTTGGAATAAGAAAGAATTGAAAGTACAAATGGTTATGGACACCTACTTTATGCAGGGTAGCAAGCACCCAAGCTTTGTCTGTGTCTCCTATCACACTCCCAGGCTGGTCCTCAAATCACAGTCCCAGGGCACAGCAAATTCACCTTTGAGTTTGTCTGGGTGTAGTGAGTCCCTCATCCACGTGTATATGGTGCCACCTGCTGGTTACTTGTAGATGGTCCATTGTTCTCCCTATGCCTGTCAGGCCTGAAGCAGGGTGGGCTGGAGCCCCTTTGCTCCCTGAATTTCTCTTCCATTGTTTTTCCTCAACGGTGGAATATATAGCAGGTACTTTTATTGTTTTGTTAATAAATAAAGCTTGGGAGTCAGATATTAGGGTGTAACCCTGTCAGATCCACAGAGTGATGGAGATGATGACCTTTTCTCCACCTGCCATGATTGAAAAAGTATGAGGATATTTCCAAGCCCCTTCTTATTCCTCTCCGCATCTCTCTATTTTCACCTGGGACCACCAGAAAACTCTATGGCTTATTCTGGCCAGCTGAATGTGAACTCCGCCCTCTGAATCAAGATTTAACTCCATTGGTGGTCTCGGGTGACAACACAAACAAATCTCCCACAACAGGACTATTGCAGTTTGAGAACTACACTGTCCAACCGTTGCGTGATTTCTTGGTGCCTCTCATCCAAGCACGTCTTACCTGTCCTCCCCAAACTGCCACCAGTCAGCAGGCAGTCACTCACTCACCACCTTGTCTTCATTTGGTTCATGTTAGCATGCATTGGTAGATCACTTAATAAGCACAGGCACTGAGAGAACAGTGAGGATCTGGACTTCTACAGAGGGGTTGAGAAGCCAGAGTAATCAATGAATAAGAGCAATTTCTATCCCAAGTGTCATCTGGGCAGAGTTCTAAAGGATAAGCTGGAGTAAGACACACACATAATGGGAAAGAAAATTCCAGGCAAAAAGACAAGCAAAATTGTCCATGGCTTTTTAAAATAAGGAAACTAATTGATTTGCTTTTGATTAACTTCTTTGTTGCTTCCAAAAGATGGGCTTTGTGAACATTTCCTTTTAATTTCTGGGAAAATACAAGGGTCAAGAGAAAGGGGCTTCTCAGTTGCTAACAATTTGATTCGAAAGCTAAGGGGCTTCCATGTGTGTTGTGAAAGGGCAAGGATGCTTGGGTCTGTGGGAGCTGCATCATGGCCAGAGGACATTGGAGGTGGAGGATGAGTCTTCCCCAGCAGAGAGTCCTCCAGGCCAGGACAACAAGAGGAGTCTAGATTACTACTCCCACATTGGTCCCTGTATACCCCGAGGCAAGATTCAGAACTCTAGAAGGAAACAGAACATCTCACAATGAATGCATAGTTTTGCATGATTTTTAAGGTCTAAAGACAGCAGACACATCTTGAAGTCAATAGTCCTATGACTTGCAGATTGAGAGAACCCAGATGTGACCAGGTGGAAAACATCCAAGGACAAGACCTCTTAGCCCTCAGATGGACTCAAGACCTTGGCATATCCCTCGAAACAGAGAAATTCAAGTTTAAATCAAGATGAGAAAGTACAAGAACTCAATGTTCTTACAGACCTAGGGTTGGCAGCAGATTTGTGCAGGTCACGATGTGAATAAGGTCAAAGCAGGGCCCTCTGTTCTGGGGAAAATTGCAACAAAAGCAGCACGGTGCTGGGTGTATCATCCTGTTGGCCTTGGCTTAGTCTCTAGTGATATGATGAAGAAAGATTACAACCTCGGAGTCTATGGGGGCACATCCAATGTGTGATGGAAGAGAGAAGGGAGGGACACCTGGGTCTGCTAAGGTGTCCAGAAAAGTCTTCATGGCTGACTTAGGAAGATAGAAAGAAGCAGAAAAATGGTAAAGGCCACAGAGTTTAGGTGTTGCAGAGTATTTGCAAGGAGCTGGCATGCCTGGACTATAGCACAGACATGCCTGGCTTGGATAGGGGCTTAAAGGGAGGAAGGGCATGGCCAAGGCAGGAGGCTGGTGGGGTGGGGTCAGAGTTCCACCCTCTGAAGAAGTGGAAAAGGCACAAAGAAAAAGTGTCCATCACACCTATACTTCTAGAGTTTCATCTTTGCTAGATGCTTTGTAGAATAACTCAGGTGCTGTGTTCTCATCATTGTATAGCAGCGAAACATACCATGGCATGTGTTTTCACTGGCAGCATGTACATGTTCCAGGAGGAAGGCACACAAGGGCTCTACCTAGTAGTATGTAAGGTTACCACTACATACATGTTACTGTAGGCTATGAAATTTTTGCTACTGGCCACAGAAAACATCTACTGAGATCTCTGTTGGCCTGGTCAGTGGTAGCCAAGAGCAAGCAGCCATCCTTCTACAACCGTCTGCAGAGCTTTGCTCTTGATGCCCCAGACCTGGTCAGGAGCAAGTGTCCCAGAAATGAAGTTTTCTGGTTAGTAATGTTCACATATGAAACATGCCTCACACCCATGCTGTTTGAATAGCAAGCACTTAATCTTACTTAATTTAGGAAGAACCAGATTTAGAAGCACTATAAGTATCAACGAGACTAGAAAGAACCAGATTTAGAAGCGGTGTAAGTATCAATGAGACCATGGACACTGGAATTAGATCACATGGGTATGAATATTTGCTCTGCGACTTACTAGCTTTGTGGCAGAGACAATTACATAGCCTGTGCCCCTGTTTTCTCTTAAGGAGACACAGGCAACATACTCTGTGTTGGGGTGTGAACCCAGCACCTGGTAAGTGCCTAACTCATGTGGAGAAGTGTGACCCTGCAAGGCTTCGGGATGCTACCTTTTGGTAGTGTAAAGCTAGAGAGAGGAAGCTTAAAAGTTTACTGTTTGGTAGAGACCTGGAAAGTTCCTCAGTGACTAGTTAATGATTTTCTTGAATTTGATTCTGGCATTAGAATCTAATGGACAAGGAATAGTGATTTCGAAGGTGGCTAACGAGACTGTCTGTGTGGTAGGCGGGAGGCCAATAGCTCAGGACATTCTGTGGCTCAAGAGGTCCTGGAAATTTGGCCAAAATTTCCCCAGAGAGCATTTAGATTTACTTCATGTTCCAGAAGGCCATGCTCATCTGAGGCCGGACACAAACTAGAGAGCAAACTTGGTGCTATTTTTAGTACACAAGTCTGTTTTTAGTACACCGTCTAAAGATTAAAAAAAAAAAAATCATGCTTCAATGCCTTCTCATCCTTAGTTCCAAGACATCTCAAACACCGTATCATTCCCCTCTAGTCCTGCCAGGTATCCCTATCAGTAAGAACCTACTTGTGGCCCTCAACACTAACCATGCAGAAAGGTTCACAGCTTGCAGTCTGAAATGCTGGGAATTAAGCAGCAGGACCACAGGATGTGGTTTTCAAAGAATAGTGGGAAGGACCGACATACATTACAGAAGATGAGACAGTTTCATTACTGCAGGACCTTTTTCCTTCTGCTTTCATTGAACATCTCTTTCGTTTGCTCCTTCTCAAGTAGAGATTTTTCTTCCACACCCTCTTGCCATAAAGATGGGGTGAGGGTACCATCCTCACTCTCCTATGCAGCTCAGATCATTCTCTCTCTTCATTTAAACAGCCTAGCTTTGGGCCAGAAGATAACTCAGCAGGGGAAGAGGGAAGGGGTGGAGGAGGGGAGCTCTTGTCACACATGCCTGACAAGTTCAATGCCCAGAACCCATGTAAAAAGCTGGATGCAGTGGTGTGCACCCCTGATCCCAGCATTCCTACTGTGAGATAGGAGGCAGAGACAGGAGAATCAGCTGGAAACTCATGCATGAGCTAGCCTGGAGTATTCATCATGGCAGCAGAAAGGGCAAGAGAGACTCTGCCTGGACAAAGTGAAAGATCAGAACAAACTTCGAAAATTTGTCCTCTAACCCTCCACACATGGATGTGTACTCTTTCATGTGCTCATGCAGCATGTGTGTGTACACACATGCACACACATGCACGCACGTGCGCGCGCGCGTGCGCGCGCGCGCGCGCGCACACACACACACACACACACACACACACACACACACACACACTAATAATAGTAACAGCAAATAAAACAACAGCCCAGCTTTGAATGCCAAGTAGCCTGCTGTAGTATTTATTCCCTCTCAGTGCTGTTTCCCATGGACCCCTGATTATTTCTCATTCATTCATGTAGCTTACTTATATTTGTGCAACACAACTCTGTCTCTCACAAATCCAGGCCTGTGCCCTCTCCATGCTTGCACCCACACAACTAACCTTGGCTAAAGAAAGCACACGGTCTTCTTAGCCCATCCAACTTTAACTCATAATCCTAACATCAAGTGGGCCTTTTATGATGTCTGGCAGTTATGGGGCCACTCATTCTGCTACATGAATATTAAACATCCTTTTACTCTTTAGACTTCCCACACCTTCCTTCCCACTGGCCATCACAGCTGACCACCTTGGACATACTTCACTGAGAAGAAGTAGCCCTCACAAGCAAACTTCCTCAATTTTATCCTCAAAGTCGACCCACACACCTGTCTCATGTCCAGATTTTTGCGCTTTGCTCTGATCACTGTAGATGAACTAACTGTACAGGAGATACTCCATTGCTAGGGCCCTGGATTTTTTCTTCATCATTTCCTTGAGCATAACTTCACATCTCCGCTCTCTCCCTACAGTAGTAGAGCTCTCAGAGTGATATGGTTTTCTCTTGACTATAATTCCTCTCCTGACTTAAGTCTGCTCCAGTCAGGCTTTGATCCCATGTGGCTAGATGAATGACGGTTCTGAAGCTTATCAACACAAATTCTCTGCAGCCTTTGACACAATGGACCATGGCCTTCATGGCCATTTTCTTCTCTGGATCTTCAGGACATCACATCTTCCAATCTCTTTTCAAACCCTTCTTGCTCACTTCTTTTTGTCTCCTTGGCAGGGCATTTTTCATTTTCTCTATGTATTCACATTTAATTGCCCCACGGTTAGGAGCTTAAATTTCGTGATTAATGGAATAGAACTGAGGACCCACATATAACCCTACATTCTTACAGCCACATGGTTTTTTGGCAAAGAGGCTGAAAATGCACATTGGAGAGAAGACAACATTGTTAATAAGTGGTGCTGGTCAAGCTGGATAACTGTATATAGAAGAATGTTCATGGAAGAAGGAAGATAGACCCTCATCTCTCTTTCTGTACAAAGCCCAACTCCAAATAGAACAAGGACCTCAACACAAAACCTGATATCCTGAATCTGACAGAGGAGAAAGTAGGGAATGCACTTCAATGGGTAGGCACATGGCTTGTGAGTAGGACCTCTGTACTGCACACCTTAGGAATAATTACTGACAAATGTGACCTCATGAAACCAAAGCTTTTTCATACAGCAAGGAACACCATCACCTGAGTGAAAAGACAGCCTACAGAATGGGAAAAAGTCTCTACCAGCTACACATCTGACAGAGGGTTTTCTAGAATACAAAAGACTGAAAAAACCCTAAACACCAAGAGTACAACTAACTTTATTAAAAATTGGGGTATGGAGCAAAACAGAGAGATTTCAAATGAAGAAATACAAATGGCTAAAAAAAAAAAAAAGGTTTTTTTTTGTTTTTTTTTGTTTTTTTTTGAGACAGGGTTTCTCTGTAGCTTTGGAAGCTGTACTGGAACCAGCTCTGTAGACCAGGCTGGTCTTGAACTCACAGAGATCCGCCTGCTTCTGCCTCTGCCTTTCAAGTGCACCACCACCACCTATCTTAAAAATGTTTTTAAATATTCAATATTCACAGCCATTATAGAAATAAAATTAAAAGATAAACCAATCTTGAGACTTCATTTTACCAAATGAGAATGGCAAAATCAATAAAACAAATGACAAAAGTTCTGATATTGATGTAGGGAAAGGGCACATTATCCACTGTTAGTGGGAGTGAAAACTAGTGTAACAACTACGGAAATTAGTGTGGTGATTACTAAAAAAAACTAGAAATAGATCTACCATAAAATATGGCTGTGCTACTCATGGACGTATTCACAAAGGTCTCTTCTGTTACAGAGACACTTGTTTATCCACGTTCATTGCTGCCCTTGTTCAGCAATATCCAGGAAATGGAAACAACCTAGATGTCCATCCGTGGATGAATGGATAATGTAAATGTGGTTTTATATACACAATATAACATCACTCATTTGTAAAGAAAACTGGAGGTGGCCTGCACTGCTACCTGAGGCCATGGTGAAGTCTGGGTTCATGCGGCCTCCGAGGGCTATGTCTGGGTCTGTGGTCTGACTGTAGCTGGGGTCTGTATTGATGTTTGTGGCCCATGTTGCCACTGAAGACCATAGGGATGTCCATGGGCTGTGTTACTGCCAAGGGCCATGTTGATGTGAATGGCCTTGGCTACCACCTGAGGCCATGTTGATGTCCTTAGTCTGTGCTGCCTCCAGAGACCAGGCTGAGGTCTGTGGCATGTGCTAATGCCAGAGACCATGTGGATGCCCATTGTCCTCACTGTCTCCAGAAACCACGTGTAAGTCCATGATCTGTGCTCCTCCTAGCTGTAAAGGGCAAGGAAGCTACTTCTGCCATGATGTTAGTGACTTCAGACTCACAGAAAGAAAGGGGGACATAGAAGGCTTCTGTGACAATCTCCACTCTCTTCCCTCCAAAACGTAGTAGCTTGGACAGAAAGCACTGGAGAGAACTCTTAAAAATTATGATAAAGATGCTGAAGTGCAGCTCTCCACAGCTGATGGCCTCTGGTGGGGGTGGAGTGGGGCAGACTCAGTTTTTTTAAGGGCTGGCCACCGGGAGTTTGACCATGCTCCAGTGAGTATATGGGCAACACAAATTGGACTTTTTTTTCTTTTTCTTCTTCTTTTTTTTTTCCTGAGGGGGAGGTCCCAAGGATTGGGGGATAGACCTGGAAGGACTTGGAAGTGAGGGTGCTTGGGGTTCATGACTTGAAATTCCCAAATGAGCAATACAATATTATGAAAAATAAAAGGAAAATGAGGCTGGAGAGGAACAAAAAAGAAAATTGAAATTATGAAATTTTTAAATAAACGGGTGAAGCTAAAAACAATCACTCTGAGGTAATCCAGACCCAGAAAGACAAATGCCACATGTTCTCTCTTATAGCTTTGCATCTTTGTATATGCATGTTTAAACTGGAGCAACCATAGAAGGCAGGAACTAGTGAGGGGCCATGTGGGTAAGACTTCGAGGAGAGATAGATGGATCACAGGGTGTATGAAGCAGGACAAAGGAATATGAAGAGTTCAGTAGGGGTGAAGTATGGAGATCAGGATAAAGGAGGGAGTATGGAGACAGACTCACACTAAAGACCTTTGAAGATGCCATTTGGAAACCTACTACTGTAGAAGCTCCCTAGAATAAATATGTTATACATAATACATCATATACATACATACCACATATATATGTATATATACATATATGTACATCACATACATATACACCATATGCATATATATCACATACATATATACAAATACACATACATGTACAGTGGCTTAAGTGGAATCATCCAGTAACCGGCACAATGGCTCCCCCAGACACAATGGCTATCACATAAAAAGGTCCAGTGTCAGATCTAGGCTACCTCTCTTGGAGTTGTGGTCAGTGGGGCTCTGTAGAACAGGCTACTGCTATTGCTCTTGGTTACCTTTAAGAATTTGAGGGTAAGACCCTATTGCTGAAGACACTACATCCCCGAGTCATGGTGCATGGGAAAAGGAAGCTGGCATTGACCTGGAAGCTAGTTCCTATTGAGTAGCTTTCATAGTACTAGAAGATTCTATACATATTACCTGGGGAGTCTTTCCAGCTGTGAACCCTGTAAGTTATGACACAACTGGCCTGGCAAGAGCTAAACTCGGGCCTTTGAATTTCCCTTTCTGTGTGGAACACCTCCCCTCTCTCACTTTTTCACTTCTTTTGGTTTTTTGCTGAAAGTCACATCACCTCCTGGTCATCGCCTACCTGCTCCCACTCTGTTCTTTCGTTCTGTCCACACTTGCTTGTTTTATTCTTCTTGATAGCACTTCATGGGTTTCATCCCCCTCTAAAGGAGTGCTTAGCCTCCTCTTGATCCTGCCAAGACTGTGAACTCCAGGCAAGCCCAGAAGAGGGTTTATCTCCTTTGCTCCTCCCTCTTTTTTTTTTTTTTCTTTTTAAAAAGAAATTCCCTACTATATCCCTACACTCTGGAACAGTTCGTAGCAAATTCTCAAGACAGGTTTGTTGAATGCATTCATGACTTTTAAAAAAAGATCACTGCGGTTGTTGCAATAGAGAAAACCCAAACAAGGGCAGGGCTCCTGTGTGCTGACTCATGAGCTAGGAGGATGAGAGAAACCATGGTGAGGGACAACTCCTAAATTTAAATCAACTTGATTGTTGATGGTGACATTTATATTTGAGATAGCAAAGTCTGGAAGAAGAACAGGTTTGGGAAATTCAGTTTCAGATGGTTAAGTTTAGGATGTTAATGAGTTAAGT
This sequence comes from Cricetulus griseus, assembly GCF_003668045.3. Lineage (NCBI taxonomy): Eukaryota > Metazoa > Chordata > Mammalia > Rodentia > Cricetidae > Cricetulus > Cricetulus griseus. The sequence goes on along the minus strand of NC_048598.1, from coordinate 37,515,757 downwards.
AGGCAGTGGAATATACAAATTTAGAACCCGGAGATGTATATTTGGTAGTTTTTAGAATAGAGAAGGAATTTAAGGCCATAGATATGGATGAGATAATGTACAAACTGTAGAGAGAAATGAGAGGAGGGAGAGGGAAGAGAAGGGAGCCTGGAGAAGGAGGAGAGGGAGGGGAAAGGGGGAGGGGGAAAGAGGAGGAAGCAAAAGGAAGAAAAGAGAGGAGGGCAGAGCTTAGGACAAATTCCTGCAAATGCTGACGTTTAGAGCTAAGAAGTGCCACAGAACAATGGAAAGGACAGCACCACATAGGGAGGTGCAGGAAGGGGAGGGTTTTCAGGAGGGAAAGGCCGCCCCGTTGGCTGAGGCTGAGAGCTGGAGCAGGGGACTGAAAAGGAATCCTCTGGATCATCCCATATGTCGATCATCTCCTTGTGGCAGTTTTAGTTAACTGGGGCATGAGAGGCAGAGAGTGCAGGGTTTGCAGAGTAAATGGGGTGAGGGGAGGTGAAGAGGGTGTGTATATAGAGAGGATCCTGAATCTGGCCCTGAGAAACAGCACAGAGAGTCAGGACAGGCCTCTTACCCATGACAGCATCTTCTACCAACAGCCTGTACACTGGACTGCCTTGTGAGGGGAGAACTTAGGTGTGACTCTCGAGTTCAGGGGTCATGTTCCTGTGGTGCTGTGCTGTCCAGATCTTCCATCTCAGAGTATTCGCTGTGTGGATTCAGCAGGAAGTGTGGTTGGCAGATACCCTCCAGCAGACGGCTTATCAGGACTTGCCTCAGCTCATAGAAACCTTCCAGGACCACATCCTTCCTATGCTGCCTGCATCTCCTGACATGTGAGCTGGACACTCTCGCCTCTCAGTCTAATGCTGGACACTCTAGCCAGCAAGCTTTTGCTGTAAAACTTTCTGCCAGGGTTGCCTGAGGCCTATCTTGCTGACTCCCTCTCCACCACCCCCCCTGCCCCCACCTTTCCTTCCGAGGTACTGATCCTCTCGCTGATGTCTTGTACCCAAACTCTGTCTTGTTGCCTGCTTCCTGCGACACAATTCAGCCAGAGACAGAAGTCCACTTGTTCAACTGTAGCACAGTAGACAGATGAGGCTGCCATTAATATGGGGCATAGCACACTGTGACCATCGGGCAAAGCCAAAGCTGTCGGTCTAGCGAGCAACTGAACTAGAAAAAGGAATGGCCCAGACACTACCTTCAGTTTTGGGGCCGCATGTGGAAAGACCCGCAAACATCATTAACTGCTGAGTGGAGTCACGGGCCATACATGACAACGGGACTCTCTTTTTGTTGTTGTTGTTTTTTAATCTGTGGTACTTCATGTTTTCTGCCTCTAGCTCCACACAATTGTTAATACATTGAGCTCTTGCCCGGTGCCTTGTGAGTTCATTGCTGTGGTCTGAGGCTAAATTTGGCCTCAGTTCGCCCTGGCTGGGAGAATCCACATGTTCAGAGAAGCGCTGCATCAGAAAAGGAAATTTCTCTCAAGATACCTGGCTTCATACCCACAGCCAGAGCTGAAGAGAGGCCCTCTCCAGCAATGTGCTGCGCGCGGTTGAAAGAGGAAGAGGGGTGTGTGTTTTTATGGAAACCTCAGTCGCCTTTTCCTCTCTTCTGTGAATTGCTTCTGTGTTCAGGCAGCCGACTTAGACAGCTGTGAGGAGAGGTATGTGGGCGTGATGGGGGCCTTGGAAAGAAAAGGCCTCTTGTACCCCTGCCAGTGTCTGTAGGTGGTGTGACCTGGGAAGACTGAAGAGCCAAGCTTCTCAGCAGCAGTGATGGAAGCCGGAATCCCAGTGGCAATGTTTTTATGAGCCACAGGGGGAGCCCGAGTACCGGGAATCAGGAGGTGCCAGCCTGGTCCAGAGAGAACTCAGGCTTCTCTTCCAGGGAGGTGACTGAAGGCCAGAAAAGATGCGGAGGAATTTGAAAGCTGGGAGACACTTGTCCTTGTCCTCTGCTTGACAAACACAAAGCTCATCCTTTGAAGTGAGCGCAAAAGCCTTCTTTAAGGGAAGGCTTCTCAAAGCCCAGGCAAAGCCAATTATCCCTTTCTCGTTATTGTCTCCCAAATTGCTTTCATTCGGCAGTGTCTGCAGATGGCTGAGTTTTCATGCAGGTAAAGCTCGCAGAGCAAGACATAACCTGGATCCTCCACGTGCCAGCTTGGAATCTGGCTTCTCCTTGGTGCACGTGTGACTGGTGCTTCAGAATTATGAGGGAACTTTTTGGAATGCAGATTCTAGGTGCTGTGTGGACAAATGAACCTCAAATCATCATAATTAGGACCTTGGGTTATGCTTGTGTAAAGCACGGTGAATATAGTGTTGATGTTTTAAGTGTTTTTAAAATTAATTTATTAATTGATAATTTCATTGATGTATATAATACATTCGGATCTCATTCATCTCCCTTCTTGGCCTCCTCCTACCTCCACCTCCCTAGTCTCCTTCCATCTTCAACCAAGCCTCTATCCTACTTTCCTAGTTTTCTTGTTATGTTTTGTGTTGTGACCCAACTGGGTTTAGCCGGGGCCACTGGCATGGGCATGGATTCAAAGCTGTCCTCTGGATGTGAATATGTGAGTAAAGACAACGACTTCCTCTCAGGTGGATACATGGCTAAAGACAATGACTCCTTCTCCCCAAGTGTCCATAGACTGCTATTCCATCCCCCGACAGGGTGGGAGACCCATGAGACCCTCCCCATCAATGAATGTTTATGGGCTCTGTCTTGTGCAGGCTTACACAGACAATCGCGACTGTTATCAGTTCATGAGTGCCTTGGTCATGCCATGTCCATCAGAGAATGTTTCATTTCCCAACTTCACACCCTTCCAGTCTTTCTATCCTCTTTTCCATGTTCTCTGAGCCATGGATGGGTGGTGTGGGTCTCTTATTTAAGGGTGAGCACACAACAGTCACTTGTTCTCAGTACCTTTTACCAAACATGACTCTCTACATTAGCCACTGTTTGCTTCAAGGTTCACAGCTGGGAAAGACCATTGCTGACTTCTCCCCAACTTGCCTGTAGAGCAACTTCTAACACCATGCAGGCTATCGAGCAGGAAGGAAGCTTCCAGCTTGTTCCAAGCCAGTTCTAGCTTGGCTTCTCTGTATTCTGCAACCAAAGTCTGTGGTGTCTTAAGTAACACAGTATTACCATCCAGTTCTAATGGGCAACCAAGGGCAATGACCATAGCCTGTATAGTTTGGGGACCTCAAGGCCTCAAACATATTTTGGTCATGAATCAAAACAACCAGAATAAAATATAGTTTCCATTATGTCTTAGCTAGGGTTTCTATTGCTGTGATTAAACACCATGTCCAAAAGCAACTAGGGGGGAAAGGGTTTATTTCAGTGTATAGTTCCATAGCATAGTCCATCACAGAAGGAAGTCAGTCCAGGAACCCAGAGGCAGGAACCCAGAGACAGGAACCTAGCTTAAGCCATGGAGAAATGCTGCTTTTTGGTTTGTTCCTCATGGCTTGCTCAGATTTATTCAGTCTGAAATTCTTTGTTTGCATTCTGTTTTGTTTTGCTTTTTTAAGATGGGGTCTCTCTATGTAGCTCTGGGCTGACCTAGAGGTCATCGTGAGCCCAAGCCAGCCTCTAACTCATAGAGATCATCAGATCATCCTACCCCTGCCTCCTGAGTTCTGGAATTAAATGCATGCACTACCATGCCCAGCTTCAGTCTGCCGCCACTGCCTCTTCCTCCTCCTTCTCCTCTTTTTTTTTTTTTTTTCCCCAAGACAGGCTTTCTCTGTGAAACAGTCCTGGCTGTCCTGGAACTCATTCTATAGACCAGGCTGGCCTTGAATTCAAGAGATCCGCCTGCCTCTGCCTCCCGAGTGCTGGGACTAAAGGCGTGTGACACCATTGCCTGGCTTCAGCCTGATTTCTTATACACACAGACCACCAGCTCAGGAGTGGCACCGATTTCAATAGATTGGAAATCCACCCCAAATATAAATCACTAATTAAGAAAATTCCACAGCTTCCCTTCCCTGCAGGCCAATATTATGGAGGCATTTTCTCAATTGTGGTTCCCTCCTCTAGCTTAGGTCAATTTTACAAAATAAGTAAAAAAAGAAAAAGAAAGAAAAAATCAAGATATATTTTAACTGCCATATACATATTTCATATATATAATCAAAATCAAAATGACCCAAACAGTAAGTTTTATTACTGTGTGTGAGGCATTTTTGGTATAGTCTGTTCTAAAAAGAATGTAGGCTGTAGGTCTAGAGTGACCCTTGTCCTGTTTGCAGGTTCTGTCTGGTAGTTCGACAAACACTGACATAATGAAGGTGAACAAATATTGGATGAATGAATAAATGCATGGCAGAGCAAACAAATGAACACATGTATTCCAACATCCAAACATCTAGAAAACAGAGGGCTGCATCAAATAGTTTCTAAAATTTGATTTCTCAATAATTTTTACTATACCCCAGGACTGGGAATCCACAAATAAAGAGATCCCGGTGGACATGAGATCGGAGTGTTCTATTTTAATTTGTTCACCAATTAAAGACATGTAGCATCTCATAACTTCCCCCCAACCTTCCATCCCTGAGCTTAGAAAGACCAGCAAAGGCAAGAGGAGAGCTGAATGTGCAGGAATCTTACAAAGGTTTCTTTTGTGATGTTTTTTCTTTGCCTTCTGCAAGGCCCCAAGACTGATGTATTAGCTATCATTCTGTTGCTGTAGTAAAACACCATGCCCAGGGCGACTTACGGAAGAAAGAGTTTATTTTGGGCTTACATTTCCAGAGGGTTAGAGTATGTGGTGGTGGGATGGAAGTAGCAGGCAGCAGGGAGAAATGGTGGCCAGAACAGCAGGTGAGAACTCACATCTAGAAGCACAAACAGGAAGCAGAGAGAAAATACTGGGAACAGTGTGTGCTTCTGAAACCTCAAAGCCTGCTCCCAGTGACACACTCTAGCAAAGCCATACCTCCTAAGCCTCCCCAAACCAAACAGGGCTTCCAACTGGAGAGCCAATATTCAAATACCCAAGACATGTTGGGGGGCATCTCAAAGCACCACACTGAGATGAGATGTGGAGAAAAGAGGCCCGGCTTCTGTGACCTGGAAAGGTGTGTCTTCCACTGGACCAAGGAAACCTTATGCCAAGTCAAAAGAGAACGTGAATTTTTGGCCTCTTTTTTTCTTGACAGCCATCCACTGTCATATTCTCTCATATTCATAGGCTAGGGGCTTTAGAAGTGTTTAAGGCCACCACAATGCAACCTGGGTCTCCAGGAACTTAAAGAAGGCTGGTGTTCTGGAAGTTCACCCAAGAGTTCTAGATGATTCACTGGGTAAGGCCCTGGGATAGCATGAGGAAAAGCTGTCAGTGGGAACCAGAGGTAGGGGGGTCTCTGTATTTGGACTGGAGGTTGAGGTGATCCCCACTCCAAATTACATTTTCATTAATATCAATTGCTTGTCTGTCCATTGTGTTCTGTAAATTTCAGCATCTTGTTCAATCCTTGTAACTCTGTGGGTTCCAATCTATCATCCACTAAGACATAGAAAGGTTCAGACAAATCACAAGGAGTAAAGATAAGGTTTACCCGGTAGCCAGGTTTTGGGGCAGGCATGCTGGGCTGAAGAGGCAGGTGTGAGGCAGGTAGTGAAGAGAAAGCTTTCAGCTGGGTACTGTTCTGCAGGAGCTACTGGGAGAGCTGCCATATGAAGCCCTCTGATGCTTGACATCTTGTCTTGGGACAAACCTCCCACCCACCCCATCACTAATTGCCATATAACATAGAATAAAGGACACACATATTTATGACATTACTGATTCTGGGAGCATTCCTAGCTCTCAAATGACTGGATATTCTCTCCGTGTGAATGTGTGAAGTAAGGGGAGAAGAATCAGAGCCAGAAAAAAAGATTCCCTTCAATATCAGAGCTATCCAGAGCAACTTCTAGAGTAGTAGGGATGAAGCAAGGGCATTGGCAAGTTCCTACTAGTTCAAGGCTGAAATGTAAGAGCTATGATTTATTGAAAAATCAGGAGCTGGTGTTGGGCACAGTTTAGTCAGTTAAGTGCTTGATGAAGGGGCATGAGGGCCTGAGTTTAATGCCCAGAACTGACATAAATAACAGCAGCAGCAGCAGCAACAACAACACACATGGACCTGGGGGCAGACACTTGTTATCTCAGAACTGGTGAGGCAGATATAGTTGGATCTCTGTGGAGTGTGCTGGCCAGCTAGCCTAGACTATTCAAGTGAACTCCAATAAGTGAACTTTTATTGGCCAATAAGAATCCTATCTTAAAAATCAAGGTGGTTGTCCCCTGAAGAATGACACCTGAGGCTAATTTCTCCATATGTGCCATGTGCACACACATGCATCTATACACATATATGAATGCAGATACTCAGGCATATACATGTATACATAAAGAATGGTGTCTTAGGGTTTCTATTTCTGTGATGAACACCATGACCAAAAGAAAGTTGGGGTGGAAAGGGTTTATTCAGCTTACACTTCCACATTGCTGTTCATCACTGAAGGAAGTCAGGACAGGAACTCAAACAGGGAAAGAACCTGGGGGCATGAGCTGATGCAGAGGCCATGGAGCAGTGCTGTTTACTGGCTTGCTTCCCCTGGCTTGCTAATTATAGCATGCTCTGCTTTATTATAGAACCCAGGACCACCAACCGAGGGACTGCATCATCCACAATGGGCAGGTCCTCCCCCATTGATAACTAATTGAGAAAATGCCTTACATCTGGATTTCATGGTGGTATATTCTCAACTGAGGCTCCTTCCTCTCTAATGACTCTAGCTTGTGTCAAGTTGACACACAACCAGCCAGTACAAATGGTTACTATATAACCAAAACTGGACTGAATGCTTCCAAAACTGTTTTAACATTATTTTACAACAGTAATAGTAATAAATTATATATACATATATATGTATATGTGTGTGTGTGCGCGCGCACACACACACACACACACACACACACACATGCACTTCTTTTTGAAGAAATGATCTCATTATATATACAAGGTTGGCCTTTATCTCAACTCAATATGTATCCCAGACAGGCGACAAACTAAAGATTCTCCTGTCTCAACTTCCTGAATGCTGGGATTACAAGTCTGGGCCACCATACTCTGTCTTCATGAAGATATTCTTACTCCTATTTTACACCTGGGGAGTCTGAGGCTCAAAGAAGTTAAATACATTGACCAAGACCAGACAAAATGGAACTGAGATAGGAAACCAAGTCACTCAAAACTGAGTGATAGATCCCGTTAGGGCTAAGTTTTGCTTTCTGTGGGAATACTCTTACTAATGGGCTTTGTTGTCTGATTGAATAAGAATATTCAGAGAGTCTTGAGCATGTGTAGGACACTCAAGTGGATCCATGAATCTTTTCCAAGGCCAATAAAGGGCTAGGGCATAAAATAGATGGTTCTGTACCTCACCAATTGTTCCCAGTGTTTGAGAGCAGCTGGGGTCCTAAGCTGACAGCTGACCACAGAAAACAGGGAACTCAGAGAGGCAATCCTAGCTTCAAAGATCTGGACAGGACTTGGAGAACTTCTCAGGCATCACATTCCAGTCCTGGGTCCAGGAATAATACCAGTTCATGAACTCAACCAAGGGTCCACAGCATTCTTGAAGGTGGAGAGACAGCATAGCCTCTCTTCCAGCAACACCACTTAGCTCCATTTTGTGTGTGCGGCTGACAGGCAGCACTGAGCTCTGCCACTATACCTCATAAGAGGCCAGTGCCCCACCTCAGCCCTATGCTTCAGGCTTCTCCCTCAATGACTCCTTTCTTCCCTGTTCCCCAACAGGCAGGCAGATCCTTATGTGCACACTGCCAAGTTGGACAGCTCAGGGGGGAAATGCTAGATTTTAAAGGAGACCTGCAAACAGAAACTAAGAAAATACCTCCCTTGTTCTCATGCCTGAGGTGCTGGATAGAATGGCAGAGTTCTTATTCTTATTCCTCATTCATTCATTCATTCATTCATTCATTCATTCATTCATTCACTCACTCATTCATTGTGTATTTTTGTATGTGTTTGTGTATGTATTTATGTGGGGTAAGTGTACACACACACACACACACACACACACACACACACTGAGGCCAGAAATCGAAATTGGGTGTCTTCTTCCATTGCAATTGGGTGTCTTCTTCCATTGCTTCTCTACCTTGATTTTTTTCAGCATCAGCATCTCCCACTGTCCTGGAATTTACCAATTAGGCTAACTTGGCTGGCCAGAGAATCCAAGGGGCCCTCCTGTACCTGCCTCTAAAGCATCTGGATTACAGATGCTCAGCTGTATCTGCCTTTTTATATGGATGTTTGGGATCCGAAGACATACGGCAAGCACTTTGCCAACTGAGCCATCACTGCAGCTTCCAGTTCTTAAAAAGAAGGACAAAAGTATGGTCTAAGCCAACTGTTCAGTGCCTGTGGCCCTTAGAGTAAGCGTGTGAAGACAAAACGAGGCAGAGAATGAGCTTGTGTTGCCCCAAGTGCAAAGGACCCAGGATACAAGATATTCCAGAATTCAGTTCTCAGGCTCCACCTACCCTCTGTGTGTAGGTCATTAACATGGTGAAGAATCTCAGGCAGAAAAGATACAAAACATTTGCCTCAGAGGGCATAGCAGGGGAGAAACTTGGGGACATAAGGGGCTTATATTATCTCTTGGTGAAGGTAGCACCCAGGCCAACTCAGATCCTAGTTACCACAAGGGTGCCTGCCTCGTATCATAAAGACGGTAAGAATTCGAACATGTCCGGAAAACCAGATGGGAGTCTGGGAAATTTCACATGGAGATCCCATGGTATATGGAAATTCATCTCTGGTTACAGTTTCCTGAGTGGGTGACAGAAAAACAGACAGCTCGGGTCAATGAGGATGGGTTAGATGGATAGAAATCAAATAAAGTAAGTGCAGGGACAAGAATGTCTTCCAGGGTACTGACTGCTAACAGGCACACATGGTTACAAAGCTCCAAGCATAAGCACTAAAGGTTTCCAAGGGAGAATGAACCAGGAATCAGGTGAAGTCCATGGTTAACAGTGAAGATCTTGATTGGGGCTATAGCTCTAGCAGCAGAGTGCCTACCTACCATGAGCAAGGCCATATCTAATCACTGGTCCCACAAAAAGAAGGGGTGGAGTGATATCTCAGCAGTTAAGAGCACCCAGCTGTTTTTATAGAGGATCCAGGTTTGATTCCCAGCACCCACGTAGTGGCTTACAACCATCCATAACCCCAGATATCCTCTTCTAACCTATGTGGGCACCAGGCATCATGCATGTGGTGGTACACAAGCCTACATGCATGTAAAAAACTCAATTACATAAAACAAATAACTCTTTAAACAAGTACATACGAGAAGAAAAATAGTAAAAACCATAATATCTTGAATTTACATTGTTATCCTTGATTTTGGATACTGGGCAGGGGGGGAGGGCAGGGACTAGGACTCAGTGTTCACAAACTTTAATGACACCACTGTGATGGAATATGTGAGGATTAGCTGAGACGCTGGGGCGTTATATTAGCATACATTGAGTTTTAGAATTGATTAGTGCATGATGTATCTGCCCCACACAGCCTAAGCCCATCGTTCAATTCCATAGGCCTCTTCACAAATCAACAAGGATTCACTACTTTCCTGTAAAGGTATGATATGGCCTGATAATATGACCACTTGAGACACTAGGGCTATGGACAAGCATTGCAGGGTGGGCTTCCTGAGCTCTGTTTGGAGTTGGAAGGTATGAGAACATCTACACTTCATGCCTCCTACCCCTGAAGTCAAGCCAGCAAAACACCAAGGAGCAGGGTAATCTGCTCTCTAGATCACACCCAGAGAATTGTTGTTGGGCTCCAATGTCCTATCAGAATTGTAGCAGGGACAAGGGCCAGAGGGGCATAAAAAGAGCCACCTTATCCAGGAAATCAGCAACATCAACTCAGCAATGAAACCGGCTAGCTACTTTCCCTCCATCCCTCTTCTCTCTTCTTTTTTTCTTTCCTCCAACACTGGTCTAAGAATACATTGTGTAACGCAGGTTAACCTCACCCTCTGAGGGTTGGGATAACAGGTATACTTCACCACACATAATTTACAAGGTAAGTTTTCTGTGTACTTTGTATGTTCCTGGACACTGTGCTGGGCTCTTGCCATGTATTATCAACTTAATCCTTCCAAGCCCTCCATGATGGTGATGCTGTCCTGATCCCCACTTTTTAGATGAGGAGCTAGGGGACACAGACTTAAATTATTTGTCCAAGGTCAACCTAGTCGGTGGTGAAATCCAAACCCAGACCCAGAACCTTTCTGTCAACCAGCATTATTTTTGGTTACATAGTGACATTACAGGTAATATATTCCACATTCCTGTTTCAATGTCCCGAGCATTCACTCCAACAGAAGAATATCAAGTATGTGGCGTTTTGTGTGTTTGTTTGCAGTTTTTAGCATATTCATTTTGAGTGCTTATAAGTTCAAAACTACTGTGCCTTGCAACTCTTCTCCTAACAACAGACCAGTATGGGAATCAGTGCTAAGAGATGGAGAGAGATCCAGGGCAGATTTGGACCCTGTCCGCATAAGCCATCTTCCCATACCTCATACACCAGCTAAATTGCCAGGAACATTTCTGAGCTAATAATTGGACTAATAAGATAATTCAAGGACTATTCCTCATTCCTGCTCAGCCCACAGCTCTGTATAGGTGGGCGCTAGAGTAGAGCATAAAGTGGGGACTAGAATAGGGGAGAAGGTGGGTACTAAGAAGGGTGGGGAATAGAATGAGGGAGCGATGCATCAGGCTTTTTCCTGAAATATTCCCCCAGAAAATGACATGAAATTAGAGGTTCATGAGCACAGCAGGGCGGGAGTGAAGGAAGAATGGTTTGCTCTGTGGGAGGAAGGAGTGAGAGCAAACAGGAGGTCTAGGGCCACCTGCAGGAGGCCTGGGAGGCTTCTGAGGAGGGAGTGGTAGGGAGGAGAGCCAGCTGTGGCAGGAAGGGAAGGCGGGAACTGAGAGAGCCTGAGGTTCAGTTCAGTTCAGGCAGAGAGGGCAGCCCCCTCTGTATTTCCCAGGCTGCTCCATGGATGCCGGCAAGAAGGTTGAATGCCTTAAGACCTTCCATCGGCCCCACCTCCCGAGCCTCTCTCTGAAGCTGCTGCATTGGACACAAAAGGGGGAGACACAGAGACCTGCTAACAGGAACCTGGTTTCAGTAGCCGAGCGAGGCCACGTGTGACAAAGCCTGGGCAGGGTGTTTCACACTGTTGTCTGCATTTTCCAGGTAAGCAGCTGTTTATGTGTGAAAGCCAGAAGTAAAGAGCGAGGACCTAAGTAGAGGAGGTGGGAGGTGACTGGAGTTAGCGCAAGCTGGAGGGAGTCAGGGAAGGAGAGGAGCGCGGGCTTAAGCAGGAGCAGGAACAAGCCCCAGGCTAGACTTCTGAAGAGCGGTGGTGGCTGTGTACGGAGTGGGAGAACTGGGGCTTCACTAGACCCACAGCTGGCTGATGGGTGTGGATGAAGCTCAGCAAAGGGCTGTGCTCTCATGGCCTCGGAACCAGCGCATCTGGAGAGCAGACGTTCCAGCCACACCACCTTCTCAGGGTTCCTCTTCCTAACCAGGTATATTTGCGCACACTTCGCCAGATATCCATACCCCGAGTCCCCGATCTCCTCCTAGCCTTCCCTCTGACAAAGAGCAAAGGTCTACAATCGCTATAGAAGAAGAAGAAGGCAGCATGACTGTATTTATTCACTGGGATGTGGCTTACCAGAAAAGGGATTCTCTGTCAAGAAAGGCAATCTCTCCTGAGGCTCCTGAGAAAGTTAAGCTAGGAGAAGCCTGCCTGATGCTCTGAGGAGGCTTGCCTGTGGCCCCGAGGAAGGAAACAAGACGCAGGCTATGGAGAACAGGGGGGCATACGGGCCAGGAATGGGTAAGGAGAGTAGTCCACAGAGCAGACCAAGAGGAATGTGCACAGCCTGTTGTCCCAGAGAGAGGATGAGACCCTAGACATCTGTTACATACAAACCCAGCATCCCTGTATTCCCAGCTGGAAGACTCCAGACCTGACTCAGGATGCTAGTCAGCTGGAGTTTGCCAGATGTGAGTCTCTTCACAGGTACACATTGCTCTCCAAGATCCCCAATGCTGAAAATATTTCAGACTTGGTTTCTTGTCAAAACATACACCAGCCACACTCTGACATGTTATGAGGCCAGTGCATCTAGAGGACTACCCCCTGGGCTTAAGGACATGAAATGCTGAACACAGGCAGGTCTGCAGTATGTCTTCCCTTAATCCACAACTTCTGTATGCAAAATCAAAAGTGAGGCTTCCTCCCTGCCTCTCCCCACTACACACACACACACACACACACACACACACACACACACACACACACCACTGGGCAGTAAGCAGGTAGGAGAGTGGAGAATACAGCTTAGTAAGTCAGGTACAGGACACACCAAGTTCAAAGACAACTCCTGTCATCCCTGCTGAGGTGGGGGTGGGAAGGGTGCAAACAGTGAAGGAGTTTGGTGACATGACTAACATTCCTGGCTGCCCAGGCTGAAGTCTATACAGCATGCTTCTTGGCTCAGTCAGCCCTGGCCTCTTTCTCCTGTAGAGGGCAATCTGGGTCAGTGAGCACAGGGAGGAGTCCAATGCTCAGCCAGCACAGCCAAGGTTCCCTGGCCCAGCAAACACAAGGGGCTTTGATTCCTGCAGAGAGCAGCAGCTCCCCCTTGGTCCCACCACCCCAGGATGCTGTGGCTGCTCTTGGCATGGCCCAATCCCAGAACAGGCCCTGTTTGGGAGGCCTCAGCTAAGAGGTGGTGGTGCTTGGGTTCAGCATACAGACATGGAATCTGAGAGAAATCCCAGAGCTGGTGTCTGTGAGCTGGGTGGTCTTGGGCAGGCAGAAAACCTCATTAAGGCTCGAGTCCTGTCTGTAAGATGGGAGGAAAAACACAGTTACACCGGTCTCTATCTGGAAGGAGTAAATGAAAGTATGTCTGGGAAACAGTCAACATAGAGTTAGTGGCCACCAAAATGCTTATTGTGTCTGGCATTCTCAGGATGGTCCCTCAAAATGAAGCAAGCTCACCCCACTGTCAAGGACTAGTTCCCATTCTCACTCCAAGGTCCTTTGTAGCTCCCCCTTCGGAAGCCGCTCATCCACACATATATTTCTTGCTAACTTCACTCAGCAGGCTTTGTCTGTGTCTCCAAACTAAAGCAAAAATTAAACTGAAAACAAGACTCAGATGGCTTCCACATCTCATGCCTTGCTGTCCAAACCTTAAGTCCATGCTTGTCAAATTGGGGAACACATACCCTTGTGGATATGTGGGGTATGCTAAGCGTACTGTGCCATGGGGGTTCATATGGCATATTTAGGAGAAGATTAAACATTGGAGATAAAGGTGGACATAGAATATACATTCTCATGAATGTTTAAAATGAGCCTTTTAAATTCTAGGTGGGCATCCCTTTTTCTCTGATTGCCTCTGTTCACCCTCCATGGCAGTTAGGGTCTTTTCATCCATTGCAAAGGCCTTGCTTAAGCAGACAGGTGGCTTAGGAAGCCATCTGGTGTCTTATGTTCTCACGCCCATTTTTCTGGGGACTATTCCTTGCCTTCAGAAAAGGTGGTCTATACTGCCCAATGCCTGGGAGGCAGCCCCAGATAGTCATTATAGGATAACACACTTGCCTTCCTGGCTGGGACAGCAGGAGCTAACCTGGTCTTCCAACTTGGAGATACCATAAGAGTGTCCAAGATGTCTCCAAGACTGTTTCTTGCTGTTTCATCTAGCTTCCCTAGCCCAGACAGCATCTGTTTTGCCAGTATTTGAGGTGTGGGCACCTAGCAAACCCCCTACCTCCATCTGTCTCTGGGCTTCTAGGAAAGGATTTCCGAAGGGGAGATGGATGACTATGGCAGTTTCAGTAGAACCCATAGCATCCTTCATCCCACGATGCTGAACAATATACCTGGCATGGCTATCAGTAGGAAAAAGAGCCATAGGCATATCCTCTGCCTATGAAGGAGATTAAATACACTCACTGTTTACTCCTTACCTTCTCCCCCTTCTGCAGGAACCCTGAGCCAAGCAAAAACTCTATTTCTAGGAGGAGCAGACAATTGAACTGCCATACACTGTGGCACAAATGGACTCCCAGGATAGATGGAACAAGATGTCCCTTGGCAGCATGATTCATGACACCCAGATGTTGAGCATGAACATGGTGAGTGATGACGAGGATGGTAGAGAGGGTGGCTCTCACAACAACACTGACTTGCAGTGTGACACTCAGACTTGCAAAGAGGAAGATAAATGGTCTGGGTTCTCCAGCGCTGGCTTTGTGGAGCAGAAACCTGGGGAGATGCCCGTGAGGACCACCAACCGGGGAAAAAAGGAATCGAAGATCACCCAGACTCAAGACTCCCCTCGATTGGAGGAGGGCCTCAGTGTCCCTTTCAGAGCCTTCTCACAGAGGCAGATGCACTGGGACTCTGTGTGCAATGATGGAAGCAAGAAGACAAACAAGGACACAGCCTTGGAAGTCCCGACCAGTTTCTCGCATAGTGGGGGGTCTTTTTGGTTACAGAACAGTGCAGATGCATCCTCCCCAGACAAGAACTCTCTGGAGCACCTTCCCAGGTCCGAGAGCACCCCAGCTCAGACTTCAGCCACTCCCTCCAGCCCGGCAGCAGCATTGGCCAAAGCGCAGGGCAGTAGAAAAGTTCAGGGCCAGGTAGGCCCAGGAAGCAGAGGGCAGGAAGAGGAGAGTCCCAGCAGGTGTGTCCAGGACCGGCGGGCCTTCCAGAAGTCCAGCAAACTCCAGGTCCCCGAAGACCACCATGGCGCCAAGCCCTACGTGTGCCAGCTGTGCGGGAAGGCCTACTCCCACCGCAGCACGCTCCAGCAGCACCGGCGCCTGCACACAGGCGAGCGGCCATACCGATGCCCCTTTTGCGACAAGGCGTACACCTGGTCCTCCGATCACCGCAAGCATATCCGCACCCACACCGGCGAGAAACCCTATGGGTGCCCGGACTGCGGGAGGGCCTTCGTGCGCTCCTCCGATCTGCGCAAACATCAGCGCAATATGCACAGCAACAACAAGCCCTTTCCATGCGCCCAGTGTGGCTTGACCTTCAACAGGCCACTGTCGCTGCTGCGCCACCAGCGCACGCACCTGGGCGCCAAGCCTTTCCGCTGCTCGTCTTGCGGCCGGGAGTTCTCCGTGGCCAGCCGCATGGTGGAGCATCAGCGCGTGCACTCGGGCGAGCGGCCCTTCCCCTGCTCCACCTGCGGCAAGTGCTTCACCAAATCCTCCAACCTGCAGGAGCACCAGACGCTGCACACCGGCCAGAGGCCCTTCAAGTGCTCCGACTGCGGTGTGGCCTTCGCACAGCCCTCGCGCCTGCTGCGCCACCAGCGCATCCACACCGGCGAGAGGCCTTTTCACTGCGCCGAATGCGGTCAGGCCTTCGCCCGCTCCTCCACCCTAAAGAGGCACCAACAGATTCACTCCGGGGACAAGGACTTCCTCTGTGCCGAGTGCGGCAGGGCCTTCCGCATGGCATCCGAGTTGGCGCAGCACATCCAGCTGCACAATGGGGAGAGGCCCTACCAGTGTGAGGGCTGCGGCCAGGCCTTCACCCGCTCCAACCACCTCCAACGACACAAAGCCAAGCATGACACCTGCAAGAAGGAGCCTGTCTCTTCCTCCTCCGATGAGTGAGAGCACCATTAGCGTGCTGCTAAGAGAAGCTAAGATAACCTCGACTTCACATGGCAGCATGGAACCCAGCCCACCCGTGTGCCCACCCACATCCTGCTCTTTCTTCCCTCAAAGCCAGTTAGGCTTACTGGTCACTCCCCTTACTGTGTGGTTTCTGGCCATGGGTTGCTCCGTGTACTTTATGTACTTAATGTGTTGTGTGAGACAAAATAATCCCAAGGATAGGGTCCAGGTGTGCAGTTTCACACCGGTCTCCCATTGCACAAGGCCATGAACAATTGGAAAAGGGGAAAATAAAAAAGTAGGGCCTGGCCAATAGTCAGATTCCTTAAGTCAGGGATTTCAGTGAATGAAAAGTTGGAGAATTCTGTGCTGGGCTCCGTGTAGGATTCCATGGGTACCCTGATGCAAATAGCCTATTTTGTTCTTCTCAAAGCCATATCAAATATTGAGAAGAGCATCTTTAGAGAGTCTTTTTAATTTTTATGTAAAGGAATCCTCAGAAATGATGTCTGTGATGGACTCTTCCAAAGAACAAAGCCCACCTGGGGGGTAACTCAAACCAAGCCAGACATCCTAGCATGTCACTTGACTGCTAAAATGACTTTAACCTTGAGGGAATGTCTCCATGGGTTAGCTTTGAAGTACAGAAGGCAAGGATGAAGGTTGGTGCTGTATTTGGGAAGCAGTAATTCCGGAAGGTCAGAATAGTTTCAGCATGTAGAAAAGAGACCCTCACCTGGGTCCCACCCGTAAAGCTCACAGGGGTCTCCTCTCTGCCACTGCTTTTTCCCTGCACAGGATATGAACTTAAGCCGCATGTGTCACTTGTAGAGAAACATTGAATTCCTTTGGATAAGCCACAGATTCATTTAAATCTGCTTGGCTCATTAGCTGTGATTTGAAGGAAATATAATGAAGCACCCTCTGCCCAGGTGCCAATTGGCTTATTTGTGTTTGTGTCAAAGTCATTAAAATCAACTGTGAATGTCTTCATGCCTCGTCATTATCCTCTAATGAATTTATTCAAAACCTGTCCTAACAGCCATTCTTCAAGGTACTGAGATAGGCACTAGTTCTTGGAAAATCAGGAGTTTGTGGCTTTGGACCTTGACCATGAGGAATCTGTGGCTTCACAAATATTTGATGCTGACAGACAAATGACATTTGTAATCCTTACAAAGTCCACCAGGTAGGAATTTATCTTTTCAAAGTTTTTTCCTATGTGTTTTTTTTTTGTGTGTATGTGTGCAAGAGAGAGAGAGAGA
Source organism: Cricetulus griseus (assembly GCF_003668045.3). Classification (NCBI taxonomy): domain Eukaryota; kingdom Metazoa; phylum Chordata; class Mammalia; order Rodentia; family Cricetidae; genus Cricetulus; species Cricetulus griseus. Next base: position 37,498,671 of record NC_048598.1, on the reverse strand, counting down.
GAGAGAGAGAGAGAGAGAGAGAGAGAGAGAGCATAAGCTTACTGGTCTAAATATCCCAGGCTATATTCATTGACTACTCAACATGAGCCATGAGCCTTGCAGTGTATGTAAGGGAAGACTGGTTGGGACAATTTTTCTTAGACATGTGACTTACACAACAGCCTGAGCATGTGCATGCAGAAGCTGGAGCAGGACATTGAGAGTCACTCTCTGTCACTCTACACCTTATCTTTTGAGACAGGGTCTGTCCTTGAATCTAGAGTTCAGCATCTCAGCTAGGCTGCTGTGCAACAAGCCCCCAGGATCTGCCTGTCTCCATCTTACCGGGTTTGGGGTTTGTCAGTACGTGCTGGCACACCTGGCTTTTGTGCAGGTGCTGGGAATCTAGTCTCATGTCCTCATGTGCTTGCTTGCATAGCAGACACTTTACCCACTGACTGAACCATCTCTCCAGTCCCCTATATATAAAATTCTCTCAGATACAACCTGGTTTGGACCCACGGTATGACTGCTAAATAGCATTCTCATGATACATGAGGCCAGAGGGAAGTAGTGCGTATAGCTGTGACTTGCTTGACAAAAGCAGCCTTTGTAAGATGCAAGCCTGAGGGTCTGTGTGCTAACTCCATTAGATCATCTGCATATCTGGTTGACTAGTTTCAGTCCATCCACGTCATTTACCAGTCAAGCACCTTGAAGTTTAATTTCTGCAGCTGAATGGTGGAATAGGAATGATGACAATAGATAATAAAGGCGGAGTCATCTTAGCAGCTGACAAAAACTGTGGCTGATGCAAGAGCATTAAACAGGAAGAGAAATCAGAACTATCCTTCACCTATGAGTAAAATAAAGACTATCACGTAATCAGTGAAATATTTGAAGATTGGTTAATCCTCTGTATTTTTTGAAGGTGGTTGTTAGTATAATTTAGTAGTTAAAATTTTTGATTTGGCTCTACACTCTCATCAGGAGTTTTTTACCTCAAGGATAATTTGTACAACAATTTCATAGAAGTCAGATTGGTTATTAACCACTCAACTTGCTGAATCCTAGCTTTGAGTATCAAGACAGTACAGTATCTGGGTACCACTTTCAGGTCTGCACACCTTTAAAGAAGTCAGAAAAAAAAAGGATTAGAATGTGCTGGGTATCTTAAGTATTCTATACTATGTTTCTGAAATATAAGGGGGTGGAATGAACAGGCTAAAAAGAAATTCATGAATTGTTCAGGCATGTCAAATAGGCGGGTTACATGTTAAGAAAAATGTCCTCAACCAGTCTTCTCTTACATTCACTGAAAGGGCTCATGTTAAATAGGCAATGGATGTAGCCTAAGATATCCAGACCAGCTAAACATGCGCAAGTGGATTGTAATAACAACACAGGGAGCAGACATGAGAGAAGTGAGAGAAGCCAACCAGTTGTCAGAGAACTTGACACAAACTCTGCTGAGTGGAACCTGACATTCCAAGTAGGGTAAGTTTAAATATCTTTGGAGAACAATCAATGCTTGAAGACAACTTACGTTAGCTCACATTATTGCTCCAAATAAGTTGGGCTATTTTTTTTAAATCTGGCTTTCTAGAAACATACTCTACATTACATCCTACAATCTCATCTTCTTATTTTATAATTCAAAATCAGGGATGGGGCTTCTTTGTTATATTACTTAAAGCTTCTTTCCAGACAGATGTCATTTTCACAGATTAGCTTACCAGTGCTGATTTGGAGATACCTGGTAAAGATGTTCACTTATGTGTTTCCACTCAATAAGAGTTCACCTGATAATAGTGCCTTAGTTAGGGTTTCTTCTATTGCTGTGAAGAAATGCCATTGTCATGGCAACTCTTATAAGGAAAATATTTAATTGGGGTGGCTTTCAGAGGTTCAGTCCATTATCATCACAGTGGGAAGCATGGCAGCAGACAGCAGACGTGGTACTAGAGAAATAGCTGAGAGTCCTACATCTTGCAGGCAACAGGAAGTCAACTGAAAGTCACTCTGAGGGAAGCTTGAGTGAAAGAGACCCCAAAGTCCACACCTACAGAGACACACTTTCTCCAACAAGGCAACACTTTCCAACAATGCCACTCCCTTTGAGAGCCATTTTCTTTCAAACCACCATATATAGTCACCAGAATCTATAGTAATCATGACCTATATTATACAAAGATTAGGCAAGGTTTTACAGATAACCCATTATCCACAGAAATAGTCTGTTTTACATGGAGGAGCTACTGGCAGTTGTGATGGTGTCCACTAGGATGTGCAAATAGGTGGAGGCACAGGGGCATGAGTTTGAGGCAAGCTTGGGCTATACCTCGGGGTAGGGGTGTAGAGAGTTGGTTCAGTTGTTAAGTGTTACAATAAATCCACCAAAAGCTGCCTGAGCACTTCAGCCATGTGGGCGGTCTCTGCCAACTGCCTGAGTTCTGCCCGCCGAGTTAGGGGCCCAAATAGTACACAGAGACTTCTATTGTGTACAAATGCTGCTTAGTCAATGACTAGGATTCTCATCTGTTAGCTCAGTCTTATTTATCATAAATCTATATATTTTATAAGACTTAATTTAATTATTGGATGCCTTCCATTGGCATCCCCCTCCCTTGCCAGTGGATCACATTTCACCGCTGGAGGAAGAGCAGAGGGGAAAAAGGGAGCACTTCCTGGTTGTCCTTCCTTAAATATAAGTCTTCTTGCTATGTCACTTCCTGCCTGGATCACCACTTCTTACTACATTTCCCAGAATCCTCCTCGACTTCTAGTCCTGCCTAACTTGCTGACTCATTGGCCAAACAGTACTTTATTTATCATCCAGTAAGACAAACACATACACAGAAGCACCTCCCCCATCAGTTAAGAGTGTTTACTGCTCTTCCAGAGGACTGGAGTTTATTTCACAGTACTAATAATAAACAGCTTTGATCCTTTTGCAACTCCAGCTCCAGAAGATCTGATGCCATCTTCCAACTCCTATGACCATGCACAAACGTGTACATTCACAGACACGCAGACAAATAAAATGATAAAAATAACTCTTTAAAAGAATCCTATTTTTTAAATCAAATGATAGTGACGATTAACCCTATTTTTAAAAGATAATTTAAGGGATGAAGAAGTTAAATTGTCCAAGAATAGTGACTAGGATATGGCTGGTATAGCTGCCTCTGCTTCTGTTTGGTGTGGCAGAACATCCCACAATTGTTGATGCCATACATGTATAAGAGGTAGGCAGTCACAATTTCAAAATAAAGTAAAAGTTGGAACAGTGTACAGGAAATCATGGTTTCGTTCAAGACCAGGACTGATCTGAGAATGAGTGTGGAACAGCTTGGCTTGGCAGATGTTCATCATTAGCTTTTGATAAAACTATTCATAAGTTGGCCAGAAGGAATGCAGTGGAGCCAAAGGAGGGAGGGTTCCTTGAAAGCCCACTAGTATTTTCTTGGCTAAAGAAACACCAGGAATGAATAGCACTTGGTATTTACACACATTTTGTAATCTCAGTGCATGCACACTGTAAAGCTATATGCCCTTGCTCCTTGCAAGGAGGTGATATGACTAGAACATATCACCCAGGGACTCCAAACAGACCTTTAAAAACTCTTGCTTAGAAGGAGTTGGTGTTAAGGATCAGTTTAATTGCTCAGACACTCGAGCAGATGCCTTTGCTAAACTCAGTACTAGGATGTGAACTACAAACTCAATGACCCATGAAAAAACACTTCCAATGATGGAATGACTCACTCCTCAAACCAGAAAAGGAGTTCCTGTTTAACAAGGATACCTGTTCTTACTATTGATTGCTCTCTGTCCTTTCCGCATGAAACCACTCTGGCTCAATTTCCCACCTAGCCTGGGTTATATTTTATAGTTCTTGGTCTTTGGCTTTTTCTTTAACCAACTCCCTTCTGTCCTCATTCAGTATAGAGTTTCATTGTCCTAAGGAGTGTCAGGAACTCGGTTGATTGGGTCACTGAATAGGTGGAAGTCCACTCACCACTTCCTGCCTTGCTCCCCAACACATCTTGCCCTCCAAACTCTGATGCTGCTTCCTCCTCTTCCTTCTAACCCACTGAGTACAATGAATGCCATCCTTACACACACACACACACACACACACACACACACACACACACGGAGTCATCCACTGGAACATGGCACTCTATGTGGAGACACACTCCTGAAGAAGAATAACTCTCCTTCCCCCAGCACCCATGAACTGTTAGTAGCTTCTCAGCTACAGATAGGGATTCATGAGCTCCTCCACCCTCCATCTTTTAAAATATCATTTTTGGGACCTGTATATAACTTAATGATAGAATACCTGTTTAGTGTGTATGAGGCAGACAGGCAGACATAGACACACATCTTTTATAATAGAAACATAAGTAATTATTTCCCTGAGTTTTGTGAACCATTCTAGCAAATTAATCGAATCTAAGGAGAGAATCCTACCTTATAGCTAGTTTTCCTAAAACACAGGAAAGTAATCCCAGAGCTTGTGATTGGCACTTGAAGTGAGGAGGAAGTAGTCTTAGGGACAGGACTCTGGAAAGTGGGATCTAATTCTATCTATATGTATTATTGGAATTACAATGAATTAGAAGACACATAACTGACATACACAATTGCTTGTTGGTAGAGAGACTTATACCTTTGGGGATCACAGAAAACTTCTTTGACAACTGATATTCAAGATATTTTAAGACTTATCTACAAAAGTGTCTAAGAAAATTGGTAAACCATGTGAATTAAACACAAGATTAATCTATTAAAAACCCAGAAGATAATTCAGATTCTTGTTCATAGTTGGAAGGACTTGTCACCCAAAGAACCAAATTATGTGTTACTTATTACATCAAGTCGATATAGTTTGAATCAAGACATCATGTTTAAGAGAGCTTGAAAAAACAAATTCTAAAGCTTATACTACAAGGTTAAAGGCCTATGACTGGCCCAATAATTGCAAGAGAACAAAATGAAACAGAAACAAGGAGGGTGGCTTGACCCAGGAGCAAAGCACAGGAGGCCACAAATCATTTCAGAGTTATTGTAAATTTTATATTGACATAAGGATGGACAAACAGTTTTATAAAACAAAACAAAAATACCCCAATAAACAGACCCAGACATTTATAGATGCTTAATATATAACAGAGAAGTTATGGCAAGTCAGTGGAGAAAGAAGCTGTGCTGTTAGTGTGTTGGGACACCCAGGCCTTTGCATGGACAAATAAAGTAAAATAAAAAAAAATAGATCCATTCTTCATATCATACAGTGTTAAATGACTACAGTCATCAAAATGTTCAGACTAGATAAACATGAATGAACATTTTTATTTTATTTAAATTTACTTGTATTTATCTTATGTGTATGAGATTTTTGCCTGCATGCCCGTCCGTGTATCACTTGTGTGCCTGGTGTCTGTAGAGGGCATCGGATATCCTAAAACTGGGGTTGCAGGTGGTTGAGCCACCAGGTGGGTAATGGGAATCAAACTCAGGTCCTCTGAAAGAGCAGTCAGAGCTCTTAATGACTGAGCCATATTTCCAGTCCCTAGAATATTTTTTAAAGACAATCCTCCAAAAAATTGCAAAGGAAACAGATGGAATTGAACCACATCACAATTTTCAAGATCTGGCAGTACATTGGGGGCATGTACGTTTAATCAAGACACAATGGAGCATGAGACGGGGGGGGGGGGGGGGGGTAGGGAATTCAAAGTCTGACTAGGCTGCATAGTAAGACCCTATCCACCAACCCCATTCATTTGACCATCTGTAAAGCAAAGGGTAGCATAGGTAACATCACATCAAGTGTGAGAAAACATTTGTGACACATATAATTGTCAAGGGACTAGTGTCCATAATCAAAAAATTAGCCAAACAAATTAATAAGAAAAATCCATCTTAAAAACTAGACAAATGATGAAAAAACTAGTCGAAACTCAAATTTCCAATAACTAAGGAGAAGATGACCAACCAACCCCAGCAATAATAAAGGAAATGCACAACAATTAAGTTGATAAACATAAAAACCCAAGACCCTCTTGATGCTGAGAGAGGGGCCGTATCAGTCATACAACATTCCTGATGAAGATGCCCAGCTAGTTCCAAAGATGACCAAAGCAAAGCAACAAACACACACAACAGTGTGACACCCTTCAAATACATCAAGGTCAGGAACATCTCATGAGCTGTTCTAGATAAAAGGAGGTTAGAGAGGCAGGACAACTCAACGCAATGTGTGTCCTGATCAGAAAATAAAGAATCATGGTAGAAAGGACTTAGTTGGAAAAGCTGGTGAAGCTCACAGTTCTGTATAAACTTTAATATTGAATTTTACCATGGTTACATAAGAGACTTACTTTATTCCTGGGAGTTATATTTGGGAAATTTTAGGACTGAAAGGTCACAGTGTCTGAAACTTAGACACTGTTTGAGGCAAAATGATGTGAGTAAAAGTTTGTATGAGAGGAGGGGTGGAGAGAGGGAGAGGGACAAAAGGAGAGAAAGCCAGTGTTGCAAAGTGTTAATAAATTGTTGAATCCAGGTGAAGATCAGACAGGAGTAATGTTATTATGCCCTTTTAAAACTTTTCTGCTGGTGTGAATTTTTTTCAAAATAAAATGTCAAATGGAAGTGCTTCTTTGAAGTGTTAGTGTGTAGAGAAATGGAAAATTTCATACTCTGCTGGAAGGAATGTAAACGATTGGTACAGTTCTTTGGAGAGTAACACAATAAAGATGCTGTACTCACATGATAAAATTAATATAGCATGAGGATGTGAGTGTCACATAAGTAAGCATCACTACATTCTCCTCTTATACCTTCAATCCAAATGAGATGTGGGAAGTAAAGAATTGAACATTTGTCTATTTTATATTTTAGAAAAAATAAATTTTATAATAGATATCAAAAACTAATATGATAGTATATTTCTACAAATACAGCAATGCTGAAGATAAGGAGTTAATTTTTAAGTTGCTACAGTCAACGGGAGACTATCCCATTAAGAAATTAAAATACTCATGAGACTAATTATAAAAAACACGAGAATATTAATTTCAGCATGATTTAGAGCAAAAAAATTAGTAGCAACCTAAATTTTCACGAGAAAGAGAATAGATAAACAAATTATGTTTTATTTATAGGTCAGGAGACTAAATAGCAGTTGAGTGCAATTAAACAAATTTGCTAAATACCTACAAGGATATTCTTTGAGCTGTTAAATGAAAAAAGCATAGTCTATCCATATGTATTGTATTAGTCAGCACAGGCTGCTGTAACAGAGTATCATATCCTTGGAGGCTTAGGAACAACAGGAATTTGTTTGATTTTCATAATTCTGGTGGATGAAAGTTGATAATCAGGGTGCCAGTGTGTCCAGGCAGTGGTGAGGGTCTTCCAGACTTCAGCCTGCTGACTCATGCTCTCACAAACAAGCCAGCACTAATTCCCAATCACAGGGATCCACCTTCATGATCCATATTGGGGTTCATATTTTAATAAATTTGAGGGTGCAGTGAAGCATTTATATCAACACATAAATTGCAATATGAAGTATGATGTTTAGAGAGAATCCAGTGTTCAGAGAGCTGTGGAGAAGATGGCCATTAACAAGCCAAACTGAGTGGCCTGGAATAGATTCTGTTTGTATCCCTCAAGATAAACAACCCTGAAGAAATCTTGCTGTCAGACTTCAGCCCCCACAAAGAACCTTCCCCCCCAATTAATTGTAGTTCTTTCTTCTGCTAGCTGGTTCATTTTTGTCAGCTTGATACTAGCCTAGACATACTTGGAAAGAGGAATCTTAATGGAGAAAATGCCTCCATAAGATGGGCCTGTAGCCCATTTTCTTGGTTAATGATTATTGTGGGAAGGGCCAGCTCATTTTGAGCAATGCAACTCCCCACTCTGAGGGCTGTCACTTCTTCCTTCTTTTCCTTTGATGATGGACTTCGAGGCAAATAAACGCCTTCACGATGTTTTATCACTTCAGTTGAAACACCAACTAAAGCACAGCCCTAGGAAGCAGTCTTTATAACTTACTAGACATTTGCATTTGTTATAATTGTTCCAACAAATAACATAAAAATCCCTTCTGTTCTCAAAAGTGTAACACAAGGAACTAGAAGTTAAGAAAAGACTGACATATTTTTTAATAGGCTCTCTTCTTGTACTTCAACAGTAAAGTTATTTTTTAAGTTTAGTGTTAAAGAAGACACTTGTTTTAAAAATCTGGTGGGTCAGTCTTATTGAGCAGGAGAAAGTGATTCTTACATCTTCAGAATTGTGATTTATATTTCCTAATTAGGAATAAGCAAGACAATTTCCAAATTGCCTTCAGAGAAGACTGGTGCAATAAGCATAATTAACTCTAGGCTTAATAATAAACCATCAGATATCATGTGCAAAATAAATACAGCTAGGGAATTATTTGAATACGGGCTCAATAGAATACATGCAAGTTCAACTTCAACACAGAATGTCTTAGAAGGGTAGCATAGATACACACATTTTAAGGGAAGTTGAGTTTAAAGTTCAGTTTTTTCAGCATGGATTTTAGGACATTTTGCTTTTAAGGTCATTAATGATTGGACAGATAGGGGCAGCCCTAAGATAATGACTGACAGGGCAAAAATGTCCTGGGACTAAATTTTCCTATTATTTACTGGAGAGAAAATCTAAAGCTGGATAAAGCACAGAGCATGAACATGACCAGAGAGGGAGACTGGAGACCACCTCTAGGACTCTAATAGCACACACCAGTTTTCTTGTGAGCAATATGTCTGTTTTGACACTGTGAGGATTCTGAGGCTCTTATGTGTTTAGAACACATAATGCCTGGGATAGGCATTAGAAAGACAATCAACTGGTGAATGAGACAGCCTTATGTCATTTTATATGTATTGAACAAGTTTATTGACAATAAGAAATATACCTATCAGTTATACATCATTATTGGGACACTCAATCAATGAAAGTCTGATCTTAAAGTATTTAGGTTTAAATATTTCCAAGTCAAAAATTTGATAAAAGGCTACTTATCTCTTCTTTAGTTCACTGCATTGTTTTCATTGGTTTGTTTGTTTGTTTTCTTTTGTGATAAGTTCTCATTACATAGTCAGCCTCAAACATACAGCAATTCACTTGTCTCAGCTTCTTGGGTGCTGGGATTATATATTGTATGCTAATTCACAGGTACATAAAGGCACAAGAATCTTGGAAGCCATCTTCACTAATTGCCAACGATTAGTTAACTAATACAATGGCCTGCTAACCTCTTCCTTGATACTTGAAGTAGTTCCAACATCAGAAACCTCACAGATTTGTTGGATATACATTGTTCCATCTGGCTACTCTAATTATTAGAAATACTTTCCCTAGAGTAGGTGACAAACTGCCCCACAGTGAATCTACTTGTAAGTCTCAATTTGTTTTCAGAAAGGAAAGAAATTACTTTAGAAATGACAGCTATTCAATACCTAAGGAGAAATAGTATCTCCACTAAGCCTACAAAATAAATGCATTTTTATATTTCAATAAATGCTGGGGATAGGGTTGATTTACAATAATGGTGATGGAGAAAAGTGAGGGCAAATGGTTAGACCAGACATTGACTTTCATAAAAGGATTTCAGCACCTCACTGAGACCTTGTCATCCCTTCTCTGCAGATGAGATCATTTGCAGTTGCAGGAAGCCAAGGAAGCACCCAGAAGGGAAGAAGAAAACAAACTGGGGTGAATGAAATGTCTATGGTTTGAATCTGGCATGTCCCTCGAAGTATTAAAGATTCAGTTTCCAGTTCATAGTGCCACTGGGAGGGGGGACCTAGTTGAAGTCTTCTGGGAATTGCATGCAATATTGGAGGCCAGTCCTTCCTCTTCTTGTTTTGCTTCTTAGATGCTATAAAGTAAACAGCTTCCTCCATTGCACAATCCTGCCATGATGTATTGTACCCAACCATCGACAGAAATCTCTAAAATTGTGAGAAATAAGAATTAAGATAAATATCCCTTTTTTTGATAGGTTGACTTATCTCAGTTATTTATTGCAATGATGCAAAACCTAGTAAAATAGTAATGTGGAAAGGGCATATAGAAAGAAAAATGTTAATGAATAGATTGTGAGTGCTATCTATAATCCCCTAACTTTTTGGCTACCATCTTTTAATATGAGCAAGGATGATAATACTAAAACAATGAGTTCAAAATAAGTGAGATTCTTCAATCACGAATAAACAGGAATTATACTTACCCAGAAATACATTCTCAAAATCGGTTCTATTGAAGCTTTCTTGAGGGGCAAGTATGCATATCAGTTTCCATTAAGTGGTAATTTGTGTAACATCTGATCTCAGCCTTCAAAGTTTTTCAGTTTAAATCTTGAAAGAAAATTGTCTTATGGAGAAGTGTAATGGCATTGAGAGTGAACTCAATAAATGGAAGTCTTCTCTCACAATTCTGCTTTCCATTTATAACAACCTCTCCCCTCCGGCACAGAACATCATCAATTTTAGGTCTTTATATTTTGTGTATGAACATCTTATATTATGAAATAGATCTAAACTGAATACTGTTCTGTAATGCTTTTTGCACAGCATAGGTGCATACTATCATCCATGGCTAGAAGCACATTCCAGATGTAAAAATAAGCCCGTATCTATCCTTAGATATGCCCTTCACTTTCCTCAGCTGGCACAGCTTGAGGCTCCCTCAGTCTGTCTCCAGTCTGTCACATGTGCACAGCTACAAAATATACATAGTAAACTTTTTCCTAATATGTAGTTCGCTTGACTTTGCTTTTCAGATCCAGCTTTTTTAATCAACAGAGCTGTGTTGTTATTAGCATGAAAAGTAAAGCCCAATGCCGTTAGCATCTTCTCTGGTACACCAGATTGTCAATGTTTCAACTAGGAGGAAAGGGATGGGATTGCTGTGTGTGGCAGAGGTACTCCTTCTGATGAATGATCATGAAACCACATTACTTTGCAAAGGCAAAGGGAACAAGAGAGGAAGATCGGAAGGGAGGAAGGAGGAGGAGAGAAGAGGGAGGAGGAGGAGAGGAGAGGGAGAAAGTGAAGTCACAGCAAAAAAAAAAGTATCAGATACTGAAATGTTTTAGTTTTGAAAACTAATTCCTATTAAACGGCACTATTCCACTAGAAGAAATAGTGTTTTGATATTGGCCATAAGCTCCATTCTGGGATTACAATGACCCAGGGCATGTTTTTCTCATGGATGTGGCAAAAGCATAAGTTTCAGGTACACTACGTATATCTAAGGTCTCTACTTAGGACATGAACACTAACAACCCATTGGGTAGGAAACCCAGAGAAGTCAGTGAGTCAGAGATGAATACTGTACTGATTCTACCTGAAAATACTGCAGTGAGTGAGCAGATAGAAAACAGAGGAAAAAAACCAAAACAAAACAACAACAGCATCAAAACTCTGCCATGTGTGATTCTAAGAATAAAAAATAACTCCTGGATCCCCTATTTCTTCATCTACAAGGAGAATTTCAAGTTACCTTGGAGAGTTATGGAAATCAACTGTGCACAAAAGGTGTCAATACTATATATATATATATAGTCTTAGTTACGATACCATTGCTGTGATGAAACACCATGACCAAAGCAACTTGGGGAGAAAAGGGCTTATTTTACTCACAATTTCATGTAACAGTTCACCATCAAAAGCAGGAGGGACAGGAACTCAAGCAGGGCAGGAACCTGGAAGCAGTAGATGACGCAGAGGCCGTGGAGGGGTGCTGCTTACTAGCTTACTCAACCTGCTTTTTTATAGAACACAGAACCACCAACCCAGGGATGGCACCATGAAAAATATGCAGGGCCCTCCCCACATCAATCACAAATTAAGAAAATGCCCTACAGGCTTGCCTATAGCCCAATCTTATTGAGGCATTTTTTGAAATGAGGTTCCCTCCTCTCAGATGACTTTAGCTTATGTCAGGTTGACATAAAACTAACCAGTATACCCTACTTATTTCTAATATTTTATTATATATATATTTATATATGTGACATAATAAATATATAAATTATATAAAATAAAAATAAATCTGAGTGAATATATATATATATTATATATATCATACTTTTTTCTTCCTCCCTTGTTTTCTTCCCATTGATTCCCTTACTTCCTCCAGTTAGTCCCTACTTCCACTCCCATTTTATTTGTGCATTTCATTGTCTTATTTATTTCCAGACTTCCTTAAGAACTTTCCCTCCCATCTCATAATCACATTGCTAGTTTCATGATCTACAAATATACACACATATATGCATACATGCAATTTTAAGTCTAGACTTTGAATGTAAGAGACTACATGTAGCATTTGTCTTTCTGAATCTAGCTTACTTTGACTAACATAATGATTTTAAGTTGCATCCATTCTACAAATGTGTAATGATAACTCTTTCCACCAGTCGCCCGAATCCCATGGCCATGCTAGGGCCCCCAAACAACAGACAGAGTCTTATGTTAGTTACAATGCTGCTGGCCAATGACTAGGATTTCTCATTTGCTAGCTCTGTCCTAAGTATCAACCATAACCATTAATCTATGTATTTTAGAAAAACATACCTTATTGAGGATGCCAGCAGCATGTGTCCTCTCTTCATGGGATCACATGGTGACTCCCCTCTTTACTACATTTCCCAGAATCCTCCTTCTCTCTTAGTCTTGCCTAACTTGCTTTCCTATTGGCCAACAGTGTTTTATTTATCAAACAATAAGACAAACATATACTCAGAAGGATCTCCCCATCACAAATGCTGTGATTTAATTTTCCTTATGGAGTCACAAAATACTGTTGTGCAGACGCACCACGCTTTCTATATCCTTTCATGTGTTGGGGGATGAATAGGCTGCTTTCACTTCCTGGTTACTGTGAAGAGTGTAGAAATAAACATGGATGTGCAAGCATGATGTGTTGATTTCGAGTCTTTAATGTATGGACCTAACAGTGGTATGGCTGAACTTTATGACAATTGTAGTTTCAGTTTTTGAGGAATCTCCATATTGATTTCCACACTGGCTGTACTAGTTAGTTCACACTTTTCATACCAGTGTATACAGGTTCTCCACATCCTCTAACTTGCATTTGTTGCCAGTTGTTTCTGGGTGACAGCTATTCTGACAAGGGTGAGACAGAATCTCAAAGCACTTCAATTTTGCATTTCTTTGGTAGCTGGGAATGTATGCTTTTCGAGTACTGATTGACTATTTCTATTCTCCGGAGAATTGTCAGTTCAGTTTACAAGCTGAAACGTATTGACTAGATGATTTCTGGATGGTTAACTTTTGAAATGATTTATATGTCCTAAATATTAATCCCGTATCTGATTTGTTGTTGGCGATGACTTTTGCTCATTCTGCAGACTATTTCTTCTCTGGTCATTATTTCCTTTGCAGTTTAGAATATGTTAATTTCATGTAACCTATTTGTCAATTCTTGGGTTATTTTCCATACTACTGTAGTCCTATCCAGAAAATCCTTGCCTACGCCTGCATATTGAAGTGTTTCTGCCTCTGTTTCCCTCTAGCAGTTTTGTGGTTTCATGTTGTGCATTAAGGTTTTGTTGTCTTTAATTTTTGTGCAGAGTGAGATCTATGGTTCTAATTACATCGTCTACATGTGGAACTCAGTTTTCCTAGTGCCATTTATTAAAGGGGTTGCTTGTCCTCTCACCACTGTATGTTTTGATAGCTTGGTGCCCAGTTGGGTGGCTGTGACTGTGTCCTTTGGGTCCTCTATGCTATTCCATTGGTGCACATGTCTGCTCTGTCCCAGGATCATTCTGTTTCTGCCACTGTGAATCTGTGGTGTAATCTGAGATTGGTTCTTGTGAGCCCTCCAGCATTGTGCTTCCATTTGCTGTATTTGAAGGCCATACTTTTCTTTTTAAGTCAACCTCTTTGAATTTGTATCAGGATCTTTTTAGTATTTTTCTCAGCAAGAATTTTCCATATGGCCTCATTTTCAAAAAAAAAAAAAGAGAGAGAGAGAGCTTTTCATCCATTCACTCACACACCAAACTATAACCCTTGTAAGCAGAGAACTGTTAGTCTGGGGATTTCTCCACAAGGTTCTTTCCCATGCAGAGAAGTACAGCCTAATGTATATAAGCAAATTTAGGTCTTTTTCTCCTCTCAAAATATAGCTCTACTTTATTTTCACATTGTGAACATATTTGTGTAGCTAAGCCTGATACAGAGAAAGAGAATATCATCGCCATCCAGCAAATCCTCTTCCTGTCTCTTCCTAGTTATTACTTTACTATGAAAAGGGAGCCTATTAAGTTTTGAGAATTTCATACATGCATATTATGCATTTTCATCACACACACACACACACACACACACACACACACACACACACACACATCCTTCTCCTCCTGTTAACTCTCCCCAGATCTGCTCCCTGCTCTAACCCCATCCTAATTTAGTGTCTTCTATCTTTTTATACATAGCTCACGTATTCCAATTTGTGCCATCCATATATTCATGAATGTAAGGCCATCATTGGAACATGGTTAACCTGCCAGCAGTCATAGCATATTTTTAACAACAAATAGCTGGGCTTCAGCAATCACTAAAAGTCAAGCTTCAATAATAGGTAGGTAACTGATCAGACCATGCCAAAAGTTTCCAAGGTCCCCAAGTGCCCAATCAAGCAGTTTCTCTTATTTGCTTCCACGTCCAGCCTGTAAACTGTCACTGCTCCACTGCTAGATCAAGCTCTCAGAGTCTTTTCTGGTACCGAGTGTGCCTGATTAATTGGTTGTTTTTTTTTCTCAAATAAACTTTGCTAATTTTAAAGTTTTTCTTTTAATAGTGTTACTCTAGAAAAAAAGAGTTGTTATTATTAAATTGTTGTTTTCAGGGACCAGAATGACAGAAGTAATTAGTTAACAACAACAGACTTTTGATAACTTGAGTAATCACCCTGAGGCTGGGACAAATAGTTCAGTAGGTAAAAGTACTAGATTCATAACCATAAGGACCCGAGTTTGGGTCCTAGTGCTCATGTGTCAAGCCAGGCATGGTCTCATGTATTGTAATACCAGCACTGTGGAGACAGGCAGAAACAGGAGGACTGCTGGGGCTTGCTGGCCACCAACTTAGCCAAACATTCCAGCTCCAGGTTCAGGGAAAGACCTTATCTCAAAGGAATATGATGAAGAGTGATAGACAAGGCCACCCAAAGCCTTCCTGTGGCCTTTGAGTGTGGACATATTGATGGGCATATATATATCATGTTTACTATAACTAATAATATATTCTATAGAGATTAACAGGCCCTCCCCCTGTCACGATAAATCTTTCTGCCAAAAGCTGCCTGAGCCCCACCACCACGTGTGAGCTTTACGCCAGCCGCCTGCCCGAGTTAGGCCCAAATGAATACACAGAAATTTGTATTAGGTACAATGCTGCTTGGCCAATGACTAGGACTTCTCATCTGCTAGCTCAGTCTTAACTATCATAAATCTATATATTTTAATAAGACTTATCTTATAGGACGCCTTATTGGTGTCCCTCCTTGCCAGTGGATCACATTGTGCCGCTGGAGCAGGAGCGGAGGGGAAAAAAGGGAACTTCCCATTTCTCCTCTCTCAAATATGAGTCTCCTTGCTATGTCACTTCCTGCCTGGACCACCACTTCTTTACTACATCTCCCAGAATCCTCTTTGACTCCTAGTTCCATCTAACTTGCTGTCTCATTGGCCAAACAGTATTTTATTTAACAATCAATAAGATAAACATACACAGTACATTCCCCATCATCCCCCAAATGATGTAACAGGCTTTGATGATCCCCCATGGAAGGCCTCACCCTCCCTGGGGAGTAGATGGGGGTAGAATGGGGTAGGGGGGTTAATGGGGCCATGGGAGGATGGGAGGGAGAGGGAACTGGGATTGATATGTAAAATAAGATTGTTTCTAATTTAAATAAAAATTTATATATAAAAATGTTAAGAAACAGAAAAAAAGTAAGTAAAGACTCATAAGAGAGGAATGCTAGCATTTATGCCTTATATATAAATAATATTAAGATAATATTATTGTCATATTGAAGAGCAGCCTCTATTAACTTTAGTACAGACTTCATTCATATTTTTCCCAAAGAAAACTTTCAGTAATACATACTCAGCTATTCCCATCCATTTCCGGTGCCCCAAGCTCAATCCAAGTTCATTTGAATTTCCCAAGAGTCTTAAAGATTCTCTACAAATTAGCTTTATTTCATTTATGTACTTTCCCAATTCAATGATCAGTCTTTTTTACTTTAAAAATAAGTTTATGTGTACGGGTGTTTTGCCTGCAGGCATGTCTGCACACCACATGTGTGCCTAGTGCCTGGGGAGGCCAGAAGAATGTGTTGTACCCCCTGGAACTGGCATTACAGACCATTGTCAGGCACCATGTGGGTGCTGAGAAATGAAGTCAAATCTGTGGGTGGCAGCCAGTGCTCTTAAACACGTGAGTCACCTCTCCACCCCTGGAAAAGTTAGTTTTCTCAACTTGGTGGGATTTAGGTTAAGCAAGGAGACAGAGAAGTGGGTTGTCTGTGAGTGTGTTTAAGGAAATGTTTACCTTGGATATGGGCAGCAGCATCTTTATAAACTGGGGGTCAGGACAGAATTAAAAGAGGAAACTGAGGCTGCTGGCTGAGTAACCCCACCCATTCCTCTCCACTACCTGACTACGGATGCAATATGATCAGCCACTTCACACACCCATCACTGTGCCTTCCCTGCCACAGTGGACTGTACTCCCTCAACCTGACAGCAAGACAAACCCTCCCTTAAGCTGCTTTTGTCCAGTGTTTTGTCCTTGCAACAAAAAACACTAGTATATCAACCTTCAGTCTAAAATCAATTATTCTTATGTCATCAACTGCCCTTCCACACACGACTATCATATAAATACTCCTATCCCTTTTCCATTTTGATGTCTGTCCATCAAGCCAACACTTACAGAAAAGAACACTGTAAACTGAGATGAAACACTGTTTGCTCCATTGATTTGATATAGAAACAAACAGAAAACATCACACTATTGAAAGTCCCAGTGAAAATAAGCATCCCATAGTACTCTGGGAGTACTGAGGAATGGTCTGCCCTTGAGAAGACACTGAACTTTTCTAGGGAAGTGATCTAATGTTGGCAATTTGAAGGAAAATAAGTACCAGGGAGATGAAGGAACAACATAGAAACAAACCACAGAGTTGTGATATAGCAAGGTGTGGGGACACTGTAGCAGGACTTGAGGCCTAGGAATGATCAGAGATTGCCAAAGACGTAGGTAAAGATGAGATGGCAAGTGGCTTTTCCTTCAGTTCTGGTTTCAAATCCCATGAAATGACTGTTGAGTATCTAGTCACCTACACATTTCAATTGTTTTAGTTACATGAATTTCCTCCAAGGTGTGCTCCATTTCTTCTTTCCTTGACTTCCAGCTGAGGATGGGGAGACCCCTCCTTACAGATTTACTCCGAGAGCCTAAAGGATTTGAAACAGCAACCTAAGTAAGTAAATTAATTATCCAAGCAGGTAGAGGTAGGCATCGTTAGTTGCTTCAAAGAAAGTAAGTTACTAAGTTAACTTGTCAGGCACTTGAGTCCAGTTCTTCCTTTCCCCTGGTTCATGCCTATATGCCATACATTGGGTATAATGCAGGGTCTTAGCCCAACCATGGAAGGCTGAGCTGGGTCTGAGGGAGGGTAAGTGTGCTGCTTGCCCATTTCCCAGCCTCCCAGGATCCTGGAGACAATCAGATGCAGCAGGGAGTATAGTCAAGCAGGAACTCATTTATTGCCCCACAGCAAGTATCTTTTAAAGCAAAAAACAGCAGAGTGGAAAACAGCCAGCCAATGGTTTTAAAGGTCAGCTTATCATATGCCTAGGCACCCTATGCTTTACCTAGTGAACATGAGCTGTTCATGCAGTGACCTCATCTGGTTCGATCTAGGCAACCAATCATCTTTTTTGTAAATGACTCAGGACTCGCCTATCTGAATTCCCCTCAGCACCATCTTTGACTGGCTCATGTGCCCTACAGTATTAGGAGTGGCCATGCCTCTGCAAAGGGAATCATTTAAAACGTCTATTTAGACCTATGTATGAAGAAGTGACAAGCTTCTGTGCATGTCTCCCGAGTAGTGTGACATCTAAGCTGCTGTTGCTCTGTTCTCTAAGTGAGTCAAGATGGTGAGCCTTGAAGCTCAGGTGGGATGAGGGAACAGCTTAAGATTTATAGGCAAACATGGAGTCTTGGCTATTGAAAGGATTTGTTCTTCAGTCAGACAGACAGGAATCTTCCCAATGAACTGCTCACCTGGGTACTTGTAGTGCCAGCAGGTCTGGCAGGGAACTAAGTGAAACTTTAAAGACTATGTAGGAAAAATGGCAGTTGTGTGCTTATGCCCTTGGCTCATTCACTGGTACTGCTTGGAGGAGCCTTCCTGCTCCCTCCCTCCTCCAAACTTGACCTCCCTAGTGTGCCTTTGGTGCAGAAGCACCCAGAGGTAGAGCATAACCCACCAGGGGAGGGTGCTGCCTGTTAAGGTTTCACAATCTACTGCACAAGACACTAGGCTCAGTGTTGCCTGGCAACAGGCTTATTCAATCCTCCCATCACTAAGGTCTCTCCAGCCTACCTCCTGGACCAGGCTTGGAATCCTTTTCTACATCCTGTTCCCTAGCTCCGCTCCAGCACTAATGCTCTTTGAGGAGCACGGGAATCTGTCTCCACCCTCTTTAAGGGAAAGGAGGTTCCAGGCAAGTAAACTGTCCACTTACACACTCACTCACAGTTACTGAGAGTATATTGATGCAGGACTCGAAGTCATGTGGCACAACAGAGTAGCAAGCTGGTGCTTGTTCATCCCAACTTTGGGATGTAAGAGGGACCAAATAAACCTTGGGGACATTGTGGTAGGCAAATATAGGAGGCTGGGGAAGTAGTGATCAACCAGACCCCATGCAAAGGTACCTGGGAGAAATAGTCATTTAGCTTGTGTTTCAAAGAATGTGCATGTTAACTAGGGGAAACGGGGTGGGGGTACATGAGAGGTAGGGCAGGGTTCCAGTAGAGAATAGAGCCCTTCGAAAGGCCTTTGGGTGATTGACTGTTGGGGGATGTCGATCACACTGTGAACCCCAGAGTTTGCACATTCATTGATTAAATAAAATTAACCTTGGGTCAGGAGGCTGTGTTAGCCATTAGTTGGTGGAAAGTAACCATAGAGCATCAGAGGGCGATAAAGAGAAACATAGGAAGTAGTTGGGAGGGGATTTGGAGTAGTGCAGTTTTGTTTTTTTGGTTGTTGTTGTTTGTTTTTTTCTGGTTTGGTGAGCAGAAGCAAGGTTAGGTTTTTGCTATTCAGCCTCCCTGGGCTCACAACTTTTCACCCCAGCCTTTGAATTTCAAGTTTTATTTATAAATGAACGATAGAGACTTAGTTAAAGCTAACTTTAGCGGCGGCAACAGAGCCGATGCCTCCAGGTAACTACAGAGTTGCTGGCTGAAATAGCAGTAGATAAGGGCGCAGCCACTGTGTCTGAATTTAAAACAACAACTGACGAACACTGTTTGGGAGGCTAAGGAACCTTTGGGAGGTGGGGGTGGGGCCTAACTGGAAGAAGTAGGCACTGGGGGTGGGTCCAGCCGGATTCCAGCACTCCCTTTGCTACCTGGACTACCTCCACCATGTGCTCCGACTACTAATATATCATCATAGCCTTACAAATAGCTACAACTTTATTTGTGAGGTGAACAAAATTTTAAAAATATCATAAATGCATGTAACTTTTGACCTAATAGTTTAACTCTTAGAAAATTCAACTATTCTAAAAGCGATATAAGCAACGGAAAAACCTGAATGTATGATTTTATATGTATATACTATAAACACACACACACACACACACACACACACACACACACACACACACACACACACACACACACCTCAGTTGTATTTATAGCTTTTAAAGGAAAAGAAACTACTCCATTGTCAATGGGAGCAAATTACAGTTTCTTGTATTTGGTTGCTAAATTTATAGTTGGGAAAATTATGGTGAGGTGTGTGGAGTGCATTTAATAGAATGTTCAATAAGACAGTGCAGAGGGAATCTAAAGAGAGTGTCATCACAATTATGTAGAAGAAAATAACAAAAGTAAATTTGCCAAAATACTAACAATGGTTGCATCTAGATGGGAAGATTGAAGATTATTATTTTCTTTATTTTTAAATTATCTGTTATCAGAGATTGGTGGTTTTTATTTTTCCAGAAACCATCTTTTTTTCTAGTAAAAACACTCCCAACCCTCAAGGAGCGTCCTGGTGTCTTCTGGGTTCATATGTCTTCAGTGAGATTCATTTTACCTTTTACATCCCACAAACCTAATGGACACTGGTGAGCAGATCCACTTCTGAAACTGTCGTGGCACTTTTGGGAAAGATGCACATTCTGCTGTGGATTGGGAGGAGGGTAGAACATTAGCCACAGGCAGCTGTGGTAATATATTATTTATGATTTAATAAAGCTTGCCCGAGGATCCAGAATGCAAAGCCAGCCACAAGCCGTAGAGGCCAGGCAGTGGTGGCAGTGGTGGTACACACTATCCCAGGACTCAGGAGACAGCCAGATGAATCTCTGTGAGTCCAAAACCACCCAGGGCTACACAAGAGTGAATCAGTCTAAAAGAATAACAGAGCTCAGACCTTTAATGCCAGCACTAGGGAGTTATAGAAGGAAGAAGCAAAGGGTATTGTGTGAGATTTTGTTTCCAGACAGGGAGAGCATTGCACTCTGAGGATTCAAATGATAATTTTTCAGACCAAGCTAGAGGTAAGAGCTTCTGGCTTGGCTGCTTTGCTTTTCTGACCTTCAGCTTGAACACCAATATCTGTCTCTGGGTTTTTATAATTGTGTTACAGGCAGCACTAGTCAGAGGAAGGCAGAGACAAAAGATGGAGAATGAATCTGGGGAAAATAGCTCCATTGTGGATCCTGTCCACTGTTGGGCTATCCCTGAATTCTTTTTCTGTTACACAAGCCTGTATCTTTGCTTTTAGCCTAAGTCCATATGTTTGCTTGTTTGGTTTTGGGCTAGTAATTTACAACGTAAAAGCCTCTGATTAATTGGGCAATGAGACTGTGTTACTTTTACGAAGATAGAAAAGGAAATATGTACCAGCAAGCATTCTAAAGTGCATATTCATGTCTTGGCCTGCACTGGAAGTATAGATGAAATATATAGATGAAATAAATTTCAGGGTTCAAAATTTCAGGAATCCTGGCTCAGCCAAGACATTGTGTTCTTGATGTCTAGTTGGAGGGGACAGGGGAACACAGGACATTGTGTTTTAGGGGAACACTAAGGGCACTCCTATCAGTTGGATTTGTGTTTTGATGTTTTTGTCTTTCTGGGCCCCCATTCTTCTGTTAACTGCAGCCTCCGCTCTTCCTTTGGGCCAGGTCCCCTTTCTAACTCTGGCCTACGTGTGCAAATTAATTCGTCCATTCACTAGTCTTTGGAGACATTTCAAAATGACATTAAGAAAAGAAATAAATCTGAGGTGGAAAAATGCTAATGCCTGTAAAGTCAGCCTTATGGAGAATGCTTGTTTGAGATTGGGACAGCAGAAGACCCATGCAAACCATGGTCCAGTCAGTACCTGTCAGCCTCAAGAACAGCAGCATCCCTGCCCTTTGCTCCATTTTATTAAAGAGCAAAGAAGAAGTACGACTTCTTCCACTCCCCAGGGACACATTTCACTGGGTTTTTCTCACCTGCACCTGCTATTCCCAATTAAGTGGTATGTCTAGCATCTCTAGTTCAGGGCTTGAGTGAACCTTGGCAGGTGTGTGCAGCTTAATCTAAAAGTTATGGCATTTCTGTTTTTTCCCTGAACTTCAGCGGGGTCTTGCCCCTTTTGCATCAGTGGTGTTCATTAGGCCAGCCAATGATGTTTTATTCAGAGCATGGCTAAAGAAGACAGAAGTCACAGAACGATGAAGATAGCAATGAATGCCTTGAAGAGAGAAAATGTTTAAAATATTCTTTCATTCTCTGACAGTTTCATGCACATATCAGTGGATTTTTAGAAGTTTTCATCCTATTAACCATTCATAGCCCCTCCCTCTCCCCATGAAACCCCTATTCTCCCATCAAGTCTCCCTTCTATTTTTTTTTTTTTTTAATTTTTTTGGTTTTTTCCAGACAGGGTTTCTCTGTGGCTTTGGAGGCTGTCCTGGAACTAGCTCTTGTAGACCAGGCTGGTCTTGAACTCACAGAGATCCGCCTGCCTCTGCCTCCCGAGTGCTGGGACTAAAGGCGTGTGCCACCATCGCCCTGCCCTCCCTTCTATTTTTATGCCTTTTCCCCTCTCTGTGTACCCCACTGAATTAAGTTCCGGTTGCTTGCATTGCTTGCATGAGCATGGGTGAGCAGTTGTTTTTTGGAGTGTGGGCAACACATCAGAGGCCACATCACTGACAAATATAACACACCCTCCCCAAACAACCATTAACTGCCATTAGTCCCTTAGGATTGGTGAGACCCATAAGCTCCTCCCCTTTCCATGATGAAATGCTGATCCTGTGCTGATCTTGTACTGCAATCACAGTTACAGTAAGCTCATGAATACCACTTCTGGACCAAATTCAGACAGCATTTTGTTGTAGCCTACCTACTCTCCAGCCTCCAGCTTTTTAATTCTTCTTACCCCTCTTTCAAAATATTCCTTGAGCCTTATACAGGATAATACAGATGTCCCATTTAGGGCTGAGCAGGTGACAGTCACATACTTCCCATATTTGACCAGCTATGAGTCTCTGCATTAATTCTGCACACTGCAAAAAGAAGCCTTTCTGGTGAAGAAGGAGTAGCACTAATCTGTGGGCATAGAATGAATATTTAGATATCAGCTTGATACCACATCCACTTAGCAAATCAACAGTTGTACCTGATGGGGGAAATACTTCTGTGTATGTTTATAAATAAAATAATTGCTTGGCCAATGAGACAGCAGGTTAGGCTGGACTAGGAGTCAAAGAGGATTCTGGGAAATGAGTAGAGAAGTGATGTTCCAGACAGGAAGTGACATAGCAAGGAGACTCATATTTAAGAAGAGGAAAAAGGAAGTGTCGCTCTCTCTTTTCCCCTCGGCTCCTGCTCCAGTGGCACTATGTGATTCACCAGCAAGGAGGGTGGGTACAGATGTCCCTGATAAGATAGGTCCCATAAAATATATAGATGTATAGTAATTGAGACTGAGCTAACAAATGAGAATCCTAGTCATTGGCCAAGCAGCTTTGTAATTAATACAAATCTCTCTGTGTATTCATTTGGGCCTAACTCAGGCGGGTGGCTGGCGTAAAACTCACACGTGGCGGTGGGGCTCAGGCGGCTTTTGGCAAAAAGATTTATCGTAACACGTACCCACACCTTCTCCCTTCCCCCCAACAACCTGCCCAACCATGGATTCTTAACCAGGTTTACAGTACAAGGCCTGAATTTCCTTTTAAGGTCAGGCTTTAATCCAGTCAGAAAGTCCTTGGTTATCCATTGTACCAGTAGGCACATTTCACCTAGCAGGTCATTATTGTAGGCCAGAAGGTTCAGCAGCTGGGTTGACAGTGGAGGACTCTTTTCCCTTAGCAGCCGTCATGGCATCTTTCAGCAGTGGGGATGCTGTTGTCTCCTCTCAATTTCAGCTTGCTTTCTCTCTGTCTGGTAACTGATGTGTGTGGGGTGGAAGAGAGAAATTATAAATAAACTTACTCATTCATATGGAGAGAGAGAGAGATAGATAGATAGAGAGAGAGAGAGAGAGAGAGAGAGAGAGAGAGAGAGAGAGCTTTAGCTCTCAAAAGTTAGCTGGAAAGAAAAATGAAATAGAAGAGAGGAGAGAAAGAAAGATGTCTGGTTTGGAGACAAATGGCAGCTGTTTCCATTCTCATCTGTGTGATCCTGAGAAGAACAATTGCCATGGTCTATAGCCCAGTCAATGACCTGAAACCCAGCTGGACATACCAGTCCTTCCCCTTTGGCAAAAAGAACTGAACAAACAGTGGCAGAAATGTCTCACCTGCACCTCAGCACTTGGGAGGCCCAGGCAGGAAGATTTCTATGAGTCTGAGGCTGCTGTGGGCTACCAGAGTGGGACCCTGTTTGACACAAAGAAAAAAATTTTAAGGTGGTGGAGGAGAGATTGAGAAAACAGAAGATGCAACAAAATTGCCTTCTTTCTAGTCAAATATGGTTGATAAGCACTTGAAATGTGGCTAGCATTATTGAAAAACTAAACTTTCACTTAATTACTTTCAACTTCCAAATTGTAGGTTGTGTTTTCGCTGTTAGCTACAGCTTCATTGACTTGGTAGGATCGTGTTTCATTTAGCCACCTTATCATCTCCATGACTATGTTATATAGCTGGTATCCGGAATGTGCATCATTTTAGTATCACACATCACTGATCTATTTGGTGATGACTTGCTAATTTAGTTAAATGGTGGTTTTACTAAAACATTGAATGCATTTATTGGAATATGCAAACAGTGTGAGGTAATGTTTATGTAAACTGTAATCAGTAAGTAAGTGGAAATACATATGATAATGCACTTAAGTTAATTTTAGGTAAAAATAAGTATAAACAGATTTTAAATTTTGGAACAAAGGCATAATATTTATGCAAAATAAATTAAAAATGCAGAAACTACTACTGTGATCAGAACCATAGAGACAATAGGTTTCAAATTTCAGAATTAGTTGCAACTTGCTGAACAACAACAACAAAAAAAACCCATTAGTTATGCAAAAGTTATTTACGATAATACCTTGGGGGCTGGGGAGATGGTTCAGTCCATAAAGCACTAACCTCACAATGATAAAGACCTGAATGCAGATCCCCCAAACCCATTTAAAAGCCAGGCAGGGTGGCATGTACCTGTAAACCCAGTGATGACGACTTGGAGACAAAGGGAGGCTAATCCCTTGATGCTTGCAAGTCAATTAGTTTAGCCTGTGTGGTAAAGTTCCAGACCAAAAGGAGGCTCTATCTCAAACCAAAGATGGAAGGCTTCTGAGGAATGGCACCCAAGTTATCCTCTGACCTACACATACACAGACACCCACCTGTACAACGTGCACATACACGCCCACTTCTGAGCCTGCACACAAACACCACACAATAGTAACATAGCCATTACTAGCAGATAAATAGTAAACCTGGTCAGTCATTTAAAGAGAGAGAGAGAGAGAGAGAGAGAGAGAGAGAGAGAGAGAGAGAGAGAGCGCAATTAAAGTAACTGCCTTAAATCATAATTAATCAAGGAACTAAACCCATCATTTAAATGATTTCTAACAATAGGCTGACCTTGTAACATTAGCCAGTTATAAAACAGCTTGGAATTTGGACCAGTTAAAACTTCTAAGTGTATGTGGGATGAGTTTGGTGTTTTCTTAACTGTAACTTTTTTTTTTTAATGAAAATAAGGTCTTACTCTGTATCTCACACTGGCCTCAGACAAACACGTGCATGTGTGAACACACACAGGGAAATAGAGAAAGTATGTTCTTTGTTATGGAAATTTTTGTTAAGATATTTTGAAGAAATAACTATAATGAATTTTACAAAGAGCAAAACACCTTAGGTTATGCCATGAAATACTTTCTCATAGTTTATATCCCCTCTGTAATAGTATCAGAGATCAAGTGATTGAGATATGAAAAATTACCAAATCAAAATATTTGCTTGCTTTGCTCCTTTGTCTGATAAGTATTAAGAAAATATACTTAGTGTTTCAAAGCCAGACTGTCTGAACAGTGTTATGGATACAGTTACCATTTTATAGTCTATATGTACAAATGTGTGTGAATCATCCCTGGTTTATCAAGCTGCTGAAAAGTGAGGAGACAATAAACTCAGTGATCTTCTGTTCTTTGCCAGTTCATGCTCGTTGAGTAATGGAACAGTTTTCCAAAGACTGACTATACTATCACTCCAATATTTTAAAACAAAAGGAAGGCTTGCCAAATACCCAACCATCAAAGAAAATGCCAGCATGTTATTTACAACTTCCCTGATAGCATACTTCTCATCTGAGTAGCTCAATTTGAAGCTCAGGGAAGGAGAACTTTGTGTAAAACTTAGCTAGCCAGCTGCCTCTGCTGAGATTGAATAGACCACAATAAAAAATGTCAATGGCTTTTGCACTTTCTGTTAACAAGGACCAAGATGTGTAAGATTTTAGGTTATTGGATTCTAGCATGAATGGTAGAAGGGCATGTAAGGTTTCATCCCTAACCGAGGCAGCTGATGGCTACTGGGGAAGGGAGAGTCATTTTCTTCATGATTGTGGCTCCTGGTAGTTTGCCCGTGCTCCATTGGATGAGTCTATATCCACAAACACACAACCAGAACTAACTGGACTCAGTGAGATTGAAAAATAAAAAGGACACAAAGTTAGGACGAGGACACGTTTGGTCAGTCCCAGGAGGGGTTGGGGTAGTAGCCATAATAAAAATTCATTGTAAACATCTATGAAATTCTCAAAGAATAAATGAAAAAAATATTAAAAATATTTTTGATTATTGAAAGTATGTTAAAATTAGTCTTGGTGTAATATAAATTAGTTGCAAAAACTAATGAGAACAACGAGAACAATTTGCTAATATTTTATAAACTTTAAGTTTCTGTTTACATAATCCCTTAAAAATATGATATACTACACACACACACACACACACACACACACACACACACACACACAGACACAGACACACACACACACACACAGACACAGACACAGACACAGACACAGACACAGACACAGACACAGACACACACACACACACACACACACACACACACACACACACACACGGACACGGACACGGACACGGACACGGACACAGACACACACAGATGGGGAGTGAAGGGACCAGACCCTCACCCAGCCCCTGCTTTGGCAGCCATGACAGGCTGCAGAAAAGACCCAGCAAGATGTAGGCCTCTGATTCAGCAACATGTGCTGAGCTTCCGCCCTTCTCTAATTAGTGGGAATAAACCATGTGGAAAGGAACCAATCAGAAGTTATGCTCTGGATTGAAGAGCATAGCAACTGCCCTGGGAGGTCCTCTAGGCCATAGCAACCATTCCTGAATGGGCAGCTGACCAATAAACAAAGGGCAGGTTGTTCAAGCTCAGAGAGGTGCACCAATCTATACAGCTAGCAGACCTCCAGACACTCCCTTTGTTCTCCCTCAATATATTCCCTGCCCCATGGTCCCTCCAGTCCTTTTTTTGCTCCGCCTGCTGTGTCGGATGGACAGAGGAACTGAGTTAATACAGTTAACTCGTTAATTAAATACTCTTTGTTTTTGTATCAGATCACGTCTCTTGGTGATTTGGGGATTCAGAGTTGGGGCACAACAAGAGGAGGGAGAGAGAGAGAAATAACATTTCTCTTAAAGGAAAGGGGGGCTAGATGTCTTAGTTGCTAAACTCAGCTACCAGTACCCACATAAAAAGCTGGGTGTAGCCTTATTCACATCTGAAATTCTAGTGCTAGAAGTAGGAGACAGGAGGATTATTGGGGCCTGTCTCAAAGGGATAAAATAGGGAGTGATACAGTAAAATATCCAATGATATACAGGCTCATATTCACACATCTGTGCATGTACACCACACACACACACACACACACACACACACACACACACACACACACACACACGCACACATACACTCATGCATGCACCATCACACATAAAATGCCCATGTAGTCATGCATAGAAAAACTTCCCCTTTCTAATCAGAGAGAGGCCACTGAAACAGTGATACCATCTCTGGGACACTGGAGTCAACTGTGTACTTTTAGTATGCTTTAATTTGTAAGGTGAGATCCAAGTTCCAGCTTGAGCTCAGGGGAATCCACAGTCCTTGGTTTTCCTGACCTTCTGACTTGTGGATTTGGACCCAACTCCCTACTTAATAACTGCAATTTTAATTTTAGCTCTTAAATCCTGGAGGTATATATGCTAATTGGCAGTTTGGTCCTTCACTTGTATTTAAGCCTCTAGTTCATTCCTCTGGCTTCCATTTGGCCTCACTTGAAAACATGCCACCCTGGATTCCATCCTCAGATTCTAATTTAGCCATTTGACTATATTGGCAGTTGGAGCTGGAATAAGGAGCCTGGGATGTCTAAAATCTACAAGTGAGGGACCCTAACAAATTCTGTGGCACATGCATTTACAAACTGGTGCATTCCACTTTGAATTTTGTGAAATGGTAAACTAATAATATTGTGCCAGCTAGTTTTTATGTCAACTTGAAATAAGCTAGAGTCATATGAGAGGAGGAAATCTCAGTTGTAAAAATGTCTCTGTAAGATGAAGCTGCATGTCAGAGGAAGGCCAGAGCCTCAGGCCCTGAGCAGCAGCCTCAGAGGAAGGCCTGAGCTTCATGCCCAAAGCAGCAAAGCAGCATCAGTGAGAGGTCAGAATCCTGGCCCAAAAGTAGTTTCAGAGGGAGGTTGGAGCTTCAGGCCTGAGCAGCATCAAGGGAGTGATGAGACTCAGGCCCAGGAGTGAGGAGTAAATGACAGCAACAGTTTCCAGCAGTAGCTTCCAGAAACTATCACAAAAAGTTCCTCTGGGAAAGAGCACCATTGTCCCAGCCAGCATCCATTGACATTTCTCGGTTGGAGATATCCCACTACTAATTGACCACTGGATCCTCATTCCTACCTACACCTCTGATGGGAGGAATGTTCATAGGAGCTGTAGTCTCACCTGCACCTCAAGGAGTGACCACCTGAGCATTGGGCCCACTTCCACCAGGAGGAGCATTCACCAGAAGCTCTGCTCTACTTGTGCCTGAAGGAGTCACAGCCACAAACTATACTAATTGGAAAAAGAGAGAACCGCTAAGGTTCTCTATACCAACTATAGCGATAGAGGAAGAGATGTGTAGACAACAAGGTAAGAACACAATCAACAATATAAAGAGCAATAAAACACCGCTAGAAACTAGTAGTGTTACAACAACAAGACCTGAACATCCCAACACAGATGAAATAGAAGAAAACGACCTAAAAATAACTTTATGAGGATGATTGAGGCCCTTAAAGAGGAAATGAAAAATTCTCTTAAAGACCTGGAGGAAAAGACAAACAAAAAATTGGGAGATATCAACAAATCCCTTAAAGAAAGCCAAGAAAAAGCAATCAAACAAGTGAAGGAAATGATTCAAGCCACGAAATCTGAAATAGAGGCAATAAAGAAAACAAAGGAATTCTGGAAATAGAAAATCTGGGTAAACAATCAGGAATCACAAATGCAAGAATAAGCAGCAGAATGCAAGAGATGGAAGAGAGAATTTCGGGCATTGAAGATCTGATAAAGGAAACAGATTAATCAGTCAAAGAAAAATTTAAATCCAACAAATCCTTAAAACAAACATGAAGGAAATCTTGGACACCATGAAAAAACCAACCCTAAGAATAATATGGAAAGAAGGAGAAGTCCAACTCAAAGGCACAGAAAATATATTCAACCATATCATAGAAGAAAACTTTCCTTGGTGTTTTTTATTTTAGCCATTCTAACAGGAGTAAGATGGTATCTCAGAGTTGTTTTGATTTGCATTTCCCTGATGGCTTAGGATGTTGAACACTTTCTTATGTGTCTTTCAGCCATTTTAGATTCCTCTATTGAGAATTGTCTATTTAGTTCTGTACCCCACTGATGGGAAAGTACTTCTGTGTATGTTTATCTTATTGATTGTTAAATAAAATACTGTTTGGCCAATGGCAGCAAGTTAGGTAGGACTAGGAGTCAAAGAGGATTCTGGGAAATGTAGTAGAGAAGTGGTGATCCAGGCTGGAAGTGTCATAGCAAGGAGACTCATATTTGAGCAAGGAGAAATAGGAAGTGTCCCTTTTTCCCCTTCCTCCAGTGGCGCCATGTAAGCCACCAGCAAGAGAGGGTGCCAGTGAAAGGCATCCTCTAAAGATAAGTCTTATAACATATATAGATTTATGATAATTAAGGCTGAGCTAGCAGATGAGAATCCTAGTCATTGGCCAAGCAGCACTGTACCTAAAACAAGTCTCTCTTGCATTAATTTGGGCCCTAACTCTGGTGGGGCGGCTGGTGTAAAGCACACACGTGGTGGTGGGGCTTGGCGGGTTTTGGAGGAAAGATTTATCGTAACACCCCACTTTTTAATTGGATTATTTGGTGTTTTGGAGACTAGCTTCTTGTGTTCTTTGTAAATTTTGGCGATCAGTCCTCTGTCAGATGTGAGGTTGGTGACTATCTTTTCCCATTCCTTGGGCTGTTGTTTTGTTTTGCTGTGTCCCTTGCCTTACAGAAACTTCTCAGTTTCAGGAGGCCCCATTTATTAATTGTGGATCTCAGTGTCTGTGCTCCTGGTGTTATGTTCAGGAAGCGGTCTCTTGTACCAATTCGTTCAAGGGTATTTCCTACTTTCTCTTCTAATAAGTTCAGTGTGGCTGGGTTTATGTTGAGGTCTTTGATCATTTGGACTTAAGTTTTGTGCATGGTGATAGAAATGGATCTATCTGCAGTCTTTTACATGCCAGCATCTAGTTATGCCAGCACCACTTGTTGAAGATGCTTTCTTTATTGCATTGTATAGCTTTGGCTTGTCAAAATTCAGGTGTTCATAGGTGTGTGGGTTAATAACAGGGTTTTAAACTCAATTATATTGGTCTACCTGTCTATTTTTATGCCAAAACCAACCTGTTTTCAGGACTGTAACTCTATAACAGAGCTCGAAATCAAGGATGGTGATGCCTCCGGAAGTTCTTTTATTATACAGGGTTGTTTTGGCTATCCTGGGTCTTTTGTTTCTCCATATAAAGTTGAGAATTGTTCTTTCAAGGTCTGTGAAGAATTGTGCTGGGATTTTGATGGGGATTGCATTGAATCTGTAGATTGCTTTTGGCAAGATTGCCATTTTTACTGTGTTGATCTTACCTATCCAAGAACATGGGAGATCCTTCCATTTTCTGGTATCTTCTTTAATTTCTTTCTTTAAAGACTCAAAATTCTTATGATACAGGTTTTTCATTTTTTTGGTTAGCATTACCCCAAGGTATTTTATGTTGTTTGTGGCAATTGTAAAGGGTGATGTTTCTCTGATTTCTTTCTCAGCACATTTATCATCCATATATAGTAGGGCTACTGATTTTGCTGGGGAGGTTGTAGAGAAAGGGGAACACTCCTCCACTGCTGGTGGGAGTGCCAACTCGTACAGCCACTTTGGAAATCTCTAAGGTGATTTCTCAGGAAAATGGGAATCAGTCTACCACAAGATACAGCAATTCCACTCTTAGGCATATACCCAAAAGAAGCATATAACTACAACAAGGACATCTGTTCAACTATGTTCATAGCAGCATTATTTGTAATAGCCAGAACCTGGAAACAACCTAGATGCCTCTCAACTGAAGAATGGATAGAGAAAATGTGGTACATTTATACAATGGAGTATTACTCAACGGGAAAAAAAAGGCAATGGAATCTTGAAATTTGAAGGAAAATGAATGGAACTAGAAGAAATCATTCTGAGCAAGGTAACCCAGTCACAAAAAGACAGGCATTGTATGTACTCACTCATATGTGGATTTGAGACACAAAATAAAGGATTGCCAGCCTGCAGCCCAGGCTGCCAGAGGGGCTGGTAAACAAGGAGGACCCTAAGAGAGACATTATATGGTCCCCTGGAGAAGGGGAAGGGGACAAGATCTCTTGAGCAAATTGGGAGCATGGGGGAGGGGGAGGGAACTAGGAGAATGAGAAGGGAAGAAGAGAAGGGGTGAGGAAGACATGATGGGACAGGGAGCTTGAGTTGGGGGAAGAACAGAAGAGAGCAAGACAAGAGATAATATAATAGAGGGAGACATTATAAGTTCAAAGAGAAATCAATCAGGCACTAGGGAAATGTCTGGAGAACTACAAAGATGACACTAACTAACAATATAAGCAACAGAGGAGAGGCTGCCTTAAATGCCCTCTTCTGATAATGAGATTGATGACTAATTCATATGCTATCATATGACCTTCATCCAGCAACTGGTGGAAGTAGAAGCAGACACCCATAGCTAAAACTTGAACTGAACTGAAATCCAGATGCAGAGAGGGAGGAGCGATGAGCAAAGGGGTCCATACCAGGCTGGTGAAACCCACAGAAACAGCTGACCTGAACAAGGGAAAAACCTTGTTACTCAGACTGACAACTGGGAAACCAGCATGGGACTGATTCAGACCCTCTGAATATGGGTGTCAGTGAGGAGAACTTGGAAATCTATGGGGCCTCTTGTAGTGGATCAGTACTTATCACTACCATAGGAATGGACTTTAGGAGCCCATCCCACATGGAGGGATACTCCATGAGTCTAGACACAAGGGGATTGTCCTAGGCCCTATCCCAAAGAATATGACAGACTTTGAAGACCCCTTATGGAAGGCCTCACCCTCCCTGGGGAGCAGAAAAGGGTATGGGATGGGTAGACGTTAGTTGGGGCAGCAGGGGAGGAAGGGAGGGAGAGGGACCTGGGATTGACATATAAAATAATTTTCTTTCTAATAAAGTAAATAAATAAATAAATAAATAAATAAATAAAAGAAAAATTTCCCAACCTAAAGAAAGACACATCTATGAAAATTCAAGAGGCTTACAGAACATCAAATAGACTGGACCAAAAACATGTCCCCTCACCACATAATAATCAAAACAATAAACATACAGAATAAAGAAAGAATATTAAGAACTGCAAAGGAGAAAGGCCAGGTACTATATAAAGGCAGACCTATCAGAATTACACATGACTTCTCAATGGAAACAATGAAATCCAGAAGGCCCTGGTCAGATGTTATGCAAACACTAAGGGACCATGGATGCCAGCCCAGACTACTTCACCCAGCAAAGCTTTCAATAACCATAGATGGAGAAAATAAGGTATTCCATGATAAAGCCAAATTTAAACAATACATATCCACAAACCCAGCCCTACAGAAAGTACTAGAAGGAAAAGCCAACCCAAGGAAATCACCTATGTCCACAAGAACACAAGAAATATATGGGCTTATAGCAGCAAATCCCAAAGAAGGGAATTGAATACATAATGCCATCACCAACAACACAAAACAAAAATAACAGGAACTAGCAGTCACTGGTCATTAATATCCACTAATATAAATGCTCTCAATTCACCTATAAAAAGACACAGGCTAACAGATTGGATACAAAAACAGAATCCATCCTTCTGCTACATACAAGAAACACACCTAAAACTCACAGGCGGACGTTACCTCAGAGTGAAGGGTTGGAAAAAAAAGTCTAATCAAATGGACCCTAGAAAGAAGCTGGTGTAGCTATCCTAATATCTAACAATAGACTTCAAACTAAAATCAATCAAAAAGGATAAAGAAGGGCATTTCATATTCATCAGAGGAAAAATTCATCAAGAGGAAATCTCAATTCTGAACATGTGTGCCCCAAACACAAATGCTCCTGCATTTGTAAAGGAAACATTACTAAAGCTTAAATCACAAATCAAGCTCCAGACACTAATAGTGGGAGACTTTGACACCCCACTCTCACCACTGGATAGATCTGCCAGACAGAAGCTTAACAGAAAGAAATAAGGGAAATAAGAGAGGTTGTGACTCAAATGGACTTAACAGACATCTATAGAACATTCCACTCAAACACAAAAGAATATATTTTCAGCACCTCATGGAACCTTCTCAAAAATTAGTCACGTATTCGGTAGCAAAGCAAACCTCAACAGATACCAAAATATTGGAATAAACACTGTACCTTATCAGATCACCACAGCTTAAAGTTAGAATTCAACAACAACATTAATTTCAGAAAGCCCACAAACACATGAAAATTGAGCAATGATCAACTGAATCACCACTGGGTCAAGGAAGAAATAAAGAAAGAAATAAAAGGCTTCCTAAAATTTAATGAAAATGACTATACGACAAACCCAAACTTATGGGACACAATGGAAACAGTGCTAAGAGGAAAGTTCATAGCACTAAATGTGTACATAAAGAAGCTGGAAAAATCCCACACTAGTGAATTAACAGAACAACTGAAAGCATTAGAACAAAAAGAAGCAAACTCACCCAGAAGGAGTAAACAGTAAGAAATAGTGAAACTGAGAGCTGAAATCAATAAAATAGAAACAAAGGAAAAAATGCAGAAAAATCATTGAGTTGATTCTTTGAGAAATTCAACAAAATAGACAAACCTTTATCCAAACTAATCAAAAGACATAGAATATCCAAATCAACAAAATCAGAAACGAAAAGGGGGCCATAACAGCAGACACTGAGGAAACACAGAGAATCATCAGATTATACTTCACAAACCTGCACTTCACAAAGTTGGAAAATTTTAATGAGATGAACAGTTTTCTAGGAAAGTACCACATACCAAAATTAAATCAAGAACAGATAAACAACTTAAATATACCTGTAACCCCTAAGTATATAGAAACAGTTATCAATAGTCTTCCAACCAAAAAAAGCTCAGGCCCAGATGGATTCAGTGCAGAATTCTACCAGATGTTCACAGAAAATCTAATACCAATACTCCTCAAATTATTCCACTTAATAAAAGCAAAAGGGAAATTGTCAAACTCTTTTTACGAGGCTACAGTTTCCTTGATACCTAAACCACACAAAGACACAACTAAGAAAGAGAATTACAGACCAATTTCCCTCATGAACATAGATGTAAAAATGCTCAATAAAATACTGGCAAGCTGAATTCAAGCACACATCAGAAAAATCATACACCATGACCAAGTAGGATTAATCCCAGAGATGCAGAGATGGTTCAACATATGAAAATCCATCAATGTAATCAAACATATATCCACCATATAAACAAACTGAAAGAAAAAAACAACACAGTCATCTCACTAGATGCTGAAAACACCTTCAACAAAATTTAACACCCCTTCATGATAAAGGTCTTAGAGAAAATAGGGATACAAGGAACATACCTAAACATCTAAAATGGCTGAAAGACACATAAGAAAGTGTTCAACATCCTTAGCCATCAGGGAAATGAAAATCAAAACAATCTGAGATACCATCTTGCTCCTCTCCTCCCTTGATGGTGGGAGTGCAAACTTGTACAGCTGCTGTAGAAACCAGTATGGTTATTTCTCAGAAAATTAGGTATCAACCTACCTCAAGACCCTGCAGTATACAAAGGAGGCACATTTACACTACAAGGACATTTGCTGAACTATGTTCAGAGCAACATTATTTGTAATAGCCAGATCTTGGAAACAACCTAGATGGCCTTCAACTGAAAAATGGATAAGGAAAATGTGGTATACTTGCACAATGGAGTACTACTCAGTGGTAAGAAACAATGATATCCTAAAATTCAAAGGCAAATGGATAGAACTAGAAAAAAAATCTGAGTGAAGTAACCCAAAACTAGAAAGACAAATACAGTATGTACTCACTCAAAAGTGGATGCCAGACATAAAGCAAACGATACCCAGCCTAAAATCTACAACCTCAGAGAAGCTAGAACCCTCTTCCAGAAACAGATGGAAGCAGATGCAGAAATCCACAACTAACCAATGGGCCAAGCTCCTGGAGTACAATTGAAGTGAGGGAGGAGCAATAATATGAACAAAGGAGTCAAGACCATGATGGGGAAACCTACAGACTCAGCTGACCTGAACTGGTGAGAGATCACCGACTCAGGTCTGACAAATGGGGAACCTGCAGAAGACCGAACTAGACTCCCTTAATATAGGTGACAATGGTGTGACTGGGACAATATATGAGGCCACTGGCAGTGGGCCCAAGATCTACCTCTAATACACAAACTGACTTAGTGAAGCCCATTCTATACGGAGAGATACCTTTCCCAGCCTAGACACGGGTGTGGTTTGAGGAGAGTTGCCTTGGTCCTGCCTCAACTAGACTTAGTTGAGTCTAGTTGGGCCAGACTTAGTAGACTTCCTAGGGGAGGCCTTACCCTCTTCAAGGAGTAGATGGGAGGCAGGGGGAGGAGTGGGGAAGTGGGAGGAGAGGAGGGAGGGGGAACTGGGATTGGAATGTAAAAATTCATTAATAAAAATCCTGTAGGTAATTTTCTTCATTAGTGATTGATGTGGGAGGGCCTAGCCCTTTATGGATGGTTCCAGCCCTAGTGTGGTTGTCCTGGGGGCTAAGAAAGCAGATTGAGCAAGCCATGAGGAGCAAGCTGGTATGCAGTGTTCCTCCAGGGCCTCTGCATCAGTTCCTGCCTTGGCTTTCATTACAGGACAGTGGTTGGAGGTATGTAAACCAAATGATCCTTTTCCTCCCCAAGTTGCTTTTGGTGATGGTGTTTATCATGGCAATAGTCACCCTGCCTATGGCAGAATCATAACAGGATTCTCCAGAGATGCCACACCAGTGATGGACAGTGTAGAGAGCTCTGCATCTTATAACTAAGAGCCCTCTGTAAGTAATTAACTCGTTCGATCACAGAGGCTGTGCAGCCTTGTATCTGCAGCTGGTAATCAGAGTCTTAGGAGGGCCAATGGCACAGGTTCAGACAAACAGCAGCTAGTTTCAGAAGCCATAATTGAAAATTTTATACACTGCTGTTGGGAATGTAAACAGGTAGAACACCACTGGAAAGCTGGAGTATGCACTATAATTAAGCCAGGTGTACCATATCTAGTAATTCCACTGCTATGTATAACTGAAAAGAATGTGCACCTCTGTGGGTGGAAATGTTCCGATCATATTGTTCATTATATCTCCAAATTAGAAACTGTAAATGTCATCCGTAGAATGGATAAATAAGTGGTGTGCTCATATGATCGAAAACTGTCAAATAATGGCAAACAGTGAATGACATTGGGAAAAAAAATCTTCATATTGACTTGGCTCTTTGCAGTCTATGACCTAATAAAAATGAGTCACAAAAAGTTACAGTGAACAATTCTGTTGGATTTATATTAAATTCAGAATTCTATTGTGAACACACTTCCCTTAAGACAGCTTTTGGGTTATGCCTGGCCCTGTAAGTGCCATGCCCCCATCCCATCTTCAAAGCTTAGGCCTTTAGAAGTCTGTGTGAAGAGGAAGTTCTGTCCCAACTAAAGCAGTGAAAATGCCGAGCTCATTGGATGGAGACTAAGTAAGGAATTCCGAAGCACCGAAGTATGGAGTTTGCTGTCATGCCACCTGATCCATTTTTGGCTCTGCAGCACACTTGCCATGAAGTACGAGGAGTAATAGTCACCAACTACTATGGGCTGATGTTTTGTTCTCTCAACATTCATATGTTGAGACACAATTACAGGTGTGCCAGAATTAAGTGTGGGTGTTAGG
Organism: Cricetulus griseus; assembly: GCF_003668045.3. Taxonomy (NCBI): domain Eukaryota; kingdom Metazoa; phylum Chordata; class Mammalia; order Rodentia; family Cricetidae; genus Cricetulus; species Cricetulus griseus. The sequence continues at coordinate 37,461,219 of NC_048598.1, read as the reverse complement.
GCCTTCCAGCAGCTGATCAAAAGATAGAGACCTCATGAAACTGAGAGTGGCTTTCCAGCAAAATCCAAGTAAGCTAATTTGTCTCTTCCTATCTTGCACAGCTGGTAGGTACCATCTTTAAACTAGATAATTGGCCACCATCAAATGCTGAATCTGGTCTCTGATGAGGAACAATATCGAACCCGATAGGTTACTAACTGGTAATTTATTGGGAAAATATACTCACACAAGGAGTCAGTAACCAGATCTGGCACTCTGAGAAGTTCAGTCCCAGATGCTTCCAAAAGCTGGCTGAACCCGGAGAGAGAGAGCGAGCCCGGCTCCTCCTCACCCTTTAGCCTCACCTATGACCATGCTCAGTCATCGGTATAGGTATGGGGATCTCTCCCTACAGGTCTCACCTTGATTTTGGACTTCGTAGCTTCTAAATAATGAAAATGAATTTTGTACTCTATAAGCTATAATATTTTTGTAGTCCTAAAAAAAAATGGTAAAGAACAAAGTGCTGCCACACACAATATGAGTGAATCTCACATTCATGATGTTGAGCAAAAAAAGCTATGCACAAAGGGCTACAAAATGCATCACTCAACTTAATTAAAAATTAAAACCACAAAAGCCGATCTCTATTGTATAGCAGCATAGGAGCTGCCTTGAAGGTAGGGAATAAAAATTCGGAGGGGTTTCAAAGAAGGCTTCTAAGCAAAGAATAATAGCTTTTATTTAGAGTTAATAGTGCTTTCTTTTTATTTGATTTTAAACAAAATGTCAGAGGAGTTCTCTTTCGTTATACAGTACATGAATTATTTTGATAACCTACCAAAACATGTTCTTAGAAGATTTGCTAGCATTAGGAAACATTTTTAAATTGGTATTTTATCCACAAGGATGATAAGGCACGTTGAAGAATGGATTGCTTAAGTACTCATAACTGTTCTCCAAATTTTACTTCAATAAGATTGACATACTTTTGGGAGTTCATGTGACTTTCATGATTAGGAAAAATTTTGTGCAGATGTTTAGAGAGGTCTGTGCAAGCATGAAAGTTCCACACGAAATGCATAAAGGTGAAACAGTGAAGGTCAACTTCAGGAGGGGTACAGGATCGAGAAAAAGATGGCTGTAAAGGGAACCTGGGACAACTAAGAATGGTTTTTCGTGTAAGGGTCATTTCTTCATTTTAGAGACCATAGAAAGTAAGAGTTTGGGGTAGAAATATTCCTTTTCACATTTCTTTGTATTTCTAATAATATGAATTATAATAATGATTTTACCATTCACACTGATCCAAAGTGCTGGGTTATTACCTTAAAAATAAGGAAATTGACACTTTAAAAAGCTAAATAACTCATCCCAAAACAATGGGTGTGAGCTTTTACCAATTATTTATTAATATATGTGTGCTTGCTGCTTGAATTTCTGTGTATTGTTTGCACACAGGAGCTCACAGAGGCCAGGAGAAGGTGCCAGATCCCTGGGATTGGAATTATACACAGTTGTGAGCCTTGACATGGGTATTAGGAACCAAACTAGGGTCCTCTGCAAGAGCAGTAAGTACATTTAACTGCTTGCCATCTAGCCAGTTCCCAGTTTTGCTTCCTTTTAAAGAATGATCCCCCCAAACAGAGCATTAGGATTCAACAAATTATTTTTTTTATTGGTGATGGAAATCACTGGATTGGTAGAGAATGCAAGGAAAACCTCAGTAGCACTCAGTAGCATCCAGGATGAGTGGCTGGCATGGTTGCCATAGCAATAAAGATCTTAGTCACAAAACTTTGTCTCCCCTAGGCCAGAGAACATGATTTGATGTTCTTGTCCAAGCTATAAAGTCAGAGACATTCAGTCCTGTGTCAGCTCAGGGCCCCTCCTCTAGAAAAATACCTTTTTCTTTTTTAATTTTAGCAAGCTATAATTAATGGTTATTCCTTCTTGTCTCAGGAATATTCCCTTGCTCAGTGATGCACTGTGTGAATGAATGTCTTTTTGAAATTTCCTTTATAGCCTTTGGAGTTGACCCATATGATAGAGAGTTCAGAAGGTAGAAATGTCCCTTTACCCACATTGAAATCGGTACCACTGCCTGAGACTTGGATCATGATGAGGTAAAATGTGCATTCCTCCTTACTGTCCAGTCCATAACCTTGATGGCAGTTTGGGTCCAATGACCAGTCTCATGCCCCCTTAGTCCTGAGATCTGAAACAAGTTACTAGGCTTCCTGGAATCTTGGCCTTCTTCTCTGAGTCATGTGATGCAAACCAGCACTTGCTTCACAAAGGGGCGTGAAGGCTTAACACATAGCCAGAGTAACTCATGTTTACTATTGTTATATTAAGACAGGTTTTCTGGCCTTTCTACAATTTAATGGATAGTTATTTTAGGAGTTTTTAACACTATTATCTAAAGAGTTGGGAGATGTAGTGCTTTAATTGAATATTTTCTGTAACGAAATTGATTCTCTCTCTTTCCCCTCGCTCCAAAATATGAAATGAAAAGCAGGGCTTAAGACTTACAAGTACATTTGAAAAGTATTGCTATTATAAAGCACCTTTTACAAGACATAGGATCTAATCAGCTATTTTCAAGTCCTTCTTTAGTCTCCAAGGATATGAACAAAAATGGATTGTTCATACTGTTTTACAAAAGCATCAATGTCAATGTTCCTTTTTTCATATGTGTTTATTGGCTCATTACACCTGAAAACCTGGGCCCTCACTATGCAGCCAAGGGGGAAGAACTCAAACTGTTAGCTTCCTTTGCCATTAAATGAAGACTGTTTTCATGGAGTTGTTATGATTTTTAAGTCAGACAGCAATATAAAAGAGCTTAGCATGTAATCCACATTCACTAAATGAACGTGTAAGGGCATTCCCTGTGCCCTACCTGAGTCTTCTTTCTGGGTTGGCATGTGCCTAGGTCCTGGCTGCTGTTTGTGTTCCTGACAGCATGCACAGCTACTTCTTCAACAGAAACTAGAGCTCAACCAAAGGAAACTTCAGGTCCAAGAGGGGCCCTATCTCCAAGGGCAAATCTCAGCTAGTAGCCAGAGACATAGTGGCACAAAGGTTACCCCTTTTCTTCAAAGTAATTTATTTTGTGGTATATCTCCAGGGTCTTTGTGTAATCAAAGCAAAGTAAGTTTTTAGTCATGCACACCCCCTTGTTTAAGTTTTGGACTTCTACCCACTTCCAAAACTCCTCTTATCATGGGAATAGCATTTTCAGTTATTTACAAGAATCTTCCTCTCCATCCTGGCTCCTGAGTAACCTAATTAAAGACCACTGCCATTGGAAGTGGTCTTGGAAAGATGACTTATAGCAGGATTCTCCGAATCTCAAAATCACTGGCAGACATTGTCACTATCATATCCTAGAAAATATGTACATTTTATGGATATTAAAACCAATAGTAGCAATAAAAATGAGACCAAATTACGTAGCAAAACAGTCTAAAACTTAAGAAAGAAAAAAAAACTGGGCGTTGGTGGCTCATGCCTTTAATCCCAGCACTCGGGAGGCAGAGGCATATGGATCTCTGTGAGTTCGAGGCCAGCCTGCTCTACAGAGCAAGCTCCATAACAACCTCCAATGCAATACAGAGAAACACTGTCTTGGAAAGAGAGAGAAAGAGAGAGAGAGAGAGAGAGAGAGAGAGAGAGAGAGAGAGAGAGAGAGACAGAGACAGAGAGACAGAGAGAGAGACAGAGACAGAGAGAGAGAGACAGAGAGAGAGAGACAGAGAGAGAGAGAGAGAGAGAGAGAGAGAGAGAGAGAGAGAGAGAGAGAGAAAGATCAAAAGGTTTAAGAGAGCTGATTGGTTTATTAAAAACAGCAATTGCAAAGGGGAACTTCTGCATTTATTTGCTCTGCTTATTAATTGGTTTTAGTGTCTTTTAGTCCTTCATCTTTGATCTTGTTATATGCAATGCCATTGGAGACAGTGCTTAGCATTTTTAAACAGCCAGTAGTTTACTGATGCAGTACAAGTATCAAGCTACAAACTTTATAAATATACAGGCAGAACACTACCACATTCCAAATTGAAATATGCTCGTAAGGACTTCAACTTGGCATGAATTTAATTCTAATAACAGTTCAGTATCTGGAAAGCTACTTGAAAAAGTTGGTTTTAAATTTTATTAAGAAGTATGGGGACACAAAGCGTGAAAACCAGGGAAAAATATCTTTCCACAAGTATTAAAACACAGGCTATGATAACTGGAACAATATAGTATTGCTATGAGAGAAAATGGTATAAATAGTTTGGGATGAAATATATTGACATCAACAAGTTTGTGAAGTATGAGACATGGATGGGAAAACACCGCTCCATGTGGATGAATCAGAGGTGGGTTACTGGGTTACAGGGAGCCACTTGTCACAAATGGTACTGTTAGATGCTGCCAGTGGGATCTCTTTGGCTTATCTTCTTCATTTCCCAAAACAAACAAGGCATTCTTTAAAGCCTGGACTTGTTTTTCTGAAGCTTTGTGTATGAAAATTTTAATCAGAGTAAAGCAAAACAAAAATTGAGATGTGTGCTCAGAAGTAATTACCAAAGAAATAACTGATTTGATTACATAAGGATTTTAAAAGACTGGGTTATATTAAAAATGAAGCTAAAAGTCAAATAAGTAACAGAAAAAAGATTAATATAGAGAAATCTTTCAAAGCAATAAGAAAATCATAAGGTATAATGGAGGGGAGACATTTCGCATGAAAGACTATTCATTAAAGCGGAATTGTTACAAGTAAAAATATACATAAAAATATAAAGCTGTTTACTCCTAAGCTAGCAAAGTATTTCCACAATACAACCGGGTTGAACTGGAAGCTATTGACCCTGGTGAGAATGTGGTTAAACATGAATGTGCAGATATGTCTGGCTGCATTGGAAGAAGGGGAAATAATTGTAGCAGTCAAGTTTTGTAAGAATCTCTAGAGAATTATACATGGAAAGTTTTCTTCTTTATAGTCTAAAGATATTCTCCCTCATAAGGAAATAATCTAAAATTTCAAATTAAGATTTAGGTATTTACAGTAGTACACTTAGAACAATAAAATATTAGAAAGGTGCCTGTCTTGCTATTGTAGAAGGGTTAAGTAAAATATCTTTCTGTTTCTATGGACTATGTTTAGCTATGATGTATAATAGCTATGAAGGTAGGGAAGTCCACTGTCTGATTGTTTCTCTTTAGTTGGTGACACGCGACACTGTACAATAAGAGGTGAAGTTTCTACCAGCCACACTGCCCCTTTGCATCAGGTCTGTGGCAGGCCATGTCTGGGAGGGCTTTGGCTTTTAAGTCCAGATTGTTAGGTATTATTTCACATGCTTCTTGGCCAGTGATTTTTCCATTAAAAAATCTGTTTAGCTCAGTGAGCTTTTTAACTAGGAAACCCATTTTTATTTTGTTTTGTTTTGTTTCTGTTTTTCATTTGTAGGTGATTTCTGCTATAACTTCTTAGAAAAATTTCCCTATTCTTTTTGTCTGTTTTTCATAGGGTTCCTAAATACCAGGTGGATTATAAACAGTCCTGATTTTCTCCTTCTGAAAAACAAAAAAGCAAACAAACAAAAACCAGATTTCCTCACATTTATCATCGAAAATTTCCATACCAACTTTCAGTCTTTTATTTCTAAGAACACTCTCTTGTTCTCTGACAGTCTTGTTGTGGACATAAGAGCCTCAATAAAGTCATACCTTTCTCAGCTTCAGGTCAGGGCTGAGACTAGTTTTGGTCAGTGACGAAAGAACAGTGACGAGAATTGACCTTCTACACCAGTGACTCTCAACCTTCCTAATGCTGCGACATTTTAATACAGTTCCTCATGTGCTGGTGATCCCCAGCCATTAAACTATTCTTGCTGCTATTTCATAATTATAATTTTGCTACTGTCATGAATCATAATGTAAACATCTGTTTTCTGATGGTCTTTGGCAACCCCTGTATTATTTCATCTCCAAGGGGGCTGCAACCCACAGGCTGAGAACTGCTGTTCTACAAGTTGGAACTAAAAACTGTGAGCCTCCGTCTCTGAGGTAGAGATAAAAACCAACTCTAATTGCTTTGCCCTTGGTATGAATGGGAAATAAATTTTAGTTGTTACAAGACACTGAAAATGGAGTAAGACATTAACCTAGAGCCCACTGTAGTTTAAATAGTGCCCCTCCTGTTTGTTTGTTTTTTATGGTGTTCTATCTTGTTTTACAAATGCTGTATTTTCCTCTTCTTAAAAAATGTAATGATTCTTTTTTGGATAATCTTTGTTTCTAATTCATTTTTCCAACAAATTGCCTCCCCTTTGTAATATTATGTCTTTTCTTTAACTGTCTTATGATTTCTTGACTACCTAATTTTAAAATAAGGTATTAAAATTTCAACACGGATCTAAGTATGTAGCTCAGTTGGTAAAGCACTTGCTGGGGTGCAAAAAGCCTTGAGTTGATCCTAGCACTGTGTGGACCTGATATAGTGTCATATGTATAGGCAAGAGGAACAGGAGAGGCTCAAGGGCAGCTTCACTTATGTAGGAAGTTTGAGGACAGCCTGGGCCTAATGAAATCCTGTTTCCAAATAAAATAGAATGAAAAATAATTTTTAAATAAAATAATGGATGGATCTTGTAGATTTTTGGGTTTTTACTGTATTATTTGTGGAGTGAGATCTTCTTTGAACAAACCACATATTTTTGTATTTGAAAATCAACAGTCATAAAAATCCTCACATATCGTGTCTGCTGAAGAGATGGCAGACATATCTGACTGTTCTGGGAGCAAGATATGGAAAGAACTCATTATTGAAACTGTCCCACATCGGGATTCCTTCTTGGTCATTCACACTGGAGAATCAGTGTCTTTCTTGGTTAGGGTTTTATTGCTGGGAATAGATGCCACAACCATGGGAACTGTTATAAAGGACAACATTTACTTGGGGCTGGCTTACAGGTTCGGAGGTTTAGTTCATTCAAGGCAGGAAGCATGGTGGCCCCCAGGCAGACATGATGCTAGAGAGGTAGCTGAGAGTTCTACATCTGGACCAGCAGGCATCAGGAAGAGAGAATGACACTGGTTCTGGCTTGAGATTTGGAACCTCAGAGCCCACTCCCTGTGTTAGTCTTCCTCCAATAAGGCCACACCTATTCCAACAAGATCACACCTTTCATAATGCCACTACTGTGAATCTGTGAGGGCCATTTTCATTCAAACCACCATAACCAACTATTGTTCTTCTGATTGGTTATTTGGCTGTGCTACTTTGGAAAGGTGATCCAAAGGGATCTGAGCATTTCTTATACAGGTTTTGGTCAAGGCCTCCATTACCAGTTTATGACAGCACCCGAGTTTTGAACTGCAAAGTCTTTTTAGAAAGTAACCAGTAAGTTAGTATGTCTTCCGAAGCTGCATGGACTATGGCTTACTCCACTTCACCAAGCAAGTCACTGCTCCTCCATGTTGTATTGAGATTTGGTATAATGGGATTTTTCAAAACTGTTAAATTTTATTCTTATCTATGGCTCCCACTTACATTGAATCTTATACATTTTTATATTTTTATTCATTGGAAATTTACTACATATGAGGACAGGGAAGAGATATTTTTAAAGTAATTGGTAGATGGTGTTAGTTAACGTAGATAGGTTGCTTTCTAAAGGAAACATCAAAATAAAACCATCACAAGACATGCCAACACTACCATGTCTAACAGAAGTCTGTGCAATCACATCAAACAAAGTAGACAACATACATGATTCATTTGGCCTTCTACCTACAGCCCACCTCCCAAGGTCAGCCAAGTTTTCATGGAGTTATGTGCAGGCTTGTATAGTTCTTGGAATATTCAGAAGGTCTGCTAGCTCAAACTCACAACTACTTGTTCAGGAGAAAATTCACAACATTAAGATCCTGTTGGTATGAAAATGCTATTGGTATGAACAGGATAAGCAGAAATGAATATTTTAGCCTCTGTTGCTTTGATAGGCAGTTACTTCTGTGAGCACTCCTATAAACATGAGAACTTGAAGGATGGGACCGGAAAGTGTCATTTGGATTAACTGAGCTGTAGTACATAAATTCAGTCCTGAACACCTTTCATTCCCTTGTACCTTAGTTCTGTTAAAGTTCAAAAAGCTCTTCATCCCCCTGTGCCCTTCTCTCATGATTATGGTCTTGGAGAATCTATTCTAAGGAAACAATACAATCCAACACTAAACATATTTACACTAATACTTTTAATCCCAGCACTCAGGAGGCAAAGGCAGACAGATCTTTGTGTGTTCAAGGTCAGCTGGGTCTATATAGTGAGTTCCAGGACTGCCAGAGTTACATAGTGAGTCCTTATCTCAAAAACAAAAGAAAATAAAAACAACAAATATTGGGATATAAGATTGATATAGCAATCACAATTAGAATAGCTGGAGGTTTATTTAATTCAATTTGTATGGGTGTTTTGTCTGCATGCATGTCTGTGTACCACCTTGTGCCTGTGGAAGTCAGAAAAAGGCATTCAATCCCTTGGGACTGGAGTACAAATGATTGGGAGCCACCATGTGAGTGATGGGTGCTGGGAATTGAACTCAGGTTCTCTGGAAGAGCATCCCATGTTCTTAATTGCTAAGCCATCTCTCCAGTTCTTCTATGTGGTGGTTTGAATAAGAATGGTCCCCATAGGCTCATGTATTAGAATGCTTAGGGACTGGCATTATTTGAAAAAATTGAGAGGCATGGCCTTGTTGGAGTAGGTATCCCTGGGGATGGATTTTGAGGTTTCAAAAGCCTATGCCATGCCCAGTGTCTTTCTCTTCCTACTGCCTGCGGATCCAGTTGTAGAATTCTCAGCTACCATGTCTGCCTGTAAGCCACCGTGCTCCCCACCATGAGAATAATGGACTAAACCTCTGAACCTGTAAGCCAGCCCCAACTAAATGGTTTCCTTTCCAAGAGTTGCCATGGTCATGTGTCTCTTCACAGCAATAGAACACCGATGAAAACACACACACACTCTCTCTCAAACACACACACACACACACACACACACACACACACACACACACACACACACACTCCTCAACTTATCCCAGCTAAGTATTCTTAATTGCACCAGGGAGGGATGGGATCTGCTATAGAAAGGAGCACGCTTTTCATCTTTAGTAACCGGAGGAAGGCAGAGTATATGGATACAGATGGTCGGAGGTGGGTAGATGAGGTGGTGGGAGTTTGTGGAGTTCTCTTCTGATTGCTCCAATTTTGCCAGCAAAGTAAGAAGCAAGGTCGTCTGCTAAGAGTGAGAATGGGGGCAGAGGTGTTGGATGTGTGAGGAGAAAGAGAAAGGTGTGAAATAATCTAGTATCACAGGAGGGTGGGCATCCCTGGAAATGAAGCAAGGAGGCTGGGCAGCATTCTGGATCCTCCCAAGGTTAGGAATGTGAATTTAAGGCAAAGCAGGACAGTATGGCTTTGCAGGAGTTCTTGGGCACTTTCAATTACCATAAATTCATAGGCCAGAGCAGCAAAGAGAAATAAACATTTGGAGGCTAGATAAATAAATAGGATGAAATAAAAGGTATGTGAACATCGTGGATTCATGCTAAAGAGTTGCTGATAGTGGACTTGCCAAATGAGCAGGCTAAGGAGGGAAAAAGATGTAAAGTGGGTGGGAGCAATAGCTAGGCCAATAGATTATAGGTCCTGCTTGGGCTAGGAAATTTGGATTTGGATCTCTAGAAGAAGAAAGTTACAATGAAAAGAGAGTTGGGGTATCATGGAAGACTTGCGGTGACTTACAATGGTGAGGTTCAAATAGGTCACCATAGGAGTGGCAGCTTGAGAGACAATGGAGGACAAAGTCATGAACACAGAGGTTCTTAATGAAATGTGAAAGTGGCCATGGCATACAGTTTTATCTTCCAGTATATTAAAATCACCAAAACCCAAGAAGTAATGTTGGAGAATGTGACAACGAGCCAAATATTGGTAAGGTAACAGATGTAAGGAGGAGAGGGGTTAATAGTGTCTGATTCAAAGAATGCATAATTTAAGAAGTAAGGTGATAAGCAGACAAGGGTACCCCATCTGCCTTCAAGTCCCCAAATCTAATGGCTATGGAAGAAATGCACTCCATGTCCTACTGGACACAGTGCTCTGAGGGAAAGCCAACTTTTGTGAGAGCAAGAAACTGGACAGAATGCTGAAAGGACTGAAAACATGGGGATTTTGCTAATGATGGACAAGGAATTTGGGAGGGCACAGCAGAAGGTTTGGGATATGGAGAGATATAGGATGAGGGTTAGGTTTAAGGTTACATGAGGCCACCTGGAGATGAGAAGGTGAGAGAACCGCACAAGCCTGGCAGTCTGACACAAGGATTGGGGCCATAATGAAGTCGGTTCAGGTGAAGTCAGTGCAGACATTGATGGGAGCCTTAAAGGGTCAGTCTGTAAGCATTTGGGGGGTAGAGGCCAGTCTGGGGATCTGTCTTCAGAAGACCTAAGTCATACTGCCTGTCAGCTCTCACCCTTGACCCCCTTTGTGGAGGAACTGTGTAGTTACCAGTTGCTGTCATGTACCTTAAGCTAATTAAACCTACATACCTTTGCAGAATCTTGTTGATTTTCTGTTTCTTGGAGAAGAAAGTGGACCATGCCTCAGCAAAGTTACACAACTTGCTTAGGGCCACACAGCTAGTCAGGTCTGAATTAAGATCAGATTGCAAAGCTGTGTCTGTATGACACCCCCCCTTGTTTGTCTTTGTTGTTGTTGTTAAACCAGACTACATCCTCTTTGAGATGAGACTGAAATGAGACAGGTATATGTAGAGTGAGGGCAAAAGCTGAAATTTGTACTTGAATCTCTCTCTCTCTGGCAAACATTCATTCACTGGTATTCTTTCATCTCTTTAAAATAAGACAACATTGCCTCCATTCATTTCAACCCTTTGAAAATCTGGAGGATTTTCCAATATTTCTAGGTTTCCAGGTCTTATATTTCATTTTTAAAGATTTTTTTATTTCTCAGCCTGGACACATGGGAGAGGGCCTAGGCCCTGCCCAGGATGAGATGACAGACTTTGGGGAACCCCCATGGAGGGCCTTACCCTCCCTGGGGAGCAGAGGGGAGATGAGGTGGGGGGGATGGTGAGGGTTGGGGGGAGGGAAGGGAAGGGAGAGGGAGAGGGAGAAGGGATTGACATGTGAAACAAGCTTGTTTCTAATTTGAACTAATAAAAAAATAAACTTAAAAAAAGAATGGACTTTGGAGCCCACTCCTTATAGAGGGATACTCTCTCAGCCTAGACTCACGAGTGAAGGTCTAGGCCCTGCTCCAAATATGATAACTTTGAAGATCCCCCATGGAAGGCCTCACCCTCCCTGGGGAGCAGAAAGGGGATGGGATAGGGGGTCGGTTGGGGTCCGGAAAGAAGGGGATGAGAGGAACCTGGGATTGGCATGTAAAATAAGCTTGTTTCTAATTTAAATAAAAAAAAAGATTTATTTTTTAAATGTTGTGCATGAGTGTGTGCAAGTGAGCACATATGCCTGCAGAAGCCGCAGGTATTGGATCTCCTGGAGCTGGAGTGACAAGTGGTTGTGAGCCACCTGATGTGAGTGCTGGGAACCAGGCTTGGTGTCTTAGTGTTTCTACTGCTGCATAAAAACCTGGTGACCAAAAGCAGCCTGGGGAGGAAAGTGTTGATTTCTGCTTATAGCTTTAGTCCAGGAAGTCAGGGCAGGAACTCAAGGCCAGAACCTACAGGCAGGAACTGAAACAAAGGCCACACAGGAATGCTGCTAAGTAGCTTGCACCTCATGACTCGTTCAACCTTCTTTCTTATAGCACCCAGGACCACCAGTCCAACATGGCACTGCCCACTGTGAGCTGGGTCCACCCACATCAATCATCAGTCAAGAAAATGCACTACAGGCTTGCCCACAGGTTAGACTGAGGATGGCATTTCCTGAAGTTCCCTCTTCCAAAATTACTATGGCTTGCATAAAGTGGACATGCAACTAGCCACACAATTGGGTCCTCTGCAAGAGCAGAAAGTGCTTTAACCACTGAGACATCTTCCCAGCTCAGGATCTTCAGTTTTATGCCCTTCTGTGGGTCTCAATCATGGCTGCTGTGGATTGGCTCAGTTAAGAGGGCCTCTCTGATCTAGTGGGAAATTTGCTATCTAAGTGAACCAGATAGAAAATTGCTTCTTCAAATTCTACACAATAAGATGCTCACAATGGTTTGTTGTAGATTTTACCAAAGCATTTGATGAGGGGTGAAAGGGGACATTATCCTAGCCATACAAACCTCAATCCATTGATCATAATTCACTTTTTTTTTGCAGATTTTTTTATTTGAATTAGAAACAAGATTGTTTTACATGACAGTCCCAGTTCCCTCTCCCTCCCGTACTCCCCTACACTACCACCCCCCACCCCTGACTAAACCCCTAGCTATCACATATCCCTTCTGCTCCCCCTGGATGGTGAAGCCTTACATATGGTGTCATCAGAGTCTGTCGTATCCTTTGGGATAGGGCCTAGGCTCACCCCCATGTGTCTTGGCTCAGGGAGTATTCCTCTATGTGGAATGGGCCCAAAGTCCATACCTATGCTAGGGATAAGTACTGACTACTACAGGAGGTCCCATAGATTTCCGAGGTTTCCTCACTGAAACCCATATTCCTGGGGTCTGGATCAGTCCCATGCTGGTATCCCAGCTATCAGTCCAGGGAGCAAGAGTTCCCCAATCAGCTGTTTCTGTGGGTTTCACCAGCCTGGTATGGGCCCCTTTGCTCTTCACTCATTCTTCTCTGCATCTGGATCCCAGTTCAGTTCAGTGGTTAGTTGTGGGTGTCTGCTTCTAATTCCACCAGGTGCTGGATGAGGGCTATCAGGTGGCATATAAGTCAGTCACCAATCTCATTATCAGGGGAGGGCATTTAAAGTAGCCTCTCCTCTGTTGCTTAGATTGTTAGCTGGTGTCATCTTTGTAGGTCTCCAAACATTTCCCTAACCTAAAATGTCTCCCTCTATTATGGTATCTCCATTGTTGTTATCTTCTATTCTTCCCCTGACTCAACCTTTCTGCTCCCTCATGTCCTCTGTATTCCTCCTCTTCTCCCCTTCTCATTCTCCTAGCTCCCTCTCCCCTCTTCCCATGCTCCCAATTTGCTCAGGAGATCTTGACCCTTTCCCCTTCTCCAGGGGATCATGTATGTCTCTCTTAGGGTCCTCCTTGTTTACTAGCTTCTCTGGCAGTGTGGATTGTAGGCTGGTAAACCTTTACTCCATGTCTAAAATCCACATACGAGTGAGTACATACCATATTTGTCTTTTTGTGATTGGGTAACCTCCCTCAGAATGGTTCCTTCTAGTTCCATCCATTTTCCTGCAAATTTCAAGATTCCATTGTTTTTTTCTGTTGAGTAGTACTCCATTATGTAAATGTACCAAATTTTCTCTATCCATTCTTCAGTTGAGGGGCATCTATGCTGTGTCCAGTTTCTGGCTATTACAAATAGTGCTGCTATAAACATTGTTGAACAGACAACAAGAGGAGATCAAGGGAATTCAAATCAGAAAGAAAAAAGTCAAACTCTCACTATTTGCGGATGATATGATAGTCTACATAAGTGACCCGAAAAACTCTACCAGGGAACTCCTACAGTTGATACACACCTTCAGCAAAGTGGCAGGATACAAGGTTAACTCAAAAAATGTGTAGCCCTACTATATACCGATGACACATTGGTGGAGAAAGAAATCAGAGAAACATCACCCTTTACAATTGCCACAAACAACATAAAATACCTTGGGGTACCACTAACCAAAAAAGTGAAATACCTGTACCAAAAGAATTTTGAGTCCCTAAAGAAAGAAATTAAAGAAGATACCAGAAAATGGAAAGATCTCCCATGCTCTTGGATAGGTACTATCAACATAACAAAACTGGTAATCTTGCCAAAAGCAATCTACAGATTCAATGAAATCCCCATCAAAATCCCAGCACCATTCTTCACAGACCTTGAAAGGACAATTCTCAACTTTATATGGAGAAACAAAAGACCCAGGATAGCCAAAACAACCCTTTACAATAAAGGAACTTCTGGAGGCATCACCATTCCTGACTTCAAGCTCTATTACACAGCTGTAGTCCTGAAAACAGGTTGGTTTTGGCACAAAAATAGACAGGTAGACCAATGGAATAGAGTTGAAAACCCTGATATTAACCCACACACCTACACACACCTGATTTTTGACAAACAATCCAAATTTATATGATGGAACAAAGAGAACATCTTCAACAAATGGTTCTGGCTAACTGGATGCAGACATGTAGAAGACTACAGATAGACCCAAGCCTATTGCCATGCACAAAACTTAAGTCAAAATGGATCAAAGACCTCAACATAAATCCAGCCAAACTGAACCTATTAGAAGACAAAGTGGGTAATACCCTTGAATTAATTTGTACAGGAGACTGCTTCCTGAATATTATATCAGTAGCACAGACACTGAGATCAACAATTGATAAATAGAACCTCCTGAAACTGAGAAGCTTCTGTAAGGCAAAGGACACAGTCAGCAAGACAAAACGGCAGCTCACAGACTGGGAAAAGATATTCACCAACCCCACATCTGACAGAGGGCTGATTTCCAAAATATACAAAGAACTCAAGAAGCTAGTTTCCAAAACACCAAACAATCCAATTAAAAAGTGGGGTACAGAACTAAATAGACAATTCTCAATAGAGGAATCAAAAATGACTGAAAGACACATAAGAAAGTGTTCAACATCCTTAGCCATCAGGGAAATGCAAATCAAACAACTCTGAAATACCATCTTACTCCTTTCAGAATGGCCAAAATCAAAATACCAATGACAGTTTATGCTGGAGAGGATGTGGAGAAAGGGGAACACTTCTCCACTGCTGGTTGGAGTGCCAACTTGTACAGCCACTTTGGAAATCAGTATGGCGACTTCTCAAGAAAATGGGAATGAGTCTACCACAAGATCCAGCAATTCCACTCTTAGGCATATACCCAAAAGAAGCACATTCACTCTTTTTTTTTTTTTTTAAAAAAAAAACTATTTAGGTTTTTCCTCTCAGCTTTTTCACTGTTTTTTTTTTTTCCCTAGAAATGTCTGCCTACTTTGGCCAGTTTTCTCAATCTTCTCTTTTTCTTTCCTTACATTTATCTTCTTTCTTTATTTCTTATCTTCATTATTCTTGACAATGCAAGGTTTTTGCTTGTTTGTTTTATAGTGATTTATCAGTCAGATATCTGGAGCCCTACTCTCCTATGTAAGGTGGAACCTTTCTTTGAAGATACAAGTTCTTTAAAGTTCTGTGGTGATTGAAGGTGCCTTTCACATAACAAGACCCAGCTGTTTGGGATTATCTTTATATTGTCTTGTGTGTAGACAAGCCATCTTTTGAGGTGGGAACTATAGAAGGAAGGGCACCAGTAAGAAATGGCTGAAGAAGGTTGGGAAATGCCAAGCCATCTCTTCGGGGAAATGGAAATAGAGTGCCAAAGGGAAACAGTATCTGGAATTCGAGAGAACTCAGGGCAGGTAGATAGGCTAGATCTTTCTCTAGCAATCAGCCATGCAAGTAAAAGAAAGGAAGAGAGAGAGAGAGGGAGAGAGAGAGAGAGAGAGAGAGAGAGAGAGAGAGAGAGAGAGAGAGAGAGAGATTGATTGTGTTTGAGGTCAGAAGTTTGCATGATTGATTATAGAGCAAGACAAAGAGTCAAAGTGCTTCCTACTT
The DNA here is from genome assembly GCF_003668045.3 of Cricetulus griseus. NCBI lineage: Eukaryota > Metazoa > Chordata > Mammalia > Rodentia > Cricetidae > Cricetulus > Cricetulus griseus. Next base: position 37,445,447 of record NC_048598.1, on the reverse strand, counting down.
GAAAAGAGAACTGCTCATGCACTAGGCTATGGTCCCCATGTGGCAATGAGAAAGTGGCCACTGGGAAGGGGATGATGAGGGGGTGTGTTAATTGTTCAACTAAATAAGAAAGGACCGTGGAGGAGAGGAGTGTGGAGGAGATGGGGTCCAGAAGGAGTTAAGATCCAGTATCTTTGTGGCTTTCCTGTCACCCTGGGGTCTGAATGCTTAGGGAACCCCAATACTCAGTGGGTCCCAACAACAGGAGATGGCTCTGCCTCACGGCTCTCCCTTATTTTGTCCCCAAGGACCCCAGACTACCAAAGGCTCAGTGGCTGAAGCAGCCTACCCCACACTTTCCAAAAGTCAGATGGAAAAGGCCATTGGGAATTTCAAGTCCCTGGCAGGAGGGTGTAGCCTGGCTGCCTGCAATGCCTGCTGCCAAGTGGTCAACTAGTTTAGGATAACGCAGTCATGTAACAGCAGCTCCCCCACTTCTCTCGCTAACATCGCTCTTTTTAGGGAACAATGTTCTGTCTTGCCTGCTGCTACACATATGGGGCCTGGGGGAGCGGGCATTTGATTCTCCTAGACTGGAAATTGAATCCATCTCTACTGTGAAATTGTCTCTGATTTACATTTGCTCTGTTTCACCATCCTCTGTTCTTATTGCTCATCAGTTGCCTTCTTCTCCCTCCTCCCATCCTACAGTCTCCCCACATCTTAGTTTCATCATTTTGCATTTCCATTTACTGCTCTTCCAATCAAATGTCATTTCTGTTAATACTGTATGGGGAAAGGAGTTGAAAGGCATGGTCTTCCTGGGCCCTCATTAAAGCGGGCTGTTGCCTTGGAGGTGTTCCGCATGTCATAGGTGATCCACTTGTCACCAGTGTACCCTGAAACATCATCTTTTCTGCCAGCTTTTCCCTCTGTTGCTCCTGCCTTCAGGTCATTATCTCTAGTAGCTTGATATGATGTACCATTGTGCCTATGACACAGTTAGGGGCCACTTTAAAATTGTAACAAATGTCCCTGTTCACAGGTCCATATGGAGGCTCAGTGGGTGGCACCATTAGCTATAAAGCTTGAAGCAGATTGCATTTGCCTTGCTCAGAAGAGAGAATCCCAAATCAGAGACACGTTTTGATAAGATATTCTGGACCAGATTTTAAGCTGCTCTGGCATGCAAGCAAGAGTCTTCCTGTTCTCGGTGCAATGCATTTTCCCCAAACGATTTCAGACTTGCCATTCCCAGGCAGAAACTCCTGACACTTATGTGCAGGAACCTTGACAACCATTGTCTTATCCCACAATAGCCGGCTTCATTATAGTCCTCTCTGGAACCAGAATAGCGCTCCCTTGGTTTAGCATGTAGGGGATTTGTTGCAAAAACAATGACAGTTTTCTTTCAATATTTCATCATAGAGACACATATTTCTCATACATGGTATTTCAAAGTCATCAACTGAGCAGAGAAGATGCTCTTTATGGGGCAGTGAGCCAGAAGCAAATCGGTAACCCTTGGAGCTTCCCCCTCAGCATTTAAGGAGATGTCATCAGCCTAGTAGACCACCTGCATTCCTATCAGTGAGACCAGCGTAGACCATGACTGGGGATACCTGGAAGGCAAGGTCCTTGTTCTTGTTCACTGCACCTGCAAGATCTAGGCTCTGTTGTGGCAGAACTCAGCTGGAGCTGGAGCTGGAGGTAGCTCACACGGTTGTCCACATAGCCAATCCAGTTCAGGGGCTCATTTTCAAACATGAACCCAGAAAATATTAGGACCCAGTGGCATACAAGTTAAAAGGTTATTGGAACAGGGAGACAGGTACAAGCCTGTTTCATCAGCAATTCAGTTTGGAAAATGATGTGATCACCAAAGTTCTGTGGGTTTTGTCGTTTTTAATCACAGAAAAATAGTCCTTTAAAATCTCATTTTTTATTTAGTGTACAAAAATATTGTTTCACTATGGCATTTTCCAAAGAAAATTTATGTTTGTTGTTTCTTCTCCTTTGTCTTATCCCCTATTCCCTTTATCCCTTCTTGTATCCCTCCCACCCCAGTAGCCCCCTTTCTGTCTATATATCACATGTGTCCCCTTGTCCCATCACCTTCCTCAACACCCCTTGCTTCCCCTCCCATGGTCTAGTTTTATGACCTATGCCCACTCACACCCTCTTGTTTACATACATACAAACATAAAAGTTAGGATTTTTTTATTAAAGAATATACCTTTCTGAGTCTGGGTCACCTCATTTAATATAATACTTTCCAAATGTACCCATTTTCCTGGAAACCCCATAATTTTCACTTTTCTTAACAGCTGGGTCTTTAAAACGTCACTGAGCCTTGAGAGAGAACAAAGGGGACCAAGGTTTTGTTGTGTTACCTCAATCGCTCTCTGTGCATCACTTTGGGATGAACTGATACAGTCCAAGTTTATACACGAGGAAACGGAGGCTTCAAGAAGAAACGGCATGCTCATTGACATTTGACCCATTGGATCTTCTGCATTGGAACCCACCAACCTACCTGCACACTCCTACCCTCAGCGGGCACACAGCCCCCTTCATCCACACAGCACAGAAACAATCAAATGAAAAAGCCAATAGCATGACTCTGATGTCAAGTGCTTGTTTTCAGTGTGGCATTTTGAGGATTGATGGCCTATGACTGCTAAGAATTACTCCTAAACTCTGCAGGTCCTCGGGGAATACGTTTTCCCCTCATGAGCCATGCAGTTCCCAAATTTCTTATCCATGTGAGTTGTTATACTCTGCCTTATATTTTATTCATGTTAGTTTAAGCCATCATTTCATTTTTTTTTTAAAAAAAAGGGCAAATGATCCCTACAGCAAGAACCTTTACAGGCAGATGCAAAACTCTGTGCTGAAACTGGAAAAAATTTAAAATGCCAAGAAAAACAGTTAAATGTGTGTGGAGCACTAGCTGGAGAGGTGTGCATGTGATGGAGTGGGGGTGTCTTCTGAATCATACCCCTAAATTTAGCAATGCAGTTTTTTTAAAGTAAGCCTTTAAGAGCTGTTTCCCAGAGATCCTGTTATTTCTCTGCATGTGCCTTACGTAAGTCTTTGTCACAGGCCTGCAGAACAGGCAAATGGGAAGGGTGTGGTCCCTTCCCAAAGAACCATCGAGAAAAGTTCTGAGATATGAGGAGGCTAAGGAAGTCAAGCCTTTTCTTGGGGGCTGCCTACTGGAGATGTTGTCTGCTAAGTGTTTCCCACCTCCGTGTTGTGGGATGCTTTGGCATTTATTCACTTCTCCATGTGGAGTAGAACTGTCACTATTGTTAATCCCTCCAAGAGCATTGACATCACTCTTAGCCAACTCTTCAAAGCTTTCTCCTTGCCACCCACCCTCATTCCTTTGCTCCCCTCTCCTTCTCATTCTTTTTCTCTCCCCTTCCCATTTGATTTTCTGTGGATTCACCTCATGAATGGTTTCAGAAAGACTTGAGTCTCAAAATTGTTTAGAAATCCATTTCTTCAGAGACTGTTTCCAGTTTATGTACAGTAATTGCTCACATGGCTTATCTGAACTTCTTTTTAGCAACTGGTACACAAAGACAGGAATCCTGAAGGTCTGTGGTAGGCATTTACATGGTATGTAAGTGATACTAGCCCAAGAATAATGTCACTTTTAAGTCCAATGGACAAATGATTTTCTGTCTCTAGCTCCTCTTGGCTGTCCCTGCAAATGCTCATGTGTACAATCAGTTTTGAGAATACCAGTGAATAAAGAGAAAGTTGTCCTGATGACAAATGCCCCTCTTTTCTATAAGCCCCTTTTGATTTCTACATTCTCACTCTGGCACTGAGCTCCTTACTCCTACCTTCCCATAAACAGACCTCTTTCCCAATCTGCAGTCCTGCTTAATCCCTTTCGTTTCCTACTGGGCTGCTAGAGATAGCCTGGAAAAGGCTGATAATCAATCTCACGAATTAGTGACCAACAATGGATTCATATATTAGTCACTAGGATAGTTAGCATTGTAATAGAAGAAATCTCATTTAATCCGCACTATTATGGAAATACCGCTTATGGTCTAGGCCTTCCCCTTGGCATCAGTTCACACAAAATCTCTGCTTACATCCTTCATAACAGCACATTTTAAAGAAGTATGTGGTAGAGTGGTTTGGTGAGCTATGGTGACAAAGAAAACTTCATAAAAATATCTGAGCCATCGTCTGAACGGACGGAATCAGGAAGATTGAGGAAAGGGCATTTCAGACAACTTTGTTATCCACACATCAAGGGGCGTACAGCTGCAGCATGATGAGAAAGGGAAATGGAAGGGGTAAACCCAGAACTAGCTACCATCAAGCCATGGTGCTTTTGGCAGCCAATACTAAGACATTTTGATTTTATGAAACTAAACTTGAATCTTTTAGAAGGTTATGGCAATGAATCATGAGCATTGTTCAACCTAAGTATCAAAACACCAGGTATTCCTTTAATATTATGACCTGAACTTCAAGCCATGGAGGAAGAACTATATCAAGCCAGACTTAGAAAGGGCTTCACTCTGTCCTAGATTGCAGTCCTAACCACTCAAAACAGTGGACCAAACCCACTTTACTTCATTACTCTTCAACTTTTCACATGCAACATGATGGGCCTGAATCTTCATTCTCACTACTTTTTTTTTTTATAACCCAAAGAGAAAACAATTTGTGTAACACATCTAAAAGTCTGAGATGTCTTGAGACATTCAACACACAGAGTGAATTTCTAAACTAGCTGACATGTAAAACACCTCTTGGTTCCCTTAGAGTTCATGGCGTTTCCTCATGATATCCTGAAACCTTACCACCAAAGCAGTGAAACAGACATTTAAATTGATGTATGAGTGAAACAGCCAACCCAGTAATGATTAGCAATGGCCTAGTTCACCCTTTTCAGAATCATGCTGGCCTCCAAGTCACATCAATCTCTCTTCCCCACTTAGCATTATAGGCATGAGCCGTTATGCCTGGCATTAGTCTTTGGTGTGATGACACTGTTCAAAGCTTCATAATTATCCAACATTGAGCTGCAGTGATACAGACTTAGCAAACTGTTTACAGAGATGAAGATGATAGAAAAGGACAATGAATGAAAAACACGCATACAAAAGAAAGCAAAACATGAAAAAAAGGAGAGAATTAAGATGCCTTAGAGGAGTGAAGAAACCTCAGAGGTTCCCACCTACCTTCAAGAAGTGAATGTGCCTAGCTAGCACTCGGGCCCTAATCTTTAGCTTGCTCTGGCAGTGTGACAACAACCAGCTGCTGACATTCAGAGCAATTAATGCCTCCCACCAGATGAGGAACAACTGGCCTCATAACCCATCTCACTACTGTTTTAAAACACTGTGGACAAGTTTAACACCTACCAACTACATCTGGAAGAGCATTTCCTGATGTGATTAGTTGGGAAAGCAACCACAGAGAGGGCTGGGGGTGTTAGTTTCCTTCCACCCATCTTAGGTAGCACTCTTCACCTTCTCAGCCTCTGGGGATAGCATCTGGCTTCTGAGACTGGATGCAGAACCAAGGGATTGAAAACATTCCGTCCAAGCAAGGTTCTCTTATGGTCCCTGAAGGTGCCTTCTGAAATATGCATAACCCTAGTCACTTAGAAACATATCTCATTAAATGAGATATTTTTTTAAAGAATGGGAAATAATTTATAAAGATAAAAATAATCCACCCTTTGCACAAAAGTGCAAAAATAAAATCTGTACCTTCTCTGTCTGCTTCTAAGAGGGAGGGCAGGAAGAGAGTAGAGACAGAATATATTGGGGTTGAGGCTAAGTGAAATCAGAAACTTGAATAACTGGGAGTGGTTCCTGAGACTACTGGACTTGGACAAGATATGGAGGGGAAGTGGATTCAAGCAAGCAAACAAACAAACAACAACAACAAAACTGTTCTTTAGTTGTTCTGAGGGTATCAAGTCATCCTCAGCATGGTACTTTGTTCCTAGATGGTGGTCCACCACAGGGGGTACAAACTCCATCCTGTCTCTGTTCCTCCTCCATCTCAACATCCTTTAATTGGATAGCTCCGAAAACAAGCCAACTGGACCCCATTTCTAAAGCATTTTAAACTAGGGTGCTACGTGACCTTGCCTCTTAGTCCTTACCTCAAACCCCAGCCTTGTTACCCCTTAAAAACAGCAGCCACTTCTGGCCTCAGGGCCCCCAAACTCTGGCAGTTCTAGCTGCTCAATAGGAGGCTCTTCAGGCACAAGTACTCCCTCTATTGCTTCAAGTCTCTGCTGTAATGACACCTTCTTAGAGAACCTACTAACTAATGTTCGGATCTCACCCAACACTTCCCATCACATATCCTGTTAGTCTCTCCCCATTGTAGGTATCACCTTTAAACACACTGCACAGCTTTCTAACTTGTTTTATTCATCTGGAACAAGAGCAAGACTTTCCACGTCTCATTCAGGAATGACTCCCCAGTTCCTACCCTTCACACTGCTTATCACATGATCTGATGCACTGTTTATCAAATTCTCAGTCTCATAAATGTAGATATAGTTTTTGTCCAGCCTGGTCCCACTGCCTTTCAGCCCCAAATAAACACACAGAGACTTAAATTAATTATAAACTGTTTAGCCAATGGCTTAGGCTTCTTACTGGCTAGCTCTCTCTTAATCATTAACCCTTAACTACTAATGTAAGTATTTCTACATGGTCTTATCTAACTGGAGAATGTCCGGACCTGTTACTCCTTTAGCAGCTAAATGGCATCTCTCTGGCCATTCATCTCTGTGTCCTCTCCCCAGAATTCTCCTTGTTTGGTAGACCCACCTATACTCCCTGCCTGGCTACTGCCCAATCAATGTTTTATTCATCAACCAGTAAGAGAAACAAATATACAGAAGGACATCCCCCATCACATAAAGGTATAGAACAGTGATCACCCAAAAGGATTTCATAAATAACAGGGTTTCATCGATTTGTTCACAATTTAGCATGTCATTTTAGTGAAGAATGATGAGGATGGCAGATGGTGGCTTCAGGTGAAGTAGCACCTCTGATCACTCCTAAGATTTGTTCAGCCCAGATTGTAGAGACCACAGTATCCTTATTAGTACTTTTAAAAATCCAAAATGGAATCATGAAGAGATCTTAGAATGGTCTTTTCTCGTCCTAGATTACAGCTACATGCTGGGATATAGGAAGTGAGTCCATCTTTTGAATGTTGTGCACAAAATTCCATTGCCTTTAATCTCTGTGTTCCTAGTTAATCTCAAGTTAGTAACTGTGAGAAATCACAGTAATGCACAGTCCTATGTAACTGCTACATGGTTGCAAATACATCTTTAATTTGTAGCCTATTACTGTGAAGCATCCTGTCCAATGTCCAACATAGGATCTGCTTGCTCTGATTGCTTCCTTTATATCATCAGCCAAAGATCTGAAAAGTCTCAATAGTATTCAGAAAAGATGGAAAGCCTTGCTGACAGCAGAGAACAAGACAAAGAACTCAAGTCAGCTTTCAAAGAGAATTCACAAGGCAAGACAAGTAGTACTCTATGCTCTAGACCCCAGGTCAGAGCATAGGCTCAAGCCCTGCCTCCTCCACTTGTCAGTGCAGTGAGTTTAGGGGAGCACTATAACATGGTGAAGCTTCATTTGAATGCTTCCTGTGTACCAGATGCCATTAAGTATGTGTGTACATATTTACACACACATGCTAAATATGTATATGTATTATAACAAAGTGCATAAGTCAAGTGTAAAGCTCAGTGAAATTTACGTGTGTGTGTGTGTGTGTGTGTGTGTGTGTGTGTGTGTGTGTGTAAAGCCACTACACAGGTAAAAATGTAGAATATTACCAGCATGCTGGAAGAAACTCCATTCTCCTAATCTGTAATTCCCAAAAGTAATTGCTGTTTGAGTTACATTGCAATAAATTATTTATACTTCTGCATTTTATGGTTCTTTTCATGAAGCGTGTTTATGAGATCCAACCATATTGCATGTATAACTATGTCCTCTTATTTTATGACCTATTTTACCATATGAATGTACTTTCTATTTTAATTATTTATTTATAAAACTATTATTTTTTGAGACAGGGTCTTGTCCTGTAGCTGAGGCTATCTAAAATTTGCTATTTAACTCAGGCTGGCCTAAACTTGTGATCATTCTATTTCAGCCTCCCAAGTACTGTGATTCCAGGCATGGCCATCATGCCTGCATGAATATATTTTTCATACAATATGTTATTAATGAATATTCAGTTTGATTCTGTCCTTTGCTATTTTATATTACATTATAGTGCAAGACTTTTAGTGGGTATGATATATTTCATTTTTGATATAGAACCATGATGGATGGAAGATGTTAGCTCTAGAATTTATGGGTTTACCATTAGTATCAATAATACTGGTTTTCTAGCATGTCCCTACCAATTCATCCTCCCATTAACAAAAATATATTCGAGTTCCAGTTGCTATGTACTTTCATCAGCACTCTTCATTGCTATTTTAGAAACTTGAGTCATCCTATAGAAGTATTTGCTTGATAACTTACACTGCTCATGAAGTTTCTGTGTCTATTAGCCAGTTGCATAGTCCCTTTTGGAAGTCCACATCTGCTAGTTGGTTTTGTGTGTTATACTTTTATTGTTATTTTCAGAATTCTTTATGTTCTGGATGCAAATACATTGTCTGGTATCTATTTTGCAGATATCTCTTCTTTTTTGTCCCCACTGATAACTCAGTAGAGTTAGGTCTTAATTTTAGTTAAGCTCAATTAAAATATTCTTTATGGAAACAAACTCAACTTTATATGGGGAAAAAAACACAGGATAGCCAAAACAACCAGGTATAATAAAGGAACTTCCGGAGGCATCATCATCCCTGACTTCAATCTCTATTATAGAGCTATAGTACTGAAAACAGCTTGGTATTGGCAAAAAAAGAGACAAGCAGACCAATGGAATCAAATTGAAAACCCTGATATTGACCCACACACCTACCAATACCTGACTTTTGACAAAGAAGATAAAATTATACAATGGAAAACAGAAAGCATCTTCAACAAATGGTGCTGGCATATCTGGATGCTAGCATGTAGAAGACTGCAGATACATCCATATCTATCACCATGCACAAAACTTGACTCCAAATGGATCAAAGACCTCAACATAAATCCAGCCATAATGAACCTCTTAGAAGAGAAAGTGGAAAGTACCCTTGAATGAATTGGTACAGGATATCACTTCCTGAACAAAATACCAGTAGCACAGACATGGAGATCCGCAATTAATAAATGCGACCTCCTGAAACTGAGAAGCTTCTGTAAGGCAAAGGACACAGTCAACAAGACAAAATGACAATCCACAGAATGGGAGAAGATCTTCACCAACCCCACATCTGACAGAGGGCTGATCTCCAAAATATACAAAGAACTCAAGAAGCTAGTCTCCAAGACACCAAATAATCCAATTAAAAAGTGGGGTATAGAACTAAATAGACAATTCTCAAAAGAGGAATCTAAAATGACTGAAAGACACTTAAGAAAGTGTTCAACATCCTTAGCCATCAGGGAAATGCAAATCAAAACAACTCTGAGATACCATCTTGCTCCTGTCAGAATGGCTAAAATAAAAAACACCAAAGACAGTTTATGCTGGAGAGGATGTGGAGAAAGGGGAATACTCCTCCATTGATGGTGGGAGTGCAAACTTGTACAGCCACTTTGGAAATCAGTATGGCAGTTTCTCAGGAAAATGGGAATCAGTCTACCTCAAGATCCAGCAATTCTACTCTTGGTGAAGTAGTGCGCACACAAGCATGAGGACTTGAGTTTGAATTCCACATATAAAGCCAGGCAAGGTAGCCAGTGTCTGTAATTCCAGTGAGATGGGAAGTAGAGATAGAAGAATCTTCAAACAACAGAGACCTATATCAAAAAAGGAAGGTAAAGATCTTGTCCTGTGTGGGACATCCACATTAGCTCTGTGGGACACTCACACCTGTATTCACAGACAAAATGCATACACATAAATGTATTTTAAAAATCTGCTTCTACTGTAAGGACTATGTTTTATTAATTTCTTTAATGTCCCTGCCCCTTTTTGATGTCTTATCTATGCAATGAGTGGTAGGTATTTGCTAAAATAATATCACATTCATGATAATAAATTTAGTGCCCTTCATTCTTTCTTAAAATAGTTTCTTTGGCTGGGCAAGTGGTGCATGTCTTCAGTCCCATCACTCTGAAGGCAAAGACAGATGGATCTCTGTGAGTTCAAGGCTAGCCTGGTCTACATAGTTGGTTTCAGGCTGACCATGGCTACATAGTGAGGCCTTGTCTCAACTAACAAAGAATAGTTTCTTTGTTAACCTGGCTCAGTGGAAATTTGGAGACCAATCTTATGTCTCCAAACAAAATAAGTTGTCTACCGGTATTTAGAGAGGAATAGGTCAAAGGATACAACTGGATGAAAAAAAACCCTTCCATGAAGATGCTTATTTTCTGGCATATTTTGTAGTTACTATCACTCTGTTCCTGTGTTGTCAGTCCTCTCTAATCAGGGAGCTTGCAATGTAGTCAACACCAGATAATATAGTGCAGAGAAAATTGTTTCAGGTCTTTGAACTAAAGACTGTTTTATGTTAAAATGTCCAAAACATACAATTATGGAAGATAATTTGCTTCAGAAAAAGAAAATCCAGTGCTAGAGGCTAATGGGAAGTATTCTTTCTGCATTGTTTCAAGAGGGTAGAAAGGTTAGATTTTTAAAATTAAAATGAAAATTTTCTGTTACTATAGAAGTGAAAGTGCAAAGTGCAAGCCACAGGATCCCCTTCTGTCTGGTCAGATTTGTGTCATCTAAGCAAGAGGAAATGCACAGTAGTGGAGCTGTCTGATTTATGACTTTGTTGCTCTTTATCCATTCCAGTCCTTAAGGAACAGTCTAAAAATCTAAGGGAATAGCTCATCTCTTCAATATTTGTATGTGTGAAGTGTGTGTATGTGTGCACATGTGTATGTACGTGTGTGTATATGGTATGTGTGTATATCCCTGTGTGTGGATGTGTGTGGATGCATGTGTGTGTGTGTGTGTGTGTGTGTGTGTGTGTGTGTGTGTGTGTTTGTATGTGTGTATCTGAGTGTGTGTTTGTGGGGGGGGGCGCTTTCTGACTCCAGCATCTTATCACTAGAATCCCCAAAACATAAGCTGTAGTTACCACATGTATTCTCAGTGGCAATCTTGGGAACTGATGTTAGCTAAATCAGACAAAATAACATCTAATAACGAGAGTAGCATAGAAATAAAGGGAAAATAGGGAAAAACATATAATTAAAAATACAACAAGACCAAATATGCACGTAAGAACACAAGTCCACCTAAGTTAGTACATGTACAAACTGATGTATCACATATCAGCTTTAATTTTACTTCTCTCTGTATAAGCTGTGCTCTGATGATGCATCCATCCTAATAGACTCCTTGCTGGATTTTTTCTCACAGGCACTCTGAAGTTAATAGACTATTGACCCAGAGAAGCACAGAAGAAAACAATTACTGTGAAAATAACAATATTGATAATCCACCTTGACTTCATACAAGAGCTTTTTCTTATATGAAGTGTACACTTGCTCTTATTTTACATTAATGCACTCATAAAATGTAGGCAATTTGGAGGCTGAAACAATTAGTGTTTTTACAGATGGTGTTGAATTCAAATGAATATCTGACTTAAAATTGAATGTTGAGTCTGTGGATGAAATAGGAGAGGTAATTCCTACCTCTTCCCTCATGCCTCTTTCAAATGGGTTATACTTGCCTTCGCTGGTCTGCTGGGTCATTTTCTCTGCTAACATATCTTCCTTATCTTTTTTCTCTTAAATGAGTAAAAACAATCAGGCAAATGCCCTCTCATTACTTCTTTTTGGTGAATAAGTAGGTAGTAATGGAAACTGAAGTGTGTTGTGCTGCTTAAGTTGGTATTGTTTTTTAAGTGCCCCAGTTTTTAAAAATCTATTTTAAATCTTTTCTCTTATTATACAGGGTTTCAGAAGGCCTTTTCCACCAAAGTATATAACGTATTTTGAGCAATACACCCCCTCCTTCCTCTTCTGAGCCCACTTCCTTCCCACTAGTCTTCTGCATTCCCCAGACAGTTTCAAGTCTACACTCATATCATCAATACATCTGTGATTTTATTCTAGGACTCACAAATGAGAGAAATGATATAATATTTGTCTTTTGGGGGACTGACAATTTCTTAATATGATTATCTCCAGTTGCATCCAGTTTTTTGCCAACAGCATAAAAATGTACGTATATAATTCACATTTTCTTGATTGGTTCTTTTGTTGACAGATACTTAAGTATCTAAGTTGGTGCCATAGCTTAGTTACCGTCAAAGGTGATATGCAGATATCTCTGTGAAATGTTGACGTCTAGTCTTCTGGGTAATTACTGACAAGTGATATAACTGGGTCATAGAGTAGCTATCCTTTTAGCTTGGGGGAGCCTCCACGCTGATTTCCACAGTGGTTGGAGTGGCTTACATTCCCATCAGCAGTTTATTAAGTATTCCTTGTCCTCCAGCATTTGTTAATTGTTGCTGACCACCTTTCTTAATAGGATAAAATGGAATATCATTGTAGATTTGTGTGTGTTTGTTTCTTTCCTTTCCTTTCCTTTTTTTCTTTCTTTCTTTAGTTTGTTTCTATCTTCTATTGGATGTATAGTTACTCAAGATTTTCTCCCACTATAAAAGGCTATATTTTAGCTCAATTAATTCTTTTCTGTGCTATATAGGAAACATGCATGGCCTTTTAATGTCAAGAAGTCCCATTTTTCAATTTTTGTCTTTATTTTTTTGGTGAGTAGGGTCCATATTAGAAAGTCCTTGCCTGTACTGGTATACTGAAGCATGTCCTCCTAATTTTTCCTCTATAAATTTTGGAGTTCCAAGTCTTACATTAAGGTCTTTGGTTCATTTGGAATTTATTTTCATACAAAGTGTGAGGTAGATATTCAGTTTTATTCTTCTACATATGGAAATCTAATTTTCTCAACACCATTACTGAAGAGGCTTTCCTTTCTCTATGTGTAGTTTTGGCAACTGTGTCAAAACTTGTGTGACTGTACCTGTGTGGTATTTGTGTCTGGACCCTCTGTTCTGCTCCATTGTTCTATACTTCTAGTCTCGTGCCAGTACATCGTTTCTTTTATTACTATGGCTCTGTAATATAACTGAAAATCAGATATTGTGATACCTCCACCCCCACCCCTATCTCCACCCACCCATTTTCTCACAGGATTTCTTTGGTTAACTGAGATCTTTTATGCTTCCAAGTGAATTGTAAGATTTATGGTTTCCCTATTTCTGTGAAGATAGTCACAGGGATATTGATAGGGATTGCATTGAGTTTGTAGATTGATTTTGGCAATATAGTCATATTCATAGCAGTGATCCTTCCAATCCATGAGCATGGAGTTCTTTCCATCTTCTATTAAATTTTCATTTCTTTGGTTTATTCCAAGGAAGCTTTCTGACTGGGATTGTTTTTCTGATTTTGTTCTCAGCATGTTTGTTGTTGGACTATAAGAAGATTTTTTGATATGTTAATTTTGTTTTCTTCTACTTTGCTGAAAGTTTTAGATAGAGCTTTCTGATGGAGTCTTCAGTATCTTTGCATCTCTTTTGAAGGGAAAGAGGTCTCATGTTCAGTCATGTCAACTACAAATAACAATACTTTTATTTTCCTGATAGTTTTAATTATTACGTATATTTAAGCAAATTAAAATACAGTTTTGCAGGTGATTTAATCATGAGATTCCCAGGATGAATTATGATCACTAAGTTTCACTCTTGACTTGTTGGATCCATATTCTTAATAGTTATTAAAGGTTATTTAAAAATTACAGACCTAAACATATTCATACCTGGTTTACATACATTTGAAAATAGTTGCCCCAAGTGGAAGGTATTCATAGCCAAATTATTAGTCCATTAGAGCTGGAGACTAAATGTATGTGTTAGGATGACCTATGATAGGAAAATTTATCCCAATTGATAATAAAAGCAGAATCAAAACTGTAAAGAATCAGTAGCAACACTGGTAAGAGTCTCATACTTCAGATCAAAGAATAATACAGACTGGAAGATTTGTTTGTGTGGACTTTGTATGCTCCCCATGTGGGGCAATGGGTATTCTGGATGAATGACTAGGGGAAATGGAGCCAATATAACTGTCTTCAAAATAAGTAACATGACAAACAAAGAACTAGTTCCATTATCTGGATAGGAAGCAAAGATGCCTGTGTTAATATGGACAATTTAGTTAAAATTAATAAGTAAATTTATATATATTTATATATATATTTATATAAATTTATATGTATATGTGTATATATGTATATAAATTTTTATATATATTAATTATAAAATTAATAACTAAATCCAGGTAGACTCCTTTGAGTCTACCTGGATATAGTCTGTTCATTTCTTTCAGGTCTTACATGCATTAAAAGACATACTAAAAGGCTGGTATTTCTCCAGTGGTTCTCAAATTTCCTAATGCTGTGACCCTTTAGCAGAGTTCCTAATGTTGTGGTGACCCCCAAGCATAAAATTATTTTATTACTACTTCATAACTGTAATTTGGCTACTGTTATGAATTTTAATGTAGCTATATGACATGCAGGATATTTATATTCGACCCTCGGTGGGGTCATTATTCACAGGTTGAGAACCACTTAGATTCTAAGCAATAACAGAACAAAGCTCTTCTCTCTCAGTGAGAACAAGAGAATCTAGAATGTGCTATTTGAAAGAACTCAAATCCACAAGAATTTCTAGGACTAACATCTGGGAGAAAAGCACAAAGAGAGAAGTCTAGAGTGTCACATGTCTTACTTCCCAGGACAGTTCTCAACCACAGAAGTACTCATGTGAGAAAAGCAAAGACCTATGCTTTAGACCTCTGGGCTTTGGGTGGGACTCAAACATCGGAGCTAAGAGCTTAACCATGTGGACGGGGATCTGCCTATAGGTGGAGTGCTGAAGACTTGTACTTGGTGTGTAAGCATCACTTAGCACTGGCTCCAATAGGGATGCAATGCAGGCTTTGATTCACCTGGGAATCTGAAAGCAGACAGAGATCTGGGATGCCAGTGTTCCTAACTTAGCAGCCCATGAGAAACAAACCAACTGCTTCTGAAGGAAGATCACAGGTCATACAGGGCCTCAGCTATCCATGCAAATTTTCACAAAGTTCAACACTTAGCCAATACAACCAGATGCATGTAAGACAAGAGAAAATGAAATGAGACAGAAACAAGCCCATGATGAATTGAGACAGATAGAGGAGTTCAGAAAACTCATAATAGACCTAAAGTAGATATGATCGAAAGAACTAGGAAATATTTGAAAATTAAGACAACACAACACAACTGTACTTAATGCTTAAATGGTCTTAGATACAACTTATCTAGAACACTAGATAAGACATGTTTCAAAGTTAGAATCAAGGGAAGAGGAAACGAGGACTCTGAAGAAAAATGAGGGTCTCGTGGTCCTAGTAAAAGTTTCACAAGCATGTGACTACTCTAAGAAGGAAATGAGAACGGTTGCAGAAGAGGTATTTGATATTAGGCTGATCATTTCCCCCAAACTAAAGAAAGACCTTGAGTCACATATCAAGGAAGCAATATGAACTTTGTGCTATGTTAAAAGCTCTATGCAGGAACTTCAAAATAATTTCACCCAAAGGGGATAATAATGAGAATCTGGAAAGGAAGTTGTGTGGAGAAAATATCAGGGGAAGGAAGGATTGTAGATTGTGTTGCATTATGAACAACGACTTTCATGATAGAAGCATGAGAAAAATCAAATGTAGATGGGCTGTTTGAAATAGATTTTAAAAACATACATGACAGATGGGTATTATTCACATATAAGCAAGTACACCAGATCATCTTACTGATGGAATGCAGGGGACTCACAAAAGTATTCAAACTCATTAGGTTACAAGATGAAAGTTAAAACCTCTTGATCTTATTCCATCTGTTGAATCCACAATATAAAAATGTTAGATAATTTTGGTAAGACAAGAAGAATAGGAACTCTTTTTTTCTGGTCAAGACTGGAAACACAGACAACTCCAAATGACACGTTGTCAATGTGAATCTTTGATAATCTTTAAATAAATTTTTTGACAATCTTTTCATCTTTAGTTGAAGGAATATTAAGATAAATATAAAGTAGATAAATATGAAATCTGAAATAGTACATCAGAGAAATGATAGACAAAATTATAAACAATACTAATATCTAACTTGGGTGCATTTTCTACATTTTAAGACATTTCTATATTTTCAAATTAAATGTATGTTGCAATTGATATAAACTATCACCTGTAATTGTCAGGGAGAATAGTAGCAATGTCATTGTCATTACTTTTGTGTTTATGAACTTTATTGTGGCTTAAAATCTTGTACACTTAATCTTTGTTGAGTTGTTTATATTGACACAACACTAACATTGGATTGGATTTGAAATTTAATATGAAATGCCTGTTTATCATATAAAATGTCCCCTAAAGATGTCTATATGATGACAGTTGAGGTCAAAAGTTTTCTTATAAATGGAAGATTCCATATCAAAGAAAGCAGTCAGAATTAGTATGTGTTGCTGAACTCTGCTAAACTGGATGTTAAAAACTAAAAATGGTTCATAGGACCAACTGAAGTGTCTAGAGGAACTGCTATCATTTAGGCCCTGTTGAATAATATGATTTAAACATCATAAACATTTCCAAATGGGAGATATAGACAAATCCTGGCATTCTATGTGGTGTTTTAAAATTATGCTATCAATCTTCAACACATCAAATATCAATATTGTGAAAGAAAAATTGTCGTATGTCCATTAGTAATTCTTTCTCCCCAAAAGCTCCTATTAAGTCAGTGGCACCACAATTAACATTTCATAAACAGAAAAGGTATCATGAGAATGATTAGTATGTAATTTTCATAAGAATAATCTGAAATTGTATCAAGGCTTTATGTTTCTTTCTGGGTGGTATTCTTTTCTTCATAGGAATTCCAGAAAATAAGGGAGCAATATTTAGAAGGTTTTACAATGTAAGACATTTTTTTGTATAAATCTAAGCTTTTTATATGCAGTAATACAAAGATCTTCTTAGGCACTTAGGGGCTCAGAAAGTATCTCATTAACATATATTTATTTTAAAGACCACCTTAAGATTTACTCCAAAGAAATAATAGGCAAACATCCAAAGATCAAAGTTAGGAAAGTCAGACATAGATCCACGATAGTGACTTAAAGCCAAAAAGGAGCTGTCTAAATATTTGCCCTCTATGTGATCACAACAGTGTATGAGAATTTAAAATAAAAGTTAATTGTCAAAGACAATGTAAGGAGTATACACTAACAATATGCAGAATGACTATAATGCAGATGCAAGTCCTGGGTACTGTAATGATGGCTTAGCATTGGCAACCCAGGTAGAGTGGGGGGAATGAAGGAAAGTGTCATGAAAGGGAAGGGGATTGCCTTTCAAGGAAATGTAAGTCCTTGATGTTTTTGCAAAGCCATCAGAAACCAATGGCTTATTCAGAGACGTCTTTATGCACATGTTAAAACAGTAAGATAGATGTAGAGGCATTATAAAGGGATAGAAAACAAATGACAATGAAATGTCTTTAAAATATTCAATGTCACAAAACCTGACAATATGAAACATAAAAAATCAGTTTATTAGATAAATTTATCATTAAAAGACAAAGATTCAGATTTTATTATCTTAAAAGTCCAACATATATGTTATGTAATAGAGTTAAAGAAAGTGAAAATAAAATTATAAGCAAACATTTGACAAAATAGTTTGCACAATGAAGCTAACAAGCACATGAATAATAATAGCATAATGGAAATAATTTTATACAAAGAAAATCTCTTTAATTATCAAGGATGTAATTCACAATGATACTGAAACTGTCATAAACCTCTATGTACCAAATAGCAACTCAGTTCATAGACAAGAAGTAGAAAATCACAACAGTAATAAAAAATTTGGACATTATTCAGAATTTAACAGTCAAATTATAAGGAAAGAAATAATTGAATAATAAATGTTTAAATTAAAAAATACAAATTTAAAATATGTGCCCTAGGTACCAGTTGGGGGCTCTTTTCTGATCACCTTTTAAAAAATAACAAAAATTTTCTGTTTTCCAATTAAGAGAATATTTAATTGATCATATAGTAGCCCTTGGGAAGAAGTATAGAACTGAAATTTGTCCATAATCTCTGACTTTCAAAATTCAATGCACTCAGCATTATTAGTTATTAGGAATTTTTTCACAACAGAGAGTCTTTTACAATGAACTAGGACAACAAAGTAACAATAATTCTACAGATAGGTCTGGATGTGGAAAAATTGTTGGTTAACTGTGAAATGATGCTGCCCCTGGGAACACAGTGTAGAAGTTTCTCATAATATTAAACACAGAATTACCATGTGATAGCATTTCTAGAGGTGTTCTATATTATCAAGAAGAAATTATATATATCCACAAAAAACATTGATTAAACAACCCATCAAGGTTTGTGGTGTTATCCATAACACCAACTATCCATCAGCTCATGAATAGGTAACTATGATTAGTCCACGTAATGCTGTGTTATTCTGACCATAATGGAAAGTATTGACCTTTGCTACAATAAGGATAAGCCTGTAAGATGCTTTGCAATGTGAACAAAGCTAGATAGAAAAAAACCTCAACATTTTATAATGCAATTCTCCACAGGAAGATTTGGGATCTGATTACACAGATAAAATATGATTTCATTTCTGTGAGATGTCCTATGTAGGAGAGTCTATAGACAGGAAATGGAGGTTACTAAACCTGAGGGTCTAGCCTGAGAGTCTGGCCTGAGGGCATTGGGGAAAGAGGGAGACCCATAAAGGATTTCTTTTAGAGCTGAAGAAAAAGCAATTAAACAATAATGACTTTTCTCAAGTATAAATAAACCCAAATAATCAAATTATATAAAGTAGTGAATGTTGTGGCCTGTGAACTATGTCAGTAAAACTGTAGCGAAGTTGTAATAGAAATATGAATTAATAATGAAATGTTTTTTGAAAGAAAAGTTTAAAAGTTATTTCTCAAACAAATTTTGAATATGAGGGAAAAATTTGCAATCATGGGTTTTAGAGTTTTTATAAAATTAGAACATTGGGTGTTTGTGTGTGTGTGTGTGTGTGTGTGTGTGTGTGTGTGTGTGTGTGTGTGCACGCACGCGTGAGTGCGTTCGTGCATGAATGTGTGTGTATGGAATATAACCCAAACTATACTTAACTGAAAATGTCACAGTTAATGCCACCAATGAACCAAAAATGAAGGGACAAGAAGACATAACAAGTATGGCCCAGATGCATCCATATAATTGGAAAGGCAGTGATTTTCAATTTCAAGTGAATCTTCTCTCCAAGATATTGAGCATAGTTTTGATTAGCTCATGAAGAATTGAGCCAACTATATGTCCTCTTAAGGACAGTCACAGTGTAAGTCACACCTTAGATGGCTGTTTCCGTAATGAAAAACAGTGAGAATGAAAATTATGTCTGGGTTTCTTAGGACAGAAGACAAACACTGGAGAGATCTTAGCTGTATGTGTTCCTATTTATTTATTTATATTTTGTTTTTGAGACTGGGTCTCTCTACATAGCCTATGCTAGTCTCAAACTCATGATCTTCCTGCCTGCACCACCTGGGTGCCTAGATTAAAGGCCAGTGCTTCCCATCCCCAGTTTCTATTCCTTTCAGACCACCTGCAGATGTCACACTCAGGAAGGGTTGGGAAAGAGACAGCTCTGAGGCCGTCACCAGTTTTACAGGTTTCTAGCTTTTGTAGGGATAAGTGGTCACAGGTACCTCCAGAAACATGATGGAAATGTGACCCACATCTCTCTGCATCCCATCCATGTGGGTTTTTTTTTCGGGGAGGGGGTCCCCTGTACACTATCCATTAGAGAAATGATGCTAGCAGAACACATTGACATTTCACTGGGACCATAAGGCAGTGATTCTTAAATTGTTTTAGTCTCAGGACCTGTCATACCCTCCTGTTATACCCTCCGCACTCTTAAGTTTATAGAGGACCCAGAAGAACTTTCTCTCTCAATCCTCGTTAGAGTCAAAAATAAAAATATCTATTTTTAAAAAATATTTCTCAGTTCTTTTAAAATGAAGACCCAGTACCTGTTAATATAAATAATAGTCTTCCTAAAATAATTATCTCTCAAAACAAAGGAATTTAATGGATGACATTAAAAAATTTTGTCAGTCTCTGTTATTTTGGCTAACAGCAGGCAGCTTGATCCGTATATCTGCATCTGCTTCAGTTTGTTGCTTTATCATAGTTCACAGGCTCTCTGGAAAACTCCAGTGTATACTCATCAAAGAGTAAGAATCGAAAGGTGAAAATATTCTTTCATAAAACCAATTCTAACCTTGGGAACCAGTGTGAATCTTAAGGACCCTCTAGGAAGGCCTCGCGTCACGTTTTGAATACTATTGAAATTGCATACACAGCACCAAGGTTTCAAAAGCAAAACAAAAGACATGAAAAGGAGACAGACTAGAAAAGGAAGGAGGGACCGCAGGCAGGCAAGACCTAAGATTTCCAGAAAACTGGTTTGTGCCGGGCAATAGGAAAAATACTGCTGCAGGATGAGGGTGGAGCTGCTACAGTTACCTGGGATGGCCATTGGATGGCACTGCCGTTCCACTCACGTGCAACCCGAACCCCTGCCGCAGGAATGGCTCATGTGTCCTGGAAGCCCACACTTTCAGCAAAGTTGGAGGATTTCTCTTTGTTTTCTTATCATATATTTAAGTAAAGTCATGATTACAGGGTGTCACCGAGGGCAATATAAACTCGTTTCTTCTCACTCCAAGGTGGCGTTTTCTTTGTCACTGCCATCTTGGCAAGGCAGGGGATGTGTTCAGATTGTGAAGAGTAAGGCTTTGAGAACATCTTCCAGGGTCAGGACCCAGTGATTCAGAATGTGGAGCTACAGACTCCTCGACCTCGAAGACATTCTTGGCCACTGTTCTCTGGTTTATTTTGGTGTTAAAAGAGTTCAGAGACCCTAACTGGGTCTATCCACTCAGAAGAGAGTATGTGTACCACAGAGCTGTCCAAAGGGTCCAGTGGTCCCAAGGAGTAAAAGGTCTCTCCAGGCAGGTGTCAATAACTCTGCAAGAAGTCATTCAAATGAAGGCAGCATGTGATGGCAGTGTGGAGGTGACATGGGCTGGCCCATAATGAAGTGTCCACACAAAGAGCCTGTCATGCCCTTTTCAGTTCTGCCCTGCTCCTTCTAGCTGATTTGCCTAGAGCCATAGCCTTCAGAGAGAGAGAGAGCCAAACGCCCCAGTGCAAAGGTCTAGAAGAGATTGGTGACCACCCGAAGCTAACCTTGCAGATTTGGAGCCTTGACTCTGATGAGTGTTGAGAAGGGTGTAGGCTGGTGAGGTGGAGAGTCAGGTCATAAGGAACTATAGGTGGTCTGAGGAATTGGAACTTCTAGGAACAGTAGAGAAACTGGGGTGCTATGAACAGGTGTCTTTTATACTTGCTATGTGGTAAAAAAATAATTTTAATACAATACAGAGATGGAATGACAGGGTGGTCATTGACCAAATGATAGTTATCTAAAAGCAATTTATGGTTATCACATTCTAGTTATTAATATGGAGTCATCTAATCTTGTTTCTTTTTTATAAGCTAGGAAAGGTTATCATCCTTCTCTACAGATGAGACTGAGGTACAAAAAAGTCAAAAATTTACCCATCATCACATAGCCTGTAAAAATAGCCTCCACTGGCTATTTAGCTACTTTGTTATATTTCTTGGCTAATAAAAAGAAAAAAAAGTGGTCCTAACATGCTATATATTACCTTTAGATACATTAACTGGGTCCAGTGGAACCCCAAAGAAGAGAATATTAAATTCTGACGCTACTGAGGAGCTGGGTGGTTCTAGTGGAAAGTTGAAGCTGAGAGCCAAGTCTGCTTTGTGTGAGCACATGGGGATGAGGGAGAAAATGGTTGAAGAGGCTTTCCTACAGAAGCAGTCTAGCTTGCCTTTGAAGTTCAGAAGAGACCAATCCAGAATCTACATGTCTGGTAGAAACAAGGAAAGCTAGCAGATGGCCAATAATGGTGAGCCAGATAGAGGAATATGCTCTAGTTTCTATTGAGCTTAGAACTTAAGGGCACCAGCCAATCCATTTTCCATGGCTCATTCAGAGGTGTCTCACTGCATTCTGGAAGTGATCGCCTGGTTCATAGTGTGCAGAGTGTTCAGATCTGGGTGCTGCTCACTTCTCCATGTCTTGTCCACACTCTAGGGCTCTAAGGAGGCTCCCAGGGCTCACCACTCAGCATCCAGCATTGGGTAATTATATGCAGTGTTTCCTCTGCTGTGGAGATGGCTGCTACAGTCTCCATCCACAGAATTGTGGCTTCACATTTTAGTTTGTTATTCTGTTCTAAAAAGCCAAATAATTCCAAACCTTGTTATAAGAAATAAAAGGTCCCTAACGCGTCTACTTCTTCCTCTGTCATTCTCCTTTCCCAGGGGGCAAGCATTTGTTGTTGTTTCTCTTTGGGCATTTACTTTCACACTGCACAATAGCTTCTACTTCAATCTCTTCCTTCTCCACTCTTAGAAATTACCTATTAAATTCTCACCATGAAAGAAGATTTCTCTCTCCTTAGCATCTCCTTCCCCCGCCTCCACAATTTCCCTCTCCCCAACCTCCCAGTAGACTTATATCATCATTTTTAGTTAGATCTGTGTTGAGTGTTTACATAATTATGACTAGCTTCACAGCATGCCCCTGTAGTAAAAGCATCATTACAGTTCCTTTCTTGTATAACTTTTAATTTTCCCTGGAGTTAATAATTGTCTTAATTCTTCATTTGTGTATTTTCTTGTTCACTTAACATTAATTTCTACCTATAGATTCTTCCATATATGTGAATGTCTTCTCAATGGATTGTGCACCTCATGTTAGTCTCATCATTTTAACCTTGGGACAATCTAGATGTCCTCTCTCTTTCTTCTCCAATATGTGCACAGACCTGCCAAGTGTTTGTCTCTCTTGGTTTTCTTTGTCATCCCAGTATTGACTCTTTTTACTTGTGCTGGATCCTTATTTGTTGGATCCCTTGTTGTCTCATCTATCATTATTCCCTCTCTTTGCCAGACCACACCCTAGAGAAGCATATAAAGAATATTAAATGTTGAAAATTTCAGAGCATGAAAATGCACTTATTCTAGCCTGCTATTTGATTGACAGTTTGCCCTATATAGAATTCTGGATTGGAAATGATTTTCCCTCATAATTTGAAGACCAGTGTCTCACATCTTCTAATTACTGGTGTTATTGACAATGGGTTGGTGGTCAGTGGAGAAGAGACAATGAGCAAGCCTGGTGCATTGTTATCTCTTGATCCTCTGTGTGTGGCTTTGCTGAAAGCATAAAGGGGCTTCTTTCTGTGGAATTAGGAAATGTTTTACAGCGGCATCTTTTAATGTGAAGTTTTGTTCTTCCATGGTACTGCCCACTTCATGTACCCTGGCAATCCAGATGATCCCCTCCTGGAGACCTGGGAAAGCTTGCCTTATTCTCCTTTACCACTCTTCCTTTGGGAATTCCTTAGTACTTGGAGCTGTTTTCCTAATTTCATATTGTTCTTTCCTTTCGTCTTTGTCTTTGTTTTTGTTTTGTTGTTGTTCTGTGAGAGATTTCTTCAAGGTTATCAACCAAGTATACATGCATGCTTTCAAAGTTTTTATGCTTTTTTGTTTGTTTGTTTGTTTCAGAGAGAGCTTTAATATTTGATTTTCTGAATGCTTCCTCACTTTAAAGGGAACACAACTTTTGTTCAACAATAAAACTCTGATAAAACTATTGATTCTCTCTCCCCTCATCTCTCTCTGTCTCTGTCTCTGTCTCTGTCTCTCTCTCTCTCTCTCTCTCTCTCACACACACACACACACACACACACACACACACACACCCCACATGCAAGGGGAGTTGGGGGGGGGAAGAAGGGAAAAGAGGAAGCAAGGGAGGGAAGTAGGGAGGGGGGGAGAGGGAAAGTATGACTTTGTATTGGAAGTCTTCCAAATACCTTTTTTACCTACATAGGGTTTTTGTTTGTTTGTTTTCCTTTTGTTTTGTGGGCTAGTGGGATTTTGATATGAGAGTCTTTTCTCAAACACCTGCAAGTTCTGGTCTGTCCTTTCCAGATAAAAAGCAAGCCCTGAGAAGCTCCATGTTGAGAAATGTGAGCTCTCAACTATAAATAGCTTCATTGTTAGCAGACCTGGTTAGGCTGCCCCACTGTGGAATGTGTTATGTTGTGATGGGGGTGGGGTGAAGAGTAGCCAGGTAGCAATGTTCTGACTGCAGATGTAGAAGGTTCTTGAAATCCTGCCTGCAGAATTACAGGAGTCCCTGTTATCAGGACAGTGTCTCCAAACTTCCTGTCCTCTGCCCTCATCTCAGCAACCTTCTAGGCCACCCTGTGTAGTCCTCTGTTATGGTGCAAGAGGGAAGTCTTGGACATGTGTGGGGTAGAGAGTAAGAAGACACCAGGGGCTGCTTCCTGCCTCTTAAACCAATTGTTGGACATTTCTTCTATATTCAGCTTCTTCTTTACCCTTATTGTGGGATGCATC
The DNA here is from genome assembly GCF_003668045.3 of Cricetulus griseus. Classification (NCBI taxonomy): domain Eukaryota; kingdom Metazoa; phylum Chordata; class Mammalia; order Rodentia; family Cricetidae; genus Cricetulus; species Cricetulus griseus. Next base: position 37,420,684 of record NC_048598.1, on the reverse strand, counting down.
TTGCGCCCTCCTGGGTATCTGTGGTACAGTTCCATCTACTGCAAGCTAAAGCTCAGCCTTCATAACTCTGCTGAGTCTGTAAGCAAGTGCCCATCTGTTTTTCTACTTTGTTTGGAATTGTTTCCTTTCCCTTTCTTTGTGTTTCAAATCCTTTTGAAAAAGATGCCTGTGTTGTTTCTGGTAAGGTTTCCAGAGACAGAGGAGATGGTCTGTTTAGTCCACCACTTTAACGGGGAGCATACAACTACTCTTGGATTCTAGTGTGGCAGGATCTCCTTTTTAACACCTTAGCTGTCGGCCCCACACCTAGAGGACCAGCAGCTTCCTTCTTTAGTGTGCTTCTGTGTCTAAATCTTGTACAAAGCTCTCTACTCGAATACATAACATGATTACATAAGAAGTTTGGATCTTCTCACTGGATTATAAAGTGCTTGAGTAGAGAAGTCCTGTTAGCTATTTTTACATCCTTAAGATCTAGCACACAACCAGGCGCCTGCATGCCCAAGGAAGGCATGTTGAAGTAAGCAGAAACTGTATGCTGTTTTCTGTGAGGGGACTCAACTATATAACGAGAAGTCTAGTTGTTTGACAGCGGGAAGCCCCCAAATTAGAGTATTTTCCCACATCCTTTCTCCTCATTCATGGGACAGTGAGCAGTGGGATTTCAGATTAAACTTTGCCTCCCCCCCAAAAAACTGTCCTTTAAATCTGGGATGTAAAGAAGAATGGGATATGTTCTCCAAGAGTAGTAGTGGTCTTGGGTCAAAGATAATTGGCTGATGTTTATCAGTGGGTTATTCAGGTGTCCTGGTGGTGGAGATGTATATTTATGATCACTGCCTCCCATGTAGTATGTCACAGTGTGATGAGGAGTGAGTGTTTTATATTCTCAAGCTTCTTCGTGGCCCTAAAGCACACCTAGCATAGCACATCCTAGTGAAAGCCAGCTGGGTGGACTTGAAGAACTTCAGAATCTTGTGGGTCCAGTAATGGCATAAGGAGGATCTTGGACTCAAGTATCCCTTTTGGGAATCTAGCTAAAAGTGCCAGGTACCAACTGGCTTGACTACTACCAGTGTCTCTTCCCTTAAAGTCAAATAATCAAATAATACAACTCTTTCTGGCAACCAAGAAGCCATCTGGCAGCTACTTCAACAAGTACACCTTGATCTTTCAGTTGAAGAATCTAGACTGTGCAAAACTGGCCTGGGCTAGCAGACCAGACATCTGGAAGGCTCTGTGGGTTATGGAAGTCTTTGGAAGTAGGGGCATCCCAGGCTAGGCAGGATGAGCAGGCAGTGGAAGGATATGAAGCTGCATCAGGAAGATGAGAAGTCAAATCATACCCTGAGGCTCACAATGGGCATCTACTCTGATGACTGAGCTGAAGATGCAGATGACATGCAGATTAAATGGACAAGTCCAAGCTAAACCTCTAAGTCTTAGAACCATTTTTTCTCTGTTTAGGCCTTTGGGCTTCAGGAGTATTATGCCTTCAGATCCCGTGTTCCCATTTGCAGCTGGTGTCGCACCCTGCTGTGTGACACTTCACTTCAGATGGCAGCTTACCACTCACTGTGGTGACAGTGTTTAGGCAGAACCTGTCCAGAACAGGAGACAAACATTAGAGGGAGCTAGTGAAGGAAATAAAGATACTGTTTTCTTTGGAGCAGATAGGATTTAGATCTGTCTGGGGAAACAAACCTGCCAGGAAGCTGTTGGCCTGGTTGGGTCATTGGCATGACATTGCATGCAGATATAAAATACAGGTGGCTTTGTGAGCCAGGATGATTGACCAGTTTGACATCCTCTGATGTATACATGCTGGAAGAAATTAGACTTCCACAGGCAGAGCAACCCCGCCAGGGAGAGCAACTGCAATTCTGGAATGGCCAGACACGATTCAGCCTCTCCAGTCTCCTCTTCCTTTGTTTATTTTTCTTCTCCTTATAATCAGTTTAAACAATAAATGAAATTTAGACATAGATCTGAATGTCACTGAATTGCAAATACACTGTTGCCCTCAGAAAACCCAAAGTATCTTGGAGAAAAGGTCGAACGAGGCTGGAAATTTTCCAAGAGACTGATCAGGCCATCCATGCTTTTGACCCCCATGGGGTGATTCTTCTCTGGTGGAATCATGGGTAAGAACAGGGGCATTCAGGCTAGAGAGATGGCTCAGAGGTTAAGAGCACTGACTGCTCTTCCAAAGGTCCTGAGTTCAATTCCCAGCAACCACATGGTGGCTCACAACCATCTGTAATGGGATCTGGTGCCCTCTACTGACCTGCAGGCATACATGGAGACAGGATACTGTATACATAATAAATAAATCTTAAAACAAAAACAAAAACAAAACAAAAAAACAACAGGGGCATTCATATAAATACTAAGGCCCCTTGTTAGCTGTGATCATGGGCAGGTGAGTTAACTTCTCAAAGCCTTAGTTTCCATACTTGATAAAGCAGGAAAAATACCATTATTTCATAGGCTCCCTGTGAATGTGATCCAGGACACAGGCATGGCAAATTTCACATGAGCTTGGCACCTGGTTGTCCAGAGAAAGCTGTAAAGATAATGACGATTTCTCCAGTTTCCCTCTTGTTGATTTCTATTTTGTGATCAGGAAATGTGGGACACCCCTTGGCTACCCCTTGAAGAGATTTTTCTGGGTATGGTAAAAGAAGTCTGTCAAAGAAAGAGAAGGAATATAAAGTCCCCCATATCTTCAGAGGACTGAGAGCTGAGGAAGTGAGTCATGAGCATTCATACCTGTGGAGCACTACTGTGCACACCGAGGGCGGACTGCAGACATGGAGGTCACAAGTCCTCTTTTTGCATTCACTTTGGACAAGTTGGACTCTTTGAGATGCTGGGAACTCTCCGTCTGTTGAAACTGTATCATCAACTCTTTCCTTGCAAGTTATTAGGATTAAAGAAGGCCAGATAGCTGGAAATGCCTGGTACCCTGCACATGGAAGGCATTCATGATGAATGTCAACTCCCTCCCCTCCCATGGCTCCTCTTTTATGGCCTGCTCATGAATTTCTAATGCATAATTCAGAATCCAGATGCCAGTGCAGACAAAAAACATCGAGAGATGGCAGAATCACGATTAAATAACATCTTAATAGCCCAGAAAACCTAGGCTAGAGAAATATGAGATAAAGTTCAGTAAGGCTAGATGTGAGACTGGCATTCTGTTTCCATATCCACTTAGTGCTCAAGCGCATGATGGATTTGTGAGGGTGGGTGCATCTGAGCATAGCTCACAGCTCACGCTTCAGTGACAGAAGCATCAGATCTCATTTCCTGGAGTTCATGGGTCTGCTGTGGTCAGCACAGGGAAGATGGTCCCTGGGGCATCGTGTCACATCTGGTAGTCAGGGCTTTTAAAAAGAATCCTCTCCAAGCATGTGGCCAGTGTGGTGACTGTTGTGAGGACTGACGGAAAGAATTGATGAGTGTTGTTAGCATGGGAAATGACTATTGTAAAATGCCCATCTCTTCCTTTATTTTAAGGATTATTTCATGAAAGAGGAATCAGGTGGGCAGCATGTCCTATGGGATACCTATGTGTAGTTGGAAGTTTCAAGGAGAAACATTTAACTCTGGAAAACCATTCTTCATTTCCATGCTTTTACAGACAGCCCACAAACATTGTTTAAATCATGTATGTACTTGAAATTCAACATGGTGGCAGTAGATAGTGATATGAGACTAAGTGTTTAACAATTATCTCTCAGGAGAAAAAAGAGAAAGTGGTGATTTATAGTATTTGCCACTCACTGTGGTATAAATCCTTCTTCTATGGCTATTTACAAGCTATCAGTATAAACTCTGACTTGAGGAGAGACAAGGCCAGTTGGCACACTTAGGCCTGTAGGATAGCTCTGGGGGTTCAGAAATCAAAGTCACAGATATTAAGACAAGAGATCTAAATTTAGTAGGATTAACGATTCTAATCAAGGTATGACCTAGGTTCTTGGACCTGAGAGAGAAGAAAACTCTGACTGGGAGTCACTGATAGCTATTGGCCAAGAACAGGATATGGGAGAACCTTCCAGATAGAAAGGGAATCAGCTGCAAACATGTTAACTAGAGAGGAGACAGTAAGCCTGGGGTAATGTAAGGTGTTGCTTTGGGTGGAACAGAGAATGAGGCTGATTAATGAGGGCCACCACTGGAGATGTAGTTAGCTAAAACATGCTGAAAAAACTGACTCTTATTTAAAGGCCATAAGGGATTAGATTAAAGGTTTTCAATGAGGATGACATCATAAATTTGATTTTAGGGAGTTCAATCCGAGGGAAAGATGGAAAAATGGACTATATTAGGTCAAGACTGGAAGCAGAGATACTGATTAAGAAACCACCCAAGATAAAAAAAAACCAATCCCCCCCAAAGGAATAGAGGGGCACTGGAAAGATACATTTTTTAGTGATATCAGAAACATTCAAGCCAATGACACAAGGTGATGAGAGGATAGAGGATTGTGCATAACTACTGGTGTATGGGTGAGTAAGGATGCTGAGTGAGGAAGGTTGTTAGAATCAGTAACATCTGTCTTGTTAGAAAGGAGTTTTTTTTTATAAGAACCAGCTTGGAGAGATTCTTAAAAACACCAGCTCCCAGGCTTTGCCTCCAGAAACTGGATTTAATTTGGTGGAGCTGGGCCTTTGAATCTGCATTTAAAGAGTAGCCCTGGAGAGTGTCTTGCATAATCTTGAGATGGTGTTTTCATTCACACCCTTGGCAAATGTTTAGTATACTCACACATCATTGTAGATGCTGGAGATGCATGGTAAATGAGATATAGTCACTGCCAGAATACAGCCTTTAACTGTGGGGAGGGGTTGTGTAAGCCAAATATACGCAATGATGTTTAGTTGTTGTTCACACTGTGAGACACAGGGAATGGGGATGGAGATTAATGAAAGGTGGAGGAGATAGACAGAAAAAGTAGTGAAGAAACAATGAGCCACAAAGGTTACAGAAGGGTGGTGATATGGCTCAAGAGACATCAGCACCTGCCATGCAAGCCTGATTACCTCAGTTCAATCCTCAGAACTCACAAAATTCCAGATATGGTGGCCTGTGTCTGTAATCCCAGCCCTTTCATGGCAAGATGAGAGGCAGGAGCAGAAGAGTCCTCTGGAGGCTGGTGCATGAAGAGGAGAACAAATAAGATCATTGCCTCAACAAGGTAGGAGATAACTAACTCCCCCAAACTGACCTCTGACCTCTACATCTATACTGTGCAGAGTATGCATGTGTGCTCTAGTGCATGTGCACATGAACACACTCATATACACACATGCCAACAATATTAAATAGAAGAAATAATAAATGAAAGTAATTACAGAATGCCATATAGAAATAGTGGATACTGAAGGTATTACATTTGGGTTTGGGCATGAAGTAAGGCTCTGGCAGGAGATAAGACATCTGAGTAAAGCTGGGTAATAAGCTAATTAGGAGAACATAAGCAGGAGTCTGGAGAGGTGGTTCAGTGGTTAAGGGCATGCACTGAAGAAGACGAGTAGCAGAAGACCTAAATTCCATTTCTAGCACTCATATCCGTGGTTCAATCATGCTTATAACTCCAGGCAGTCTGAACTCTCTGGCTCCCTCTAACGTAGGTACTCATGAGCACTCATGACCTACCTACATACACATAATTAAGATAATTTTAAAATGTAAGAAAGGAATAGGAAAAAGAGAGCATAAAATAGATCTTGGCACAGGATAGAAATTTGGAGCTATCAATATGTGGACTGAATAGAGAGTGTGGATGAAGACAACAAGCTGAAATGGGGACTCACAAGCAAGGTAAAGAAAGGGGAACTGGAAGGGAATGAGAAACATCAGGGACAGGGAGAGGACCAGCAGATATTGTCACCAGCCCAGAAGACAGTTCGAGGAAGACCATGTAAGCAAGGTGAGAACTCCTTTGAAGCCAAGTGAGATGGGGAGATAAATGTGCTGACGATGTTTGGAGGTGGAGGCCATGTTGTACCTTTATGACTACAGTTTTGGAATAAGAAGCTGGAATGGGGGCATAATAATTAGATGCTCCAATGGAGAACAGAAGATAGATGTGGTTGAGGTAAAACTGCTATTCAAAGAGTTGAAGGGAAGAAAAGTCTAAAGTTGTGAAAGAGGGAACCTGGATGGAGGGGGAATATTTTAGATTATTCTCCTGGGCATGTGTTCATGATGAGGAAATCAGGCAATAATGAAACAATAATGGAAAGGAAAGAGATGGTTTAGCTATTGTTGAAGGAGGACTCCCTTATTGGGGAGGGAGGATGGATGCTCCTGTAGACTCTGTCATAAGGAGATTTAGAGCACTACCCAACTCATTGGGGACTTTTAGTTTACTGTAAAGTAGAGAAAGAATAGGTGGGCAGATTGCCTAGCAGAGCTGGCGAAAGTGTCAAAGGTATGAAAATGTTCTTGGAAATAGGCTGCAGAGGCTTCTAGAACCACAGCTTGTTGTGAGGCTGGTTGCCACTCTCTTGTCTTGGAGGCTACTCGGTCTTCAAAACTATGTATGTTATCCCGTGTGGTATTCCAGATTCTTTCCCCAAAGGTGGAGAGTCACCTCTGAAAATGTTGGGTCTTTGCTTCTCAGAGTTTCATAGAATAACTGAGATTGTTAGCTCTATTTACTAATCAACAGTGCCTCTGGAAGGAAAGGCTCATGTGATGACCAATTGGGCCAATTTTCTCTTGAGCAGTGTCTGGGCTGGTTTGAAGATAACCTGAGTTGGAATCATCCTAATGCTTATGACATCACCACAAGTGAGTCTCCGACAGGCAGAGAGTCCTCCCAAGACTTGCATTTTCATGAGCTTCCCAGAGGAGTGTAATGTCCTAAAATCTACTTGGTCAGCATCCCAACAATTCCCCAGCCTCATCAGAATTCTCCAAAAATGGAACACTGTTGGCCACAGTAATGCCTCTGAGGACAAGTCCCAGAGGAGAGCCTCCTCAAACCCACATTGATGGCCAGTTTTCTACCTGACTTGCCCACACAGCAGAGTCTAGCTCATTGCTAGGAGTGCTTCAGTGTCAACATATGATCTAGACTGAATATATATATGTATATTCTTCTTTGCAAGGAAGGACACAACACAATTGCAAAGCTGTAACCCCCTCTCACAGGTCCTCTGAACAGCCAAGGGTGGTCCCACTGCAGCTACTTTCTTGAAAGAGACCCTTCCTCCTCACACTATTTCCCCACTGACTCCTTCACTCATTCAGCTGGATCTCCAGTAGTTCTCACCCCGCACCCCAGGCCATCCCCTCCTGGACCAGAGAAAGGGGAATTTAACAGCCAGAATTAATTAGGCAAATGTCATGTGTGCATGAGTCACCACAGCCCTGAGTATTTTAGTCCATTACAAATGGAAGTGCTCACAGCAAGCAGGAGCCTGCAGCACCATCAGCCGCCCCCTCAGGCACTAGTTCCCCAAGAAGCACTAGAGGACTCTTTTCACTGGCTCTAGTCAGGACTCTAAAGGAAAGGGTTGGTGGTGTGGGACCCCAGCACACAGTAATCCTTGCTAGTCTGTTCACAAAACTGGATGCTGAAATAAATAGCCAGGCCAAACTAGAAATTTGTGTAGGCCATAAGGTCAGAAGCACTGTCATTGACTGAAAGGTGAGCTGACTAGAAAGCACAGAGGCTTCAAGGAAACCATCAACTTGTCCATCAGGTGCTTTCTGGGGAGATGGGCAAAGAGCTTGACATGGCTGTATTTTTCTCAGATGACTCTGTGGTCTAGAGGAAAGGTTGAGCCCTTTCCTGCAGGTGTCTGCCTTCCCTCCCCTCTATGATGCTTATCCCATGCCTGCCTGCCAAACAGACAGAAAAATAGGAGGAAGCTTCAAGATCTTATCTATCTATGAATAAGCGTACCTTGATTATTCATTTGGCAAAACAATTGAAGATGTAGTAGCAAGGACTCTGTGCTGTTGGCATCTGAGTCTGCCATGAGCCCTGCCCTTGCAGATTATTTATTGATTGATTGATTTTTCCAGGCAGAGTTTCTCTCTGTAGCTCTGGCCGTCCTGGAACTCATTCTGTAGACTAGACCAGCCTCAGATTCAGAGATCCATTTGCCTCTGCCTCCTAAGTGCTGGGATTAAAGGCGTGCCACACCACTGTCTGGCACCATTGAAGAGTTTAATCTGTGAAGGGAGTTAGAATTTACTCACCCTCAACTTGTCTTAGTTAGGGTTTCTGTTGCTGTGAAAAGACATTATGACCATGGCAACTCTTTTTTTTTTCTTTTTTCTTTTTTCTTTTTTCTTTTTGTTTTTTTGGGACAGGGTTTCCCTATATTGTTTTGGAGCCTGTTCTGGAACTCGCTCTATAGACCAGGCTGGCCTCTAAGTCTTAGAGATTCACCTGCCTCTGGCTCCCAAGTTCTGGGATTAAAGGTGTGAGCCACCAACGCCCAGGTGACCATGGCAACTCTTATAAAGGAAAACATTTAATTGGGGCTGGTTTACAATTCAGAGGTTTAGTCCATTATCATCATAGTGTGAAGCATGGCAGCCAACAGGCAGACATGGTGCTAGAGAAGGAGCTGAGAGTTCTTACATCTTGATTCACAGGCAACAGGAAGTGGTCTGCCTCACTGGGTGTAGCTTGAACATATATGAGACCTCAAAGCCCACCTCCACAGTGACACACTTCCTCCAACAAGGCCACACCTCCCATTAGTGCCATTCTCTTTAGGGGCCATTTTCTTTCAAACCAGCACATTCTACTCCCTGGCCGCTAAAGGTTTGTAGCCATATCATAATGCAAAAATGCATTCAGTCCATCTCCAAAAGTCCCCATAATCTATAATACTTTCTAATTTATTTAAAAGTCTAAAGTTCAAAGTCTCTTCTGAGATTTATCTAATCTCTTAACTATAATCCCCTGTCAAAATAAAATAAAAAGGGCACATATTTCCAACATAAACGGCACAGGATATAATAATCATCATTCAATAACATTGAGAAAGGAGCATAGTGAGTAAATATTGGACCAAAGAAAGACCAAAAACTAGCTGGGCAAACTCCAAACTCTAAATCTCCATGTTTGATGCCAAAATGCTCTTCAGATCTCCAATTTCTTTAAGCTCTATTTTCTGTAACACACTTCTTTCTCTTTGGCTGGTTCTACTCCCTCTTAACAGTTTCCTCAGCAGGTATCTCATGGCTTTGGTATCTCCAACATCTTGGGATCTCCAAGGCAATCCAGGCTTTACCTTCACAGCTTCACACAATGGTCTCTCTAGGCCTTCATCAAGGGACACCCCTGACACATACCTTGCCTCAGCAGTTTTCCTTAGTTGCAGAGGCAAATCCCCTAATCGTTTTTTTTTTTTTTTTTCTGTCCCTAACTGTAAAGCTAGAACCAAGTGGTCAAAGATACCAAGTTCTGCTGCTTGCTGGGGCTAGAACATGGCCCCTCGTTCAATTACATCTTCACCAGCTTTCTGTTTTGAATGATTTCCTTCACCACCTAAGCTTGGCTGTTCTGGAATTTGTTCTGTAGACCAAGCTGACCTCAAACTCAGAAATCTGTTAGCTTCTGTCTCTCAAGTGCTGGAAGTAAAGGCATGCACCACCACATCTGGCTCTAAGCTTTTCTTTAATTCCTTCTCACAAGTTAGAAATTTAGCTGGGTGAGATCTTGCCCTGAGGTTACCATTCTCTTTACTCCAAGTCTTAATCTGTTTATCTCTTTGAACACAGGACTTAATTCCATGCCACGTAAACTCTCTTCCTGGTGTTCCTTTTCTCCTCAAATTTTCTACATTTTGAATTTTTTCTTGCTCAGCTTACTCCTTTTCATTCTAAGTCTTCATTAGAGTTACCACTAAAAACCACACGACAAAGTCTATATTAGATTTCCTCTGCCAAAACTCTTCACTTTAGCCTCGGGCAGACTCTTCAGACAGGGGCAAAAAGCAGATATATTCTTCACCAAAATATCAAGACTGATATTTAGGCCACATATTAATATTCTTCTCTGAAAACTCTTGAGCCAGACACCCACAGTTCAAGTCATCCTCTACAACATTGTCTTCCATGCTCCTACTAGGATGTCCCTTCAAGCTGCACTTCAAGCATTCAATGGCTTTTATAATCCATAGTCCCAAGGTCCATATTCCTTCCAACAAAATCATGGTCAGGCCTATCACAGCAGTACCTGAGTCCCTGGTAGCAAAATCTGTCCTAGTTAGGGTTTCTATTGCTCTATTGTTGTAAAGAGACACCATGACACATTTAATTGGGGGGGGGCGCTCACTTACAGTTTCAGAGGATTAGCCAGTAGTCATAGTGTGACTTGGTGGCATGCAGGCAGACATGGTGTGCTAAATAGTGACTATAGTTAACAATGTGTTTTATATCTGAGATTTGCTAAGATAGTAGATCTCAAATGTTCTTATTATGCACAAGCTAGTAACTGTGAGGCAATAGATGTATTGATTAGTTTGTCTATGGAAATAATTTTCATAGCATGTATCAAAATATGCCATTGAGTTGTGTATGGCAGATATGCACAATTTTGTTTATTTATTTGTTTATTTTAACTTTCTTTTTATTTATTCTTTGTGTCTTTCACATCATGTCTCCACATGGTATTTCCTGATCTCACCTACCTCCCCAAAGTAAAACAGAACAAAATTTAAAATGTATGTGTTGGGGTAGGATAACACATAACCCTGGCTCTGGGCCTGGGTAGTTTCCAGATTAGTCAGCATGCCAGTTCTACCCTGACTTTGCTTCTAGCATGAGTTCTCCAGTATTACTTAGGCTAGTTCACCTCTTGCAGTGATGATCAAGGGGTGGGGCCATTTCTCCCACTTTCATGTCCTCAAGGTTGGTTCTCCCACACCTATACCTTCAACCTTCAGGACCAACCAGCTGTACTGTGTTGCCCAGGCAACACTCCCCGAGTGTAGGACTGCTCTCCCGAGTGCTGCAGTTGATGAGGGGCTGAGACAATTTTCCCACTCTTATGATGTCAAGGCCAACTCTTTCACCTGCCTTTGGATTTGATAAGCCAGGATGGGTAGGGAGAGGGAAGGACATGGGGGATGGGACATCTCTCTTTCACCCATGTGGCCGCATGACAGAATTGTTCTTCCATGCTCACAACTGTGGGCTCACCCACACCTCTATTGGCTCCATTGTGCCCCCAAGCAAGGTGCAGTGCCTGCTTTCCCAAGTGTTGATAGGCATAATTTTTATTTGTCCCTGAGTATCTCAATAAAGCAAGAGACAAGCACCAGGGAACCCCATGGGAACGCTTCAAGGAAGCAGCAGCATTTGGGCTTGCAAGTTCAGTTACTCACTCAAAGGCTGGATTTCTGTTCCAACCTCCAAGTCAGTGAGCAGAAAAGTAGGATGAAGGTGAGAATTCAGTTGTCCTGACTAGCACTTGGTATGTTGAAGCATTAGATGGAGTTGTCCTTCAATAGGCAACTACATCTAACACAACGTATAAAGCATCTTCCTGCAAAGAATTAACGAAAGCAACAATACTTCCAGAGCAGGCAAACCTTCTTTGTGTTTACTGTTCAGGTAATGGTACCATCTTCTCCTGATCACATGAGCGAGGCTCATCTTTCCTCTTCACTCTCTATATCTAATTAATACTCTATGCCCATATTTCATAGATTTTGTCATTTCTGGGTGTCCCAAAGTCCCTGCATATTCTGTTTATGAATTTTTAATGCGTCATTTTCTTTGATTTGATAGTCCAATTCCTTTACTTTGTCCTTAAGCCCTGACATTCTGCCTTCTATGTGATTTACTTTGCTGGTGAGACTTTCTACTGAGGGGTTCCAACAGGTTTTATACTTTGCAGATTCTCAGACTCAATAAAAACATTTGTTTCTATAATAATATGAGTTGCTGATTCACAGGACACCTTATATGAGAAAATCTGAATATGGCTTTTCAGTGACCTTGAAAAAGCCCAGTTAATTCATTCCCATAAACTTCTTCCCAATAAAATTACCATTTTAGATGCTTAAAAGGAACAGAAAAAACCATGGTAGACACGAAAGTTTTTCATAACTAGTCTCTATGGATCCAGCCAAATTATACATCCATATGAATTAAACCATAAGATTTCTGAATCAGCACAGGGGTGGGCCTAGGCCCTATCCCAAAGGATACAATAGACTCTGATGACACCCTATGCAAGGCCTCACCATCCAAGGGGCACAGAAAGGATATGTGATAGGTAGGACTTTAGTTGGGGGGATGGTAGGGGAGGAGAGCAGGGAGAGGGAACTGGGATTGCCATGTAAAACAATCTTGTTTCTAATTCAATTAAAAAATCTGCAGAAAAAAAAAGATTTCTGAATCAGAAAATTCTGGAAGAGTTAATCAAGTCACCCCCAGGACTCATGTGTAGAGTTCACTGGCGACTCCCCTCCCCCTTCATGGTTATCTCCAGGATTCTTGAGGCATGTAGGCTTCTCTTTTTGGTACTCATGGAACAAGTTGCCTTGAGTGAATGATTTGCTAATGTTCATCTAAGTAATTGGACTTCCAGGACCTAGGCAGGGCATCAAGAAAATACACAGAGTACTGGTTTTCTAGACCCAAGTCAAATGCCCCAGTCCCTCCTGGTATGGGGTTTAGTCTCCCCATCAAAAGCTGAGGTTTGTCTCATATCTGGAAGGTCAGTCTCAAGTTTACCACAAGAATGGCATCTGGAAGTGAAGAACATAGCTTTTGAGACCTGCCAGGGTCACCACCAATCTTATTTTCACAGAGTAAAGGTAGAAAAGGATGTTCTTAAGGTTCACCTGGCTAGTTATCTGCACAGAAAAAGGGGAAGAAAGACACTGTTGGATCTGCTGGAAACTACAGATACTAGGTGCTTCAATCGAAACCATTCTAGGACAAGAACACTGTGTCCTAAAACCAGGATGATTCCAAATTCACCTGACATTTAAATTTTATATCAACCATTTTGGTTATTAAGCAACTACTCTAATAGCCCTCTGTCAAGTTGTTTAATCATTCAGTTAGTACAATGGTTCTCAATCCTGGATGAGCATTAGAATCACATAGAAAATTTTTTGAAAAATGTTGCAACCTAAACCACATCTTCAACAATTGATTTAATTGACTTGCCATAGGGCCTGGATGCCAGTATCCTTTAAAAACTCCTCTGAAGATTTTAATTTGCACGTGAGGTTGAGAGCTCCTTGTTTAGAGAACACCTGGCCTTAGCCTAAATGCTGAATTATTAGATGACTGGTTGGATCAGGCTGCTCATGGGCTATTCATATGTGACCTGAGGATCTACAACCCCATTCCCAGGAATTTAGAGAAACATAAAGATTCTTCTTCGAAAGTGGAAGTTTTGTTTGATCCAGGGAAGTCAGCCTCACATGCAAAGATGTGTGAATTTCAAATGCACTGCCGAATTTGGATATTTTAATTTTTAGATGCAAATCAGAGAAAAATGGAGTGTTTCTAGGATGAGTCAGAGTACTTTAGTCTGTTAAAAGATGCTTAAGGCAGGACCTTGGAGAGAGAGAGATGCATGCTTCCTCAGCACAAGGCATTGAAGCAGGGCTCTTCTGCACCAGCCATCGTTTTTCTTGATTTTCTATCCTGTGCTTTGACATCTTGAGCCTTGCTGATTCTAAAGGGACTGCTGTTTCCCAAGCTAGCCAACTCCCAGAGATGGCAAAGGTCATGCCTACATGGATGCCTGGTATATACAAGCCAACTAAATCAAGTGTTGTTTCAACTGCTTCCCATATGGAGTTCTCATACCTAGAGCCCACTCCACCACCATTATCCCACGGTCTGATACCAGACACTGACATCCTTAGTATCCAAGGCTACATCTGCTTTCCCTGCCTTCCTGCCACAAAAGAGCTCTTGCCCACCTTCCCCTCCTCTATACCTCTGGACTGCCCATGGTGCTTGCCAGTTCACCCTATTGGAATCTGTGACTGCAGCAGGTTTCTTTTCACTGATTGCTGTCTCCCCATGTGCTGTCTTGCCACACCTGAGTAATAACAAAAACTTACCTTAAAACACTTTCCCATGTCTGGAGAAAGAAGAAAACCGGGAGTTGAGTCAAAGGCAACCAGAAAGAAGCAGAAACCCTTGGAGAGGGAAGGTATTGAGAATTGTCTTGGAGAGTCTTAAGTGTTAAACTCTGGAAGCGATGCCAATAGTCAGAAGCTGATCTTTGGGTGCTTAGTCAACAGCATACTGCCCTTCCTGGTGGAAGCCTTGTTTGCTTTCTTCTAGGTGGAAGTCTGTTAGTGATGCAGTCAATGTGTCAAGGAACCAGCCATAGATGTGTTTTAAGCATATGAAACGGAGTGGTCTCTGGGAGGGACAACAATTCGTACAAAATCCACCATCCACCACAAAGCTCTCTATGGGGCAACAGTGACATCTGAAGCAAGCAGGTCTTTGGGAAATCTGGATTTCCTATTCAGGGGAAGAAAGTGCCTGAAAGTAGTAATACCCAACTGGTGGGTTATTAGCATAGAGTGAGAGTTCCATTACTTAGCCATCTCTCTTGGGTTATCTTCAGGATCAAAGGCAGGGGGTGGGGTTGAAGTGCTAATAAGGCAAAATACCTCAGTCTCTGTGCCTTGTAGAGACACTTTCCTCTTTTTGCTCTGTCTTTCTGAGTTGAGTGTCACACAGATATACAACACAAAATGAGGGTCTTTTACTTTGGATCATGGTTCCAATTCAAGCAGTTTGCTAATATATTTATCGCCACAGGAAGGTGGTACTTCTACAGCTAATCTTCACTTAGCACATCCAGTGCTGAGCACAAATGTGGCCACAGGACCCACCTTCATACCATGTAGACATGACTTCCCAGTGCCCTATTTTCTGAATCCATTAAATGGAATAAGATATTTAATGCTCTATGTATGTTAACTATTGAATGAGTTTATATAATAGCAGCATTTTTGACTTTGGGTAAAAACTCAGTAGATATTATCTCCTTATTAGCTACTAAGAAACCACAAGTTACCAAGAAGTCCCTCATTTGATTTTGTGAAGAGAAATTGGTTTTAGAGCCTAGGGATCTTTGTCTTAACTTAGGGGATATGGCTATTGCTCTCAGAACCTGTAGGTTGCTTCAAGATCTACCATTTAAGGTGAAAGCTACAGTCTAGTCACCTCAATTCTTTCCTCAGATTCCCGATGAGGACCTGGTATCTGACAGAGACTAGCAGGGAGCTGGAAAATCTCCAGGACTGGAATCCCAGAGTTCACATAGGCCTGAACTCTGACTTCATTGTGATGGATGCAATCTTACAGCCCTTTGGAGAGCTCTTCTTCTTGCCTTCCTTGTCTGGCAAACTCTTTGCAACCAGAGCCTGGCTCAAGGTCATGCCCTAAAAATGTCTTCTGTAACTGGCCCAGGACAAATTTATTGTCTTTTCTCTTGCCTTACCCTGTTATAGCAGTGCACTGTCTCTCAGACTGAATGACACCACTGAAATAAAACATTATATCACAGAGCACTATCCAGTCATCTTTTGGTTGATGTGTGTGTCTCTATAAATTAGGCTGATTTGATCATGACATCTTCAAAGCCAGGAACTTTGCTCCTTTATCTTTGCATCCCCAGTGACTGTCAGTATTGAAACAGAAAAACGACTCAGTAAATGCTAGGATAGGTGAAAGAATTGAGAAAACTCCTCCGAGCATCAGTTTAACATGGAAGAAAGGGTGCCTGTTTCTCAGTGTGTATTTGAATGCCATTGCTGAGATATTGTGTGTAATTGTGTGCTTTGAACAGAGTAATAATCATAGCTCAGACACAAAGCAGGGATTGTTTTCCGGCAGAAGTCAGCACACAATCCATCCTTCCCCTGCTTCTTTCTCAGGGATGACTTCATGGGGGGGGGGGTCCCTAAATCTGTTTACTAGGAAGCCTTGGAAAGTCTGCTGTTCTGTGGCCAGAGTCTGACGGGGTATGTTTCCCATTGTTTGCCATTTGATGAAGATTTACCTTCTTCACCCTTGGGCTCAGTAGCCTCACTTGCCCAAAATTGTTACCTGGAACTTCAGATCTTGTGGGTTTGGGGCATGGAGTTTAAGTTTAAGATAAAAAGTTGTGTGTGTGTGTGTGTGTGTGTGTGTGTGTGTGTGTGTGTGTGTGTGTGTGCACATGAGTGCAGGTGCCCACAGAGTCCAGAAGCATCACAGTTCCTGCAATCAGAGGTGATCTGTGTTGACCTAGGATCTGGTAATGTCCTCTGTAAAAGGAATCTAGGCTCCTAACCACTGAGCCATCTCTCCAGCCCAGGAGGGTGTCAGTCTTCTTGGGGCTTAGACTATAATCTTTCAGAAGAGCTGAGTAGCCCCCTCCTCATCAGATTCAGCCAAATATTTTGGCAGGAGCTTCAGAGATTAGGGGAAGTCTGCCAGATAGAGCACAACCTGCACGGCACAGTTTTAGGTTCCAAGGCTATTTATGGATAGAAACGACAAGCTCCTTGATTCCACAATAGAACACGCAGCCATACTGCAGCTATTTTAATCTGTCTGGAATGCTGGCTTTATTTTTTCTTTTCTTCACACACCTTCCACATAATTTCCACAATATAGTCAACCTGGTTATTTGTAATCCAATAAGATGGAGGTGGGCTATCATTCTCTGCCAGACAATCCCTTTCTGTTGTGACAATAACAAGAGGGCATGAATGTTCAAGAAAACATGGCTGTAACTGTACCCTCAGGTATTTGCAGACAGTTTTGCACATTTCCAATCACTCTGGAATAGGACGCACAACCTTTGTATGGTCTGCTGTAAATGGTCCTTCCACACCACGGGCCTTTGGTGAACCTCTGGCCTCAGCCCCTACGGAGATCCACAGCTATAGAGCACTGGCCTCCTTGCATTCCAACGCACTGCACTGTGCCAGCATGCCACAGATGGTGTTGCTGACTTGCAGCCACACCACCGTCAGGAAGCTGCAATGTGCCCCAAGGTGCTGCAAGATGCTGAGTGGGCACTGAACTTTCAAGTTTGACTCAGAGCCCCAGAGGCACCCGGGAGTGATTGAGTGTAACACAGTGAGGCAGCTGGTGTACCAGCCAGGCATCATGAGGCCAGGTTTCTGCCTGATGGTATTGTTATCAAGAGTCAGGTAAAAATATAACCCAGTGAATCTGTGATGTGGTACAGGGCTCTACTCTTGAGTCCTGGATGCAATGTCAAGCACATATGAATTAACACATGTGCTAAGACCATAACTTCATGCACGAGACAAGGTCACCCGGTAACAGAACATCTGTTTTGACACCACTAGAAACTAAGAACACAACCCATCCTGGCACTGCCCAGCATGCACTGGGCTTCTCAGCTAACTTGCTGACATCATTCAAATTCATCTTGCCTGCATGCTTATTATAGGAATGTCAAAAAAGGCCATATTTGGGACATACACATTCTGATTCTAAACTAGTCTCCTGAATATTTCAGTCAAGAGGAAAGTGGAGGAGTCAGCTTTAAAAAGGGATAGCAATAAAAACAATTGGGTATGGCAACACTAGCCAGAAGTGATGTTTGGAGATGTTCTCGCCTATCTGGAAAGGTCTTAGACCCTGTGTGTGCTCACAGGCACACCACAGAATAAAGGTGTCATCACATTAGTGAGATGAGATTGCATTGTGTTTTGGTACACATTTCCCTGATGGCTAATCATACTGAGCATTTTTCATCTGATACTTAGAAGTTTGTATTTCTTTTTCCAGAACTGCGTTCAGATTTTTAAAATTGGATTGTTAAGTTATGCAATTCTTCTGCATCCGGGTATTGGCACTTTGTCAGAGGAACATGGCAGACATTTTGATTCTGTAGCCTGAGTTCTTATTCTGCTGATTGTCCCTTCCTGCACAAAGGCTTTTCAATGTTCAGTTCTTGCTTCTGCTTCCTGTGCTGTGGGGCTCCTGTGCAGAAAGCCAGCACCAAGTCAAGGTCTGAAGTGTTTCTCCTGTATCTTCTTCTAGTGCTTTCATGTACTTTCAGGCCTTTGCTCCATTTTTGAGTTAAGTTTAATCCAGGATGAGAGATAGAAGTCAAGTTAATTTGCACATAGGGATCTGATTTCCCCTCCATCATTTATTAAAGGCTATCCTTTCTCCAGTGTATTTTTGAAGGCTTTGTCTAGATTTAGTTGGTTGTATATGTTTAGTTCTGAGCTCTCTATTCTGTTTTATTGGTCCATGTGTCTGGTTTTTGTATTGTTGTTGTTTTTGTTTTCTTTTTTCCAGCTAATATTATCCTGCTGTTTTTGTCAGAGTTGCTATTGCTGTGATGAAACACCAGGACCAAAAGCAACTTTGTAGGAAAGGATTTATTTCACTCACAGTTCCATATAACAGTCTATAGTTAGAAGTTTCTGTCTGGACCCAGCAGCCACTTCCCAAATAACAGACTTGGAGACGTAAGATTACTTATGCTCAGCTGGTAGCTCTGGCTTGTTATTACCTAACTCTTTCATTTAAATTAACCCATATTTCCTATCTATGCTTTGCCACGTGACTCATGGCTTGTTACCTCGTTTTTCTACATGTCCTGCTTCCTTGGCAGCTGGTTGGAATCCCCTCTGACTCTGCGTTTCTCCATCCCATCATTCTCAATTTGGCTTTCCTGCCTAACTTTTTTTTTATAAATAACTTTTTTAAATTTAATTTTTACAAAATTATAATTTCACATGTCAATCCCTTTTCCCTCTCCCCTCTCCTCCCCAAGCCCCTTCCCTGTCCCGCCTTTTGCTCCCCATGGAGGGTAGGGCCCTCCATGGGGGCTCCCCAAATTCCACAACATCGTCTGGGCTGGGCTTAGGCCCTCCCCGATATGTCCAGGCCAAGAGAGCATCCCTTCAGGTGGGATGGGCTCTTGAAGTCCCTCCTTACACCAGGGAAAAATACTGATCCACTGTTGCCACCGCCTCGACCAGCAAGGAAGATGAAACGCTGAGACTCTTCCTTAAGCAGTTTACTCAGGAAATTTAAACAATCTTCTGACCCCGGGGAAAGCCAGCCCACAGCTTAAAAGCACTCATGCCGGCCAACCCCAGAACGCCATGTGGCTAAGGCAGATAGGCTCGCATTTGCTGATACAAGTTTGAATCTTAGACCAAGCCAAATAAGGAGCTGTTTATTCCAGAGAGCGCTCAACCTCGGGATGGTGGAAGGCGGAAACCAGCACCATCTTTAAGGCGCGGCGAATTGCAGCTCTCCACAATCCACTACCATAGGCCCCATAGGGTGTCGAGGCCTCCTCATTGACATCCACTTTCACGGGTCTAGATCAGTCCCGTGATGGCCTCCCAGACAGCAGTCTGCGGTTCATGCCCTCCCCCTTGTTCAGGTCAGCTGTTTCTGTGGGATTCAACCAGCCTGGTCCCGACCCCCTTGCTCTTCATTTCTCCCTCTCTGCAACTGGGTTCCAGAGTTCAGCTCAGTGTATAGCTGTGGGTGTCTGTATCTGCTTCCATTAGCCACAGGATGAAGGCTCTAGGATGGCATATAAAGTAGACATCAGTCTCATTATAGGGAAAGGGCATTTAGGGTAGCCTCTCCACCATTAGGCAATTGGTGTCTAGGTGTCACCTAGATTGTCAGTTGGTGTCATCCTTGTAGATCTCTGGAAATCTCCTTAGTGCCAGATCTCTCCTCGGACCTATAATGGCTCCCTCTGTTATGATATCTCTCATCATGCTCTCCTCTATTCTTCCCCCAACTCAACCTTTCTGCTCTTCCATTTCCTCCTCTCCCTTCCTCTTCTCCTCCTCACATTCTGCCAACTCCCTCTCTACCCTCATGCTCCCCAATTAGCTTAGGAGATTCTGGCCCTTCCCATTCTCCAGTGACCATGCATTTTTCTCTTAGAGTACTTATTGTTTCCTAGTTCCTTTGGTGAAGAGGATTGTAGGCTGGGAATCCTTTGTTCTATGCCTAAAATTCATATATGAGTGAGTACATACCATGTTTGCCTTTTTGTGACTGGGTTACCTCACTCAGATGGTTTCTTCTAGTTCCATCCATTTGCTTGCGGATTTCAAGATTCCATTGCTTTTTTTCTGCTGAGTAGTACTCTATTGTATAAATGTACCATATTTTCTCTATCCATTCTTCAGTTGAGGGGCATCTAGGTCGCTTCCAGGTTCTAGCTATTACAAACAACACTACTATAAACATGGTTGAACATATGTCCTTGTTGTATGAATGTGCATTATTTGAGTATATGCCCAAGAGAAGAATTGCTGGATCTTGAGATAGACTGATTCCCATTTTTCTGAGCCACCACCATACTGATTTCCAGAGTGGTCTTACAAGTTTGCACTCCCACCAGCAATGGAGGAGTGTTCCTTTTTCTCCACATCCTCTCCAGCATAGATTGTCATTGGTGTTTTTGATTTTAGCTCTTCTGGCAGGTGTAAAATGGTATCTCAGAGTTGTTTTGATTTGCATTTCCCTGATGGCTAAGGATTTTGAGCACTTTCTTAAATGTATTTCAGCCATTTTAGATTCTTCTGTTGAGAATTCTCTATTTAGTTCTGCTCCCCACTTTTTAATTTCATTGATTGGTGTTTTGGTGGCTAGCTTCTTGAGTTCTTTGTATATTTTGGAAATCAGCCCTCTGTCAGATGTGGGGTTGGTGAAGAACTTTTCCCATTCTGTGGAATGTCATTTTGTCTTACTGACTGTGTCCTTTGCCTTACAGAAGCTTCTCAGTTTCAGGAGGTCCTATTTGTTAATTGTAGATATCAATGTCTGTTCTACTGGTATTATGTTCAGGAAGTGGTCCCCTGTACTAATTCATTCAAGGGTACTTACCACTTTCTCTTATTTTATGTTGTTTGTAGATGTTGTGAAGGGTGATGTTTCTCTGATTTCTTTCTCATTCTGTTTATCATCTGCATATAGTAGGGCTATTGATTTTTTGAGTTAATTTTGTATCCTGCTACTTTGCTGAAGGTGTTTATCAACTGTAGGAGTTTTTTTGGGTCACTTATATAGAATATCATATCATCTGCAAATAGTGAAAGTTTGACTTCTTCCTTTCCAATTTGTATCCCCTTGATCTCCTTTTGTTGTCTTATTGCTCTATCTAGGACTTCAAGTACAATATTGAAGAGATATGGAGAGAGTGGACAGCCTTGTCTTGTTGCTGATTTTAGAGGAATCACTTTGAGTTTCTCTCCATTTAGTTTGATGTTGACTGTTGGTTTGCTATATATTGCTTTTATCATATTTAGATATGTTCCTGTTATTCCTGTTCTCTCCAAGATCTTTATCATGAAGGATGCTGGATTTTGTCAAAGGCTTTTTCAGATTCTAGTGAGATGATCATGTGGTTTTTCTTTTTCAGTTTGTTTATATGGTGGATTACATTGATGGATTTTTCGTATGTTGAACTATCCTTGCATTCCTGGGATGAAGCTTACTTGATCATGGTGGATGATTTCTCTGATGTGTTCTTGGATTCAATTCACCAATATTTTGTTGAGTATTTTTGCATCGATGGTTATGAGGGATAGTGGTCTGTAGTTCTCTTTTTTAGTTGTATCTTTGTGTGGCTTGGGTGTTGAAGTAATTGTAGCCTCGCAAAAAGAGTTTGGCAATGTCCCTTCTGATTCTGTTGTGTGGAACAATTTGAGGAGTACTGGTATTAGCACTTGTTTGAATTTCTGGTAGAATTCTGCAGTGAAGCCATCTGGCCCTGGGCTTTTTTTTTTTTTTTTTTTTTTTTTTTTTTTTTTTGGTTGAAAGGCTTTTGATGACTGCTTCTATTTCATTAGGGGTTATAGGTCTGTTTATATTGCTTATCTGTTCTTGGTTTAATTTTGGTAAGTGATATCTATCCATTTCCTTTAGATTTTCGAATTTGTGGAGTACAGGTTTTCAAAGTATGACCTGATGATTCTCTGGATTTCCTCCGTGTCTGTTGTTATATCCCCCTTTTCATTTCTGATTTGTTAATTAGCATGCTCTCTCTAACCTTTTGGTTAGTTTGGATAGAGGTTTGTCTATCTTGTTGATCTTCTCAAAGAACCAACTCTTTGTTTCATTGATTCTTTGTAATGTTTTCCTAGTTTCTACTTTCTTAATTTCAGCCCTCAGTTTGATTATTTCCTGGCGTCTACTCCTCCATGCTGAGTTTTCTACTTTTTGTTCTAAAGCTTTCAGTTGTTCTGTCAATTTGTCAATTCTCTAATGTGACTATTTTCCAGTTTCTTCATGTGGGCACTTAGTGCTATGAACTTTCCTCTTGGCACTGCTTTCAGAGTGTTCCATAAGTTTGGGTATGTTGTGTCTACATTCTCAATAAATTCTAGGAAGTCTTTAATTTCTTTTTTTTATTTCTTCCTGGACCCAGGAATGGTGCAATTGGGTGTGATTCAATTTCCATGAGTTTGTAGGTTTTCTGCAATTTGTATTGCTGCTGAATTCTAATCTTAAAGCGTGGTGGTATGATAAGATACAGGGGGTTATTTCAATTTTTTTCTATCTGTGGAGGTTTGCTATGTTGCCAAGTATGTGGTCAATTTTAGAGAAGGTTCCATGTGGCTCTGAGAAGAAGGTATATTCTTTTGTGTTTGGATGGAATGTTCTATAGATGTCTGCTAATCCCAATTGGGTCATAACTTCTGTTAGATCCTCTGTTCCTTTGTTAAGTTTCTGTCTGGTGGTCCTGTCTAGTGGTGAAAGGGGGTTATTGAAGTCTCCTACTATAGGTGTGTGTATTTTTCTGTGTGGTTTGAGTTTTAGGAATGTTTCTTTTACAAATGTGGGTGCCCTCATATTTGGGGCATAAATGTTTAGGATTGAGACTTCATCTTAATGGACTTTTCCTGTGATGAGTATGAAATGTCCTTCTTCATCTCTTTTGGTTGATTTTAGTTTGAAGTCCAATTTGTTAGATATTAGGATTGCTACATAAGCTTGTTTCTTGGGTCCATTTGATTGGAAAATCTTTTCCCAACCCTTTACTCTGAGGTAATGCCTGTCTCTGAAGTTGAGGTGTGTTTCTTGTATACAACAGAAGGATAGATTCTGTCTTCATATCCATTCTGTTAACTTGTTAAAACCATTGACATCGAGGGAATATTAATGTCCATTGATTATTGGATCTTGGTATTTTTGGATTTAGTGGTGGTGACATTGTGTGTGTATTTTGCACTCCTGTTTCTTTTCCTATTTGCTAATGTTGGATTATCTATTACCTATATTTTTGTGAGTGTAGTTATCTTCGTTGGGTTGGAGTTTTCCCTCTAGGATTTTCTGTAGGGCTGGATTTGTGGATATGTATTGTTTAAATCTGGTTTTGTCATGGAATATCTTGTTTTCTCCATCGATAGTGATTGAAAGCTTTGCTGGGTACAGCAGTCTGGGTTGGCATCCATATTCCCTTAGTGTTTGTAGGACATCTATCCAGGACCTTCTGCCTTTCAAAGTTTCCATTGAGATGTCAGGTGTGATTCTGATAGGTCTGCCTTTATATGTTACTTGACCTTTTTCCTTTGCTGCTCTTAATATTTTCTCTTTATTCTGTAAGTTTGGTGTTTCGATTATTATGTGGCGAGGGGAGTTCTTTTTGTGATCCAGTCTATTTGGTGTTCTGTAAGCTTCTTGTACTTTCATAGGCATATCTTTCTTTAGGTTGGGGAAGTTTTTTTCTATGATTCTGTTGAATATGTTTTCTGTATCTTTGAGCTGTATTTCTTCACCTTCTTCTATACCTATTATTCTTAGATTTGGCCTTTTCACAGTGTCCCATATTTCCTGGATATTTTGTGTTAGCGATTTGTTGGACTTGAGATTTTCTTTGGTTGATGACTGTATATCCTCTAGCGAGTCTTCAACAACTGAGATTCTCTCTTCCATCTCTTGTATCCTATTGGTTATACTCACTTCCTTAGATCCTGATCATTTATCCAGCCTTTGTATTTCCAGCATCTCCTCATTCTGTGTTTTCTTTATTGTTTCTATTTCAGCTTTCATGCCTTGAACTATTTCCAGTGCTTCCTTCATTTGTTTGGTTGTTTTTTCTTTAGATTCTTTAAGAGAATTACTTATTTCTTCAATTTTTTTTGTTTTTTCTTCTATTTCTTTAAGAGATTTTCTTGTTTCCTCTTTAAGGGTCTTGAACATCTTCATAAAGTAGATTTTTAGGTCTGTCTCTTCTTCTTCCTCTGTGTTATGCTTTTCAGATCTTGCTGGTGTGGAGTCCCTAGATTCTGGTGGTGTCATATTGGTCTTTCTGTTGAGTGTGTTCTTATTCTGCCTTCTTCCCATCTCTTCTTCCAGTGGGTGCAGGTGTGGTCTCTCTATCTCCTCTTGTCACCAGGTGGTATGTGTGGGCGAAGACGTCAAGGTCTGCAGCTATGGATGATCTTTCCTCTCCTGGTAGTCTCCTTACTCAGGAGATGTCAGGGCAGCAGAGGGGGAAGGAAGAGTGAGGTATTTCCAGACTCAGAGAGAAACTCCCTATCTTGGCAGGTCCACTCTATGCCAGGAGCAGACCCAGGAAGGTCGAAAGAAGGGGTGATAGCTAGGGTAGAGTGGGAGAAGAGGGGACACTCACCTCAGCAGAGGTCAGGGCAAAGGGGGAAGGAAGAACGAATGAGGTATTTCCAGACTCAGGGAGGACCTTCCTGTCGCGTGGGGGGGGGTGGTGGTAGTGGGGTCCACTCTATGCAGGTGCAGACCCAGAGAGATCCTGTGGTGATGGGGACCTTGGGCAGGAGTAGGGCTCAGGAGAGGCCAGGGCGCAGGAGGGGGAAGGAAGAGTGAGGTATTTCCAGACTCAGGGAGGTCCTTCCTTTCTGGGCAGGTCCACTCTATGCAGGCACAGGCTCAGAGAGATCCTGGGGTGATGGGGACCTTGGGCAGGAGTAGGGCTCCCCTGCCTAACTTTATCCTGTTCAGCTAATGGCCAGTCAGCTTGTTTATTAATATCGACATATATTCACACGTGTACAGAAAGATTATTCCACATCATCATCAAAAGCAGTGAGGGCAGGAACTCACATAGGCCCTGAACCCAGAGGCAGGGTTCTGTATCTGCCTGATACAGAGGCCATGGAGGGGGTGCTGCTTACTGGCTTGCTCTTCATGGCTTACTCAGCCCTCTTTATTATAGCACTCAGGACCACCAGCCCAGGGATGGCCCCACCCAAAATTGGCTGAGCCCTTCCACATCATTCATTAATTAAGAAAATGCCTTATAGGCTTTCCTACAGCCTGGTCTATGGAGGCATTTTCTTAATTGAGTTTCCATCCTCTCAGTTGTCATTAGTTTCTGCCAAGTCGACATGAAACTAGCCAGCATACTTACTATACCTACTGTGGCTCTATAGCATGTCTTGAGACCAGATACCATGAAACTTACAGCTCCATTCTTTTTGCTCCAGATTGCTTTGGCTGTTTTGTGTCTTTCATACATCCATATAAGCTTTATGATTATTTTTCCTAGTTCTGTGAAGAATATCATCTTTTTTTAAAAAAAATGGGAAATGCAGAGAATTAGTTCTACTCCATGGATATGAAAAGTCTTTTCATCTTAAAATTTCATTGTAGAAGTCTTTCCCTTCCTAGGTTGAATTTATTCACACACACACACACACACACACACACACACACACACACACACACACACACAGAGAGAGAGAGAGAGAGAGAGAGAGAGAGAGAGAGAGAGNAGAGAGAGAGAGAGAGAGAGAGAGAGAGAGAGAGAGAGAGAGAGAGAGGTATTATAATACAAACAAGATTCATTTATATGAGGGTCAGCAATATGACTTGTTATTAGTATAGGTAAAAGCTGACTGTGTCATATCTAGATGTTTGATTAGATTTGCTGAATTTTGTGGTTATATATATTTATAACTCCTGATGAATTTATTCAAGCCAAAAGAAGCAAGTGTGAGTCCAGCTTATCCAATGGTAACCTACTGATTTGAGATCATAGAAGTGGTGGATATTTGTCATTTCATAACTGCCAGAAGATATATAGCCTTCTTAAAACTCATTTTTTTGTTCCTGGAGCAGGGGTATAACTTCTCCCTTATGGTGGTCATGATGTCTCTTAGCAACAATAGAAATCTTAACTAAGACAGGGACATTCTTGGTAGGAGATGAAAACCAATTGCCCATTTCCTGTTCTAGATTCTAAAAGTCTGTCCAAAAGTCATTCATTCTCATGGAACCAGTATCTCCCTCTCTGCTTAGAACTATTTCTTTCTCTGACTCTTGTGAAGTTATAAAGATTTTCCATACGTTCACATGACTTACCTCCATGGTCTCTAGTGATTGTTTTTAAAGTTGTATGATACCCAAAGTCAAGAATATCAGGAAACTGATAATCACCAGGCATTGTTAATGGCATATTCTCTGCCATATGAAAGAATATGAGCTGTAGTAATAATAGATACAGGGAAAATGAGCCCTAATAGAGGTTCTGCCTTCTGCCTGACTTCCCCCTGTGTCTTTTGAGATTTACTTACTAGATTCTTATTTGGTTTACATATATTATTATTTTGTATTACTTTTAAAATAGCTTTTTTGTTTAACAATTTTGTTAGGTTAATGAATTTGTAAGAAAAAAAATTATACTCAATAAAAACTGAGAAGGGGAATTTTGCAGCTGATTAAATTTAGTAGTTTGTTTTCAGAAACCCATTATGAGTTGAAAACATTGTAAGTTCAAATTGCATTTATTATACCCAACTACCATAGGTTACTTAGCCTGGTTTACCTTAAACTTTCTTAGAACACATTACTATAGTATATAGGCTTGGTCTAAATTGCCTAACAACATGTAAAATGTTGAATTTCTTATGCATACACACACAGAATTGTTTTTATAATGATGAGATATGAAAACACAAAGTACAAAAACCTATAAAATTCTAGCATCCGTGTGTGTGTGTGTGTGTGTGTGTGTGTGTGTGTGTGTGTGTGTTGTTTTTTGCTGGGTCAACATAGATGACTGGGTACTGTGGCTCATGGTTGGCTACCAGCATCATGGAAGAGGATCACACCACATACGAATTTGATAAAGATCACAATTCAAAATTCATAGGACAGTGTTTACTAAACATGTATTACTTTTTAATCATCATCATCAAAAAAAGCAAGCATCATAAGTTGAACCATCATAAGCCAGGACTCTCTGTGTAGGCAATAAATTTTTTTTAGAATGTTGTTCTTTATTTCTTCTATTTTACAGGTAGCCAAGCTAATAATGATAATGTTCAGGACTCAAACCAAAACCATCAATTCTAAAGTTGCCTACGTCCATTTTACTATACATATGACCTTCCATGAATACTCTCTGCAAACCAAATCTTGGCATTCTTAGCAACATGCAAACGTTTTGTCACATTGTGGCTACCTTCTGTGTTGAATGAATGGAATTACACTTGATTGGAAATTGTCTGGAACTCAAAGAGCTTCGATAGGACCAGGCAAGATTTGGCAGCCTCTGCAAATAAGGCATTTTACATAATTGATATATTGCTTTCAATGAGTCTAAAATTACATTTCCCTGAACTAGTAATTCTTTAAATACAGAGAGAAACTTTCTCCCTGAAGGAACCTATGATAAATTTCTTTAAACAATAATTAGACCCCATTTTAGCTTTTGAATAAATCTAGATTTTCCCATAATGCATTTACTTAAAGCAGGAGTTGCATGCTGGTGGCCTGAGGCTAAATTTGGACTTAAATATTGAGATAATTGTCAACATTTACAAGTAGGAATTTTTACAGAAAACTTTGAAGTGTTTTTTTTTTTTTGGTTGTTTTGTTTTGTTTTGTTTGTTTTTCTGGTGTAGCATGGATTCGTGGCCTTGATGCTGATGTGAGAGCATGTGGCAACAATCAGCCGAATGGTGGAGGACTGAATGTATCTGTGGGGCCACAGACCCCACACGATCCTCTGTGTGTTTGCACATGGACTGCAGGGGAAGGGTATATTGCATCTGTGTCATATAGAGACTGAGACGAGCACTTGCATAGAGTAGGTGGCCTCTCTCTGAATTTCTAAGTGATCTTTGTCTTCATTAGATTTTCTATTGTTCCGAATAGATACCATGACCACAGCAACTCTTATAAAGGGATACATTTAATTGGTGCTGGCTTATAGTTCAGAGGTTTAGTCAGTTGTCATCATGGTGGGATGCAGGCAGACATGGTGCTGGAAAATAGCTGAGAGTTCTATAGGGGCTGTTTTCATTCAAGCCACCATAACCTTCAATGAGAGGTCTGGCAGAAATGCTAAAAAAGAAATCTGCTTTTGCTAGGTGCCATTCAGTTCTGGTTCGCACTGATTTCTGGCAGAAATAGCAAATGTAACATTCTCACCAGTGTTTCTACCACCAGCTGACTCATCCCTGAATTACTGTCCAGGAATCCTCTCTAATGACCTTGAAATGCAAATTACAATGAATGTAACCCAAGGGTTTAGAACACTGGTAATTAGCAAACCCATTTACTGACTCAGTAAAAGAAAAAAAATCTGATGTAGAAGAGAAAATTGGTTTGTTCCTTTCATTGTTTTGAATAGTTTTGCATTGTCTTATTTTGGTTTGGGTTTCTTGTGATGTAACCCTCCTGGGTTAGCAAAGGGGATAAGAATGGACATTTATTTAAATCGATTTCTCTGCTTCACGAATATTTTACTTTAAACTATTTCAACATACATTATACACAGGAAAACATAGGTGTTCCTGCATATGATCAGACCCAGAATAATCAAGCTAACATATACTAGCACACATTTTTTTTCCTTCTGTTTTGTTTTCATGGCATTATTTACCTCTATGTCTTAGCCTTCTTGTGAGAAGTGCTTGAGTCTGTCACTTACTGTTTATATATCTTTTGGACAGTAATGAGCTCTTTTGGACCCAACTTCTCAAGTTTTGTACAAGAACAATGGCTGTAGTACCTACCTCAGACGATCATTGTATTACTCGAGTATAATTTTTCAAACACTAAATACATAATTCTCATTTCAA
Organism: Cricetulus griseus; assembly: GCF_003668045.3. NCBI lineage: Eukaryota > Metazoa > Chordata > Mammalia > Rodentia > Cricetidae > Cricetulus > Cricetulus griseus. The sequence continues at coordinate 37,391,624 of NC_048598.1, read as the reverse complement.
TATATGGTATTCAACACATCAATAATTTGCCTCTTTAGTCATGGTGCCAGGAAGATACTAAAATTGGTATAAAGGAGACAATAAAAGACTTGGAAAAAAGAATAAGATATCAGCATACAATTATAACATTTGATATGAAACTGATTAATGATCCACAAATGTATAAATCATTATCTTTGGGCTTACTGTTTCCACAAAGCAAAAAATGTTTTTTAAGCTACTTAAACAGCATATCAACTTCCTAACTTAAAAAAAAAAACAAACTAATTTTACAGAGCCTGTGGCCTTATCAATAGTAAGTCAGTTTACCTCACCTAGAGAATCACATGACTCATAAATAGAGGTTTATTGTTATTATTATTTAAATTTTTGTATGACTGTGTGATATAGTCTTTTGCTGTACATCCAAGTCTTAAATAATTTCATTTAAGGGATTAGATGCAATAATTCCCTTTAACCTTTAGAATAATGCTGTCACTCAAAACATGTCAAGTGTTTTCATCATTGCTTTTACATGGGGAAAAACTAAGGCTTAAGAAAAAAAAAAACAATCCCATATGTTTGTTATAGTAAGTTATGGAATCTATGTAAGCTTTTAGCACCATGCCTGGCACACAGTAAGCACTCATTTAACATCAGTTGTAGTTATCAATTGTTGGAATTAGAAACCATGCAATCATTCTGTATAAAAGCATAAGGAATCCATCATGTAAACCTCACATGTGATTATAAATTTGAATTTTGTCATTATTAACATTAAAAGAATGTCCTAAACTTTAGTTTCAATAACAATCCTGTATGTTCTCAATCATGGTCAGAATTTTCTCTTTTCAATTTACACCAGAAATGTTTAAACACTTGAGAGTCTTGCCAGAACAATCAGCCTGTCAATCAGTTGGGAGTCCTCTGAGCTCTTCACTCTGGCTTCCATGGTTTTGCTTAATGGTCTTGCTCTCATTCAGGGGGACAAACACAGCATCCTCTTTATTTCAGTGTTGAGGGAGGTTACTCACTTCCAAGTTTACTGGGCTTCAGACATGATGGATGGCTGACTTCAAAATAGCTTCAAAATAGTCATGAGGTTGCTACCATCATCATTATATCTCTTCTTTACTGCCCTGCTCTGTGAGATACTGAAGTCCTATAAAATGTTCTGGGGAGAACTGGAGGATCTACGATTAAAGAGTGAGAATAGCTAATATTTACAGAGAGCGCCTACTAATGGCATTTAGAAGCAAGCTAGTTCTTTTTCACTCATGTTCAACTACAATTGAGCAGCCACTACTCCATGCTATCGCACCTAGTATCTCAATTTACAGTGAAAGCAGAGACCATGCTTTGGGAGAACTATTTCCCACTGAGTATAGCCATGGTTTGGCCTACTCACTGTGCATACAAATCTAGAGGCACTTGGAAATCTTGAAAGACAAAAAGAAGAAATAGGCCACAGGAGCTCTTTGAACAGCTTTACATAAGCTAGTTACAGTTAGCAAGGACCATAAAGCTTGGAATCACACACATATTTAGCAAGCCTAGAAGATATTTAAGCATCCTTGCACCTAATGAGCTTTCCCAGAGAAGAGCAGAAAACAAAACAAAATTGCTCAACTTGGAAATCCCCTAAATCTTCCTCTGTAGGTTTCCAAGGAAGAAATCAACCTTTAAATATCGACAAGTTATTGGCATTAACAGGAATAAGAAAAATACTTTTCTTTCCTCTCTCCCTCCCTCCCTCCCTCCCACCCTCCCTTCCTCCCTCCCTCCCTCCCTCCCTTCTTTCTTTCTTTCTTTCTTTCTTTCTTTCTTTCTTTCTTTCTTTCTTTCTTTCTTTCATTCTTTCTCAACAAGTACATTTGGTCTTCATTTCTTTCTATCACTCTTGCAGTTACCCTGTATCTGAGCTTAAGAGACAGAACAATCTTAAATATAGAAACTCAAGATAAGATGGGATTGCCTTCATTTGAAGATAGTGTTCTTTTTTCTTTTATTGAAAATAGATTCTTCTCTCATACAATACCCCCTGACCACAGTTTTCCCTTCCTCCACTTCTCCTAGCTCCCCTCTACCTCCCTTCTCCCCTGGATCCATTCCCCTTCTTTCTCCCTTCAGAAAAGAGCAGGACTCCAAGAGACAATAACCAAACCAAACCAAATACAGAAAGACAAGACAAAAGACCTTACACCAAGGTTGGACAAGGCAACCCAACAGGAGAAAAAGATTCCCAAAAGCAGACAAAAGAGTCAAAGATAAACTGACTCCCATGGTTAGGAGTCCCATAAAAACACCAAGCTAACACCAAGCTAACAGCCATAACATGTAAGGCAGAGGACCTGGTGCAGGCCATGCAGTGACCGTGCTTACAGCTTCCATCTCTATGAGCTTTTATATGCCCTGGTTAGTTGATTTGGTGGGCTGTGTTCTCCTGGTATCTTCCATCCTCTGGCTCCTACAATCTTTCTATCTCATCTTCTGTGGGATTCCCCAAGCTCCTAGGTGAAGGACCAGATGGAGATCTCCAATTTAGATTCTCTCCGCATAATGTCTGGCTGTGGGTCTCTGCATTAGCTCCCATCTGCTGAAGGCAGTGTTTTTATTTGTGTTGAGCCCTTAATTTTCCTCACTTCACATGTATGGAAGAGGAAAGAAACCCACCCCCAATACCAGGTTCTGCTCCTGGAGACAGTCAATTAAACTAAAAAGGAACACATTAATAAGAGAAAAAAACACTTAAAATAATATTATTATGCAATATGGGAGTGTTCATAGACTTGAAAAGCCTAAGAAGCTGTCAAACTCAGAAATGCACATACCATTTTAACAAAGAGTGATAAATGTGAAGCCATGAAAAGACAAAAGGGAAAGGGCTTGGGCTAGACAACAGATTGCTCAAAAGCGGCTAGGAAATATATGGGGCAAACTACGAGAAGATAAGGGTTAGTTTAGTGAGGTTTACTTGTGCAGATCCATCTCAGGAGATCGACTTCCTGTCTCCACTGATAAGAATGCTTTCCTCTTCCTGGCACAGGGAGGGCACCATTCTCACAGGAAATTTATATTCTGCCTTCAGACGAAATCGGAAAGGCCAAGAACCCTTCCCATATGTGCTGTTTTTCAAAGGCCTTCAACTCAAAATAACCAATACAGTGGAGGAGCATATTTTGGGTTGAGATACTCTCTTTTTGTTCAGATGGTTTCATATTCCAATACCATTTAGTCACTCTCTTCATACTGTCTGTAACTTTACTACAACAAAAGCCTGTTACGGAAATGACCACAATACCCCAGAGTGCTATAACCAACACTAAGTGTTAAAAACACATCACCTCCTTCTGTCTGATATCATGGCTCATGTCAATACCATCCAAGTTGAACCCGTGTTTTGGCTGCCACATCTCAGAGTACTGATGCATCCTCAACCTCTTATATAATCTCCAAAGTCTCTGTCACCTTTGCTATTGCTGAATTCTGTATCCATGCTTTATTATTATAAATGCTTTTTTGGGGAATGGGGGTGGAAAGAACCAACGCTAATGCCTTAATGGGTGTTCTTAGGTGCCATGTCTTTATTAACTTGTTCACTCAAACAAGTTGTGTAAACTTCCACTATCAGCAAACATTCTAAAAAATGCAATCCAAAGATTTATTTGTTACTTACATACTGAAGAATGATGGTAGGAAAATATTAAAAGGCTTTCTTGTAAGTAAACTATTTTACTCGTGTAAGATCATACAACTTAGCATGTACAGTAAAAAGTTGTAATTTTACATACAGTAGTGTTGACTCTGAATGGAGATGTACAAGAAAGCGTTCATTGCATTGTGGTGGTGTGATGGCATGCAGAGTGCAAAGTGTGCCTGTTGTGTGTTCAGAAAGTATGGCTGCAGTTCAGTTGCATAATGCATGGATGAGCACTGCCAGAAACATCTCAAATTCATTGCCCTTTTGATTTTTTAAATTAATTTTTCTTCATACATTCTGAAACCTTTTACTCTTGTCAAATTTCTCACGAGGGAGAGAGGGGGCGGGGAGAAGGGTGGATACCTTGAGAACAGAGGCAGATTAGCAGAAAGGGAATTCTCTTGGTTTTGTTGTTTGTTTGCTTGGGCAAAAACTGGTAATAGCCTATCTTGCAATGAGTTTGGGCTCATAATGGAGATGTCAAAGATTCAGCTGAGCATGTGCATGCCGAGCTCATAAGCAGATAAAAGCTAAGATTAGAAATTGGAAAATCTTTGATATATAGATAAGAATTTAGGAAGAGGACAAGAGGCCTGGAAGCAAGGAGATGTAAGAAATTTTTTAAATCCCAGAAGAGACCAGGACTCCAAAATGACACAGAAAAGGAATATAAATTTCTGGGGGAGAGTGACCAGGAAAATCTGAAGGAAGAAAATTACAGTTGTGTCACAAATTGCCTGGAGATCATCCAATGTGTTTCTTTCGTTACAAGTCTTTCATCGAAACATCAACAAGAATGTCACTATATCCATTCATTCATTCAAACAAGTATTTTTAAGCCCCTGTGACATGCCTGGCATGCATCTAGATCCTGGAGCTAGCACAAATAATAAAACAAAGACTGTGTGTAAAACAGGTTAAAATGTTCATTAAGATTATGATGAATCCTGTGTTGTGAGGTCCTAGTTAGAAGTCAGTATACTTGGGTTTCCAGAACACCAGCCATCCTACTAACATTTGGCTTATAGTTTGTATTCTTTCCCAGAATGAAGTCATGAAAGGACTTGTCAGCAGCTAGTCTGAAAAGCATGCCTCATCCGCACGCGTTCCGATCTGCTTGGGTAGCTGTGCTTGATATTCCCACTTCCCAAGATAAGGAACTGTCAGAAAATCAGTTTGGAAGTCTTCAGATACTTGGGTTTCAGCCAAGGCTATCATGTTTCTGTTGAAGATGTGCCTTGCAACAGGTGCTGTTGCAGGGACTTGAGTTGCCATGGCATACAAACTGACAAAGCCTCCAACTTATTGTAGAGGGTAGGGTAGGTAGTACTTCAAAGCATGGGCTAAGGCAAATGACCTTCTGTCCACTGCTAATAAGTTATTTCATCTTTCTATGCCCCAATTTCATCACCAATCAGGACAGATGAAATGGGTGTAACAGTAAAGCCATCTTGTAGTTGTTAAAAGATGGCTTTTACAAAGGGTAAAAAATCACACAGGTGCTTTAATCATAAATGAGGGGACCTGTGAGATATTACAAACAAGTCAAAGAATACAAAATATGAAATCTTCTCAAAATCAAAGATGCTAAAATGAAAAATATGTAGATTATTTAAATAGCCATCATTACCAGAATGATGATTAATTAGATTTGGTTAGTATCATCTGAGTCAGGTAGGAATTACATAAATGATGGTCAGGGAGTGTGTGTGGGAAGGAGACTGTGAGTCTGAAAGTGAGAATAAATTTGGAAAACTTGGGATATTGAGTGCCACCTAGCCTACTGTTCTGTAGATTATAAATGGAAGGGTGAAAATGATGAGAGAAATTATGAGATCTGAAAGAGCCATATGTAGCATATCTGGAGAGCTAGATTTTAAGAACAAGGAAAAGCTATTGAAAAATCTGACACAGAATAAGAACTAGTTTGTATTTTAATGAGGTTTCATGGCAAAGAATTGTGTGGAAGGAGAATATACTGAATGAAGGAAGACAAACTGGATCTCCCTCTCATCATGTAATAATCTAGACTAGAAATGATGGTATCCCAACTAGGGAATTACAAGTATTTATAGATTAAAAATTGATTCAAGATAATACATAAAGACAGCTGGACTTGCTGAGCAATGAATTGTGGTAGGCAAAAGGATGGCTAAAAAATCAAACTATTGAACTACCATGCATGTTTCTAACCTGGGCACCTGGAGAGATGGTGAAGCCACTGACTGAGCAACTAGCAGAAAATCAAGCTTTGGAGGGTTTGATAGTTACTGTAGGGTCAGTGGTTCTCAACCAGTAGGTCATGGCCCCTTTGGCAAACTTCTGTCTCCAAAAATATTTACAATTCTTAACATTAGAAAAAGTACAGTTATGAAGTAGCAACAAAATAATTTTGTGGTTGGGGGTCACCATGATATAAGGAACTGTATTAAAGGGTGGTAGCATTAGGAAGGCTGAGAACCACTGGTCTAGGTTATTAACTTGATTGGATCTAGAGTCAGCTAAGGATACAAGGATGCAGGTATGTGAGGATGTTTCTAGGAAGGATTAACTAAGTGGCGTGAGTCCTGCCCCAGAGTGAGCAGTGCCTGGCAGCAGCCTTGATATGATGTGGTCCAAGGTGAAAGCATGCTGTCTGTGAGCATGTCCTTGCTTCTTGCTGGTGAGTGTGTCTATCCTGTTGCTGGTGTTTCCATTTTTCAGTACTAACTCAGCTCTGCTTCTTCCACCTTATAATCTGGATTGGAGAACATTGGCTCCCCAGGAATCCTCCAGCCCTTCAGCACCATATTTGGACTGCTGGGGCACTCTACTTAGTGGCATGAGAAGTGACAGGTTCTCAGCCTGTGCAGTGTGCAGGGAAAAAAGCAGCTCCCAAGCAGGTAAAAGGTGATTAGATAGGAAGACAGAAAACTAGGGGCATGCCGAAGAAGGCTTTATAGATGACAGATGGTAGAAGGTGTGGTCTGCCACGGCAACAGTACTCACCATGTGCCCATCACTGTTGCTCTAAGAGCTGTATTCAGAGTTTATCACCCTTCCCAATGATTCCAGAAGAAAGTGCTGTTATTTGTTCCCAACAGCTGTCTTCAGGACTGTGAACAGAGCCAGCCATACAGTCCCAGGTCCGATTCTGAGTGGGGGTGTGTGGACTAGGGGAATCTGACTACCCAATGGCGCTAATGATGAGGCAGGAAACACCATATTATCTCTGGAGGGCTCCCAGCTGATACTGAGAAGCCATGGTTTATTGAGGAGTCCATTTAAATAGTTTTCCAGGGGCAGGGGTAGTACCAGGAAGCATCTATTATGATGTATATAGCTGATATCAAGTGATTCTATTAATTCAAGCATCACCTAAACAGTTCCTAGGCATATAGACAGAGTTCTCAGCCCAGGTGTGGGCCTACTCAATGCTTAGGCCCATTGAGATGCAAACTAGGAGGCATTCTCCACTGAGGCTATGCTATTCAACAGCAGATCAGCTAATATCTGCAATACAGTGAAGACCTGAGCTCCCTTTACTGGAACCAGAGGTTTTTTGGACCCCAAGAAACTTTCTAATAGAATAGTTCTTGGCTCCCAACAGTTATTATTATACTTATATTATGGATCTTTATATTTTGATTTAATTCATTCATTTGTTTTACATCCTGACTGCAGCATTCCCTCCCTCCCCTCCTCCTACTCCCTCTGTTCCCCTCTCCCCCTCAGTGTAACCCTCCTCCATATCCACTCAAAGAAGGGCAGGCCTCCCATGGGCATCAGTGAAACAAGACATCAAAGCCACTGCCTTAAGACCAAGCATCTCCCTCCGCCCCTGTATTCAGGCTAGGCAAGGCAATCCAGCATGAGGAATAGGGTCCCAAGAGCCAGCCAAAGTACCAGGCTAAGCCTCTGCTCCCATTGTCAGGAGTCTCACAAACAGACCAAGTTACATAACTGTCCCCTAGCCTCCTGGTTCCTACAATCCCTCCCTCCCTCTCCTCAGTAGGACTCCTCAAGCTCAGCCCAATGTTTGGCCTTGGGCCTCTGAATGTGCTTCCATCAGTCACTGGATGAAGGCTCTCCAACCGGGTAGTCACCAATCCTATCACAGGGAAGCCAGTTCAGGTTAGGCATCCACTGTTGCCAGGAGTCTCAGCTGGAGCCATCCTTGTAGACTGGTTGGAGTTTCTCTTGCATCAGGCTTCTACCTGACCCCTTCACCTTCTTGCCCAAGAGCTCTACAGATGCCTGTATCTCTAGACTGTTTTTGTTGTTGCTGTCATTCCTGCAGTCACGAGTCACACACATGAGATGCTGCTAGAGTTTGGTGGGTCTCGTGAGGGTTCTCATCACACCTGAATAACTCTGCAAAGACAGCTAATTTCTGCTGCAGAGGTTCTTTTGTGGGGCTTTTGTTGGAAAGCAAATGTTAATGTGTGCACTTTGAGTGATTTACCATGAGCCGATAATCTTCTCTGGTGAAGTCTTCTGAAGAAACAAACCATTTCCTTTTGTAGAAACTGTGAATGAGGTTTGGGGAAACCATGCTCATCTTGTGTTTTTATACAATAGCCCCACAAAAAATGCTGTTTCTCTATTCTATTTGTATTTTAAACTGTTACAGTAAGGTTATGTGTATAGGTCAAATGGCAGTCAGATAGATTCATAAGCACATGTTCTTTAATGGACTAAAATTGATGAGATACAAATAGGACCATAAGAAGCATGGCAGTAGGATGCTAAAGATACGTCACAAAGTCCAGCTACATTGTCAGCATCCCTTGGCTAGAACGTAATTCAGTACCAGAGCTGAACGAGAGACAAGGCCTTGAAGTCTCTGAAGGTTGTTGAGGAAAGGAATGTGCATTGAACCCTCTGCAAGAGGGCCATTGCTTCTTCTCTCCAGTCTTCCATTTTAAGTCAGTGTTTTATCTCCACATTTATACAGTGTTTAAAAAACACATATACTATATATACCTGAACCCCTATCTCAGATACTCTCTCTTTCCTTAGGCCAGTGTTATTGATGTTAAATTGACCCACAGTGTGCTAAACATATCTGTTATAGTTCCGTAAATTTTGATTTACACATATGAGACTACCATTGCAATCAAAACAATGAACGCATTGTCCCCTAGGAGTTTCCTCTTGCTTTTTATACCTCTGCCCTCCTACTATTCTATCCCCATCTCGAGATAACCACTGACACAGTTTCTATCACAATAAATAATGCGTGTTTCCTAAAGTTTTTTGTAAATAAAATCGATACTTTAAATTTTTCTTCCATCAGTTACAATAATTTTGAGAATCAGACTGCTGGATACAAGTTCACTCCGTTTTGACTAGTATCTCATTATATAGATATATGGCAAGTTAGCCATTCATCTATTGATGGATATTTGGATTACTTCAAATTTGGTACTATTATCAATCAATCTTCCATGAACATCCATGTAAAATTTACTATGTGGGCACATTCCTGAATTTTTTTGGAAGAAATATTTAAAGTATGATAACTAGGCCATGTAAGTGTTTAACATTTTAGGAGATGGTCCAACATTTTTAATAGTGCTTATGCCATTTTATTCTCTTTTCAGCAGCATGTAAGAATTACAGCTCCTCCACATCCTTATCAAATTTGATATGATCAGTCTTTTTTAATAATAGACACACCCAAAGGTGGTAGGTATCTCATAGCAGACTTAGTTTACATTTCCCAGTGACTGACGCATATGCTTTCCTGTGATTATGTGCCATGCTCTATCTTTAATTTGACATTTGTAATATTTCCCCTAGCATCCTTTTTGTTCTTCTAAAATACCTTTCAAAGAAAACCTTTACTTTTTTTTCAAATTTTTTCATTTGTTTGTGTATGTAAGTGGGCACATTTACCACATACTGTATGTGAAGGTCAGGGCACAAGTGATAGCAGTCAGTTCTCTAGTTCCACTACATGGACTCTGGGGATGGAGTCCAGGATCTCAGGCTTGGTGGCAAAGGCTTTTAACTGCTGAGCCATCTCTCTGGACCAGTTAAAATCCTGATGTTTTGTTCTGAGATAAATGGGCGTTTTGGTATCACATCTGAAAAAATCTTTGCCTAAGCTCTATGCAAAGATACAAAGATTTTTAAAACACATTTATTATCTTAGATATTATGCATTTTGTATTTATATCCATTGGGAAGACCAAGATTTGTGGAAATGACTAGTCTTTCATTATCAAATTGCCCTGTGTCTTTGTCAAATACTAATTTTCATATATGTGTAGCCCATTTCTGTGCTCAGTCCTGTGTATTATTGACATCCTCATCTATTTTAAGACCCAAACAAAACTGTATTTTCTCATTCACTGTAGTTTTAAAGTGTCATGAAGTGAGGCAGTGTTAGTATTTAAACACTGTTTAAATTGTTAGTATTCTTTTATTTCCGATGCTTATGTGTTTACATTCTTTGTATTTCCGTAAATTATGAAATCCATTTGCCAGTGTCACCAAAGGGGCTTGCTAAGAGTTTTTCTTTTTCTTTCTTTCTTTTTTATATCCTGTAGAAACAAAACAAAACAAAACAAGACAGGAAGAATTGATACCTAACCAAGAACCTCTACCATGGACATCTCTCCCTTCATTATAACTTCTAATTTTGCTCAGCAATATTTTGCATCTTTCAATGTATAGTCAGGCATGTATTTTATAGATTTTATCCCTAAGTATTCTGCACTCATACTAGTATATTTGTTTTGTTTCAATTTCTAATGAGTGGGATTGCAGATAGAAATACAACTGAGTCTCACACGTTAATTTTCTTTTCTTTGAAAAAAGATTTATGTTTAGTTGTGTGTGTGCATGCACACATTAATTTTCTTTTCTTTGAAAAAAAGACTTATGTTTAGTTGTGTGTGTGCAGGTGTGTGTGCCTGTGGGTACACATGGAGGCCAGAGGCATTGGTTGTCAGCCACTCAATATGAGTGCTAGGAACTCATGCTGGATTCTTTGCAAGAGCAGTATGTGTGTGGTCTTAACCACAGACCCATCTCTCCAGCCCCCATATGTTAGTTTTCTAACCACCACACCTTGCTAAGCTCAACCAATAGTTTGAGTGGGATTTCCATAAAGAACTTTTTACATTGTCTGTGGACAGGAGTTTTATTCTTCCTTTCCCACTTGAGTAGCTTTCATTTGTTTTTCTTACCTTTTTTGCACTGTTTAAATCTCCAATACAATGCTGAATACAAATGACGGCAGGCATTGTTGACTTATTTATAAAGAGATAGTTGTTTTTGTTGGTTTTTTATTTATTTTTGTTGAGATAGGGTTTCTCTGTGTAGCCCTGGCTGACCTGGAACTCACTCTCTAGACTGGGCTGGCCTCAAACTCATAGAGATCTGTATGCTTCTGCTTCCTGAGTGCTGGGATTAAAGGTTTGTGCCACTGTCTCCCTGACTAATACCTTGATTTTTTTAAAAAAAAACTAAAAGATAATTACATTGTATTAAAATATTAACTAAATTAAAATATAATCACATCATTTTCCCCCATCCCTTTCCTCTCCCAAACCCCTACCATGAAATCTCCTATGTTCTCTCTTAAATTCATGGTCTATGGCTTTTTTTTTCTTTAATTGATATTGTGTGTGTGTGTGTGTGTGTGTGTGTGTGTGTGTGTGTGTGTGTGTGTGTGTGTCTATTAATGCAAATACAGTCTGCTCAGTCCATGTCACTACTTGGTATTGGATTATCAATTGCAGGCTCTTTCCTGCAGAAGGCTCTCTTCTGCCACTTCCAGCATTCTGGAGTTGTCCAGGGTTGCAGCCCCATGAGAGAACTTAACAAATGAACATACTTCCCCAATTCTTTAAGGAATTTAGTAGGAAAATTTAACTTCCTTTTAAGGGAATCCCTAGCCAACAGATTGAAAGAAGACATTACAATCAATAGCCCTGAGATGCAAAGAATCATTAGGGATTATTGAAGAACCACATACTAACTAGAGCCATTTTACAGATACTGAGAACTGGCTATAGGTGAAGTTGTTTTGGTGGGTCATTTACAGTTTTGGCATTGTCCGGAATGTTCTGGAAGACAGGTGTGTGCACAGGCAGAATTAGTCATAACCATCAGCAGTGATACGGTTTGGAGGAACCTCACAGATTTAGAATGAATAGATCTGCACAGAGCACAGGGTGCCTGATACAACAGGGTCCCTGCTGCACAAGGTAGCAGTTCTTCACCTTTACTCCACCTTGCAGAACCCTAACAGCTGGGATTACCTGGAGAACCACCCCTCAGTGTCTTCCACATGTGTCTCAGTGAGCAGGTCTAACTGAAAATCAGTCCCCTCCCTCAGTTATCAGTGTTAATCTTCACACAGTGAGGGGACAGCTGGGGACAGGCACAGACACAGGATGTTTCTTTTGTTAGGGTGGAAAAGAGATTTTACCTTGTAGCAAATATTAACCTAATGGAAGAAATAATAATCAAAACAATTACCATCCCCTTAATGTAAGGCCTGCCATTCTTGATGCATTTCCACTGAAACAGTTGATGCCAGCGTACTCACAATTATAAAAGGAAAAAGACACAACCTTTCTACAGTGTTCTCCATTTCAGACAACCTCACACATAATGCAGTTGGTTTATCATCATGTTAAAGAATCAGCGGAAAAAAAAATAGAATTTCTCTCAACTGCCTGAAGAAGGATATAGAGTAGAGACCTACAGCAGACTATCAGCAAGGGACACCTGATTTCTCATTGTGAATGTTAAATAAAAGGATAAGAATTACTTTTATTCACACCCAGTCTTGTGGACTGAAAGTAGAACAGACTTTGGCTGTGGAAAGCCAGGTATTGTGAGAGAGGAGTCCAATTGTGGGGCCACTGGCTACCAGGCTTCAACACTCACTGAAGCCCAAATGCTGTTTTCACTTGCTTATATACCTCCTAAGGAGACAAAAACAGATTAAAACATTCTTGTTGTTATTTGTTTTCACTTTAAAATTAAGAACAATGTATGTTCAAGACTAGTCTACTCTACAGAGCAAGTTCTAGGACAGCTAAGGCTCCACAGGGAAACCCTGTCTGGGGAGGGGGGCAAACAAACAACCAAAAAAAAAAAAAACCCAACCAACCAACCAAAGAAAA